>NC_135770.1:34337824-34937824 GCF_052425735.1 Oculina patagonica
TAGAGTCTGCGCCACCCCAGTGTCCGGAACAAATCATCTAAATTACTATCATAGCTCGCAGACATTAGGGTACGAGCTGCGCGGTTTTGAAGCCTTTGCAGTTTTTCAGCAAGGCCCTTGTTACAGCTTCCCCACACTGCGTTGCAATAATCAAATTGTGGTTGAATAAGGCTATTATAAACTTTGATTAAAATATTAAATGGAGTGAGATGCCGAATTCGTTTAATTGCACCAATGGCACAAGCTATCTTCTTAGAAATGTTTTCAATATGACACTCCCAGTTTATATTTTGATCAACATGAACTCCGAGGGATTTAGCGGAGGTTACTTGTTCTATTGCGTTCTCATTTATAGTAAGAGAGGGACTTTCCGTAAATTGTGATAACTTCTGCCTTGATGCAATAAGCATAAACTCAGTTTTCGTCATATTTAGAGTAAGCTTGTTAGCAGACAGCCATTCGTACACATTTCTCAGGTCGTGAAACAACCAAAAAAACAACCAAAAAAGGCCAAACTGACAGAAAACTATTTCCTAAGAAATTTAAAACGGACGTGAGTGTATCGAGGATTATTAAATCTTCGGCAATTAATAGTCACGTAGCGACACCCCATGGAAACATGAATTGCGACCCTCTGAAAGATGCGATATGAAAAAGTCTGCTAAATATGAAAGTAACAAGATTCATTATTTTCGCTACTTCCCGGTAGTAATACAGCATTTGCTGGTTTAGGGATATTTTACAGTTTCTAAAATAAACGCATACAGTCATGCCATATTCTCTGCCTTTTCCCCATCATCTCTTCCCGTTACAACAGAGTGCTGCCGGATCGGGGGGCTAAAAATGTTCAAGGTCGCTTCGATCTAGAGTTTCTACTTTATAGCTTGATGATTGAGAGCGGGCACTTCTTTCCAACATGTGTGTCTGAGCTAAACAATATAAATAAACACAAACAAGCCATCAAAGAAGTTCTGCAGTTGACAAAGTTTACTTTGCGAGAAAAGTTCCCTTCTCTTTCCGATTTTTCTGGGAACGCCGGAACTCTGCTCGCTGGGCAGCCTGGCCAAGTTTCAGCTTACAGAATATCCTGACGCCAAGGAAATTGAAACAGATTAGGAAGATCGCAAGTTCAGACTGAAACGCAAGATTTTCCGCATATTTTTTTTGTTGTTTACCACAATCCCGACCGCATTACAATCTTTCAGCTTTGATCGATTTTCGGATAACAATTAATCGACCTACGATTTCTAAGCATTTTCATGCAATTTCTAACTGCAGAAAAGCAGAAAAATCTAAAAGTAGGTATAATTACAAGGATTTCTTTTACTGACAACAATCGTGAGGATACCAATGACGTCATGTTTGCTGACGTGAAACATCTTCTGAACTTCCTAGGAAATCCTCGGTAAATTTCGTTAATCTTCGGAAAAGATCGAAAAATGCTCGGATACGTTCGAACGGCCCTCGAACAACGCTCGGGCAACCTTCGGAAATCTTCGGTCTAGAGTCGAAACGTTGCCCAAAAGTTGCCGAGCCGCTCTTTGGAACAGCCCTAACAGCAATCCCCAATTACCACAGATTTAGGAAGATCTCCAGTTCAATTCAGACTGAAATGTAAGATTTTCCACATCCTTTTATTTTGTTTACTTCACTACAAGCTTTTAGCTTTGATCGAATTACGGACTATTACATTTAGGAGGAACAGCCTGTTCAGACTGAAATGTAAGATTTTTCGCATTGTGGGGGGTTTGTTTACTACAGTAGACTGAGAAGCTTTCAGCTTTAATCAGATTTCCCGGCTACTTCAGTTAATTAGGACTGATCAGTCTGTTCAGACTGAAATGTAATATTTTCCGCATTTGTTTATCGATCGATTTCCGGGGTGTTTTTAATCCCTGTTCTTCTGTATTCTTCAAGAAAACTTCCTTCCATTAAATAACCCTTGAAGGTTTAAAAAACATCCTTTTACTTGTCACATATAACTCTGTATCACACTTTATCTTTCCTAAACCAGTGAAACAAAATGGAACAAGGAGCCGATGAGTTCAGATCCAATTTTTCGAACCCTGTCCAACTAGATAATGTTACATAAGAGTTGCTGAATGCTAAACTTGCACTGATAATTTATTACTTGGGTTTTGTTTTTAATCCTCCATTAAAGCTCGAAACATAACTTGTTAACCTATATACAAACGGAAAACGAGGATTTCAAACTGAATTAGTAACACAACAGGGCCATGATTAAAAATCTAACACAAACAGCGGTGATAAACATTATGAAAAATCGCATTTTTATAAACTTGACGTTTCGTATGCTAAGCTACACCATAGTTAGGAAGGGGCAAGACGAGGCACTTGCCTCGTCTAGATTTAAACCCAAAATTAAAAACAAAACACGTCTTGTCAGAAAAGTAATCCCCAGTTCAACGAGATTGATTTTTCAGAAGAAATATGTTATGAAAAATGCTGAAAATAGCGTTTTAGAGCTTCTAGATTTCAAAAGTTTTCTGGGACCGTGCCCCGAGATCGAGACCCCCTCCCAGCTCGCGCCTTTGCAGGCTTTGTATCAATGCTCACGTGACCGCAGGATTTTGTTTCTTCAGTTACACCAAACGAGTTTACCAGCCAGCACATCTGTGCACAGTTACAACTACAGTGAACCTGAGCTCATTGCTGGACTGAGAGGAAACGCACAATCTACAGACCTCTGTCTACAAATCAGTCACAAAACAGAGGCTGAAAAATGAGAGGAAAGTTCTACATTGTCGTCGCGTTAACTATTGCGTCTGTACTGAATTGCGTGCTTTGCGCTCCAACAGGACAGACAAGGAAAACGGTAAGACATCACTTTTCTTGTCCAAGAGGTCTTCACGGCTTTTTTGTTTTCGCAACGGAACGAAGAAAAGCTGGAGAAAACGTCTGGGAACAGGATATAAAATAATTATGTGATATAGTTGTGAGAAATATCCAGGACTTATTGCCCTCTGATTGTTATTTCTGAGTCTTCTGAACAGTGTAAGTGGCACCAAGTTTGTTTATTCAGTGTTGCCTGTATCTCAGCTCATCGGTCTTTTTGTCGTATTTCGTTTTTCTTTCAAACCCCGATTGCGCATCAACTAGGCAGTCATAAGTCAATATTTTCTACCCCTCTTTCTTCAGCCTGATATCGGGGGAAAAGTTTATTAGAGAAAGAGCTTCCACTCAATGAATAGTATTTTAAGTCAAGGGCAATCAATGAATATTTAAAATGTCTATCTTAGTGGGCATGCAGTTGTCAAAACAGGGATATCTCATTAACTGCAATTAACATCACAGCAAGAGAGAAGCAAACAAAGGCAATCCAGCCACGTCGGGTCATTAGGGCTTGTACAGTTTGTTGACAAAGTTTCAGCTTGCAGTTTTATCTGACACAAATGCAGATGGTACAGACGTTTTTCTGCTCTGTCTGGCCGCTATTATTATAATTATTATTTTTTTTAGTAAACAGGTAATGATGTGAAGCTGGGGGGCCTTACATCTAATGACCTCTGTGAGTAATGAGTCAGTCATGCATCAGTTTCGAATCACTGGATACTCTTTTCAGGCAGAAACCCCGGGCCAAAACATAGTAATCTTCCACAAACTTTTATTCAGACCCACCATCTAAAATCTAATACTCCGTTTCAAGGCCGATAATCCGTTTCAATTTGGGTCAATTTGCTACCTAGTGTCCTCACGAAAATTCCGCCAGCTTCTGCTTACCACTGGATTCAGGCCAATATGCAGATTAAAAAAATATACGCTCAATTTCAGCTGTTTATAATAAGCGGCATATATCTTATCAAGCAATGGCTCTTATTTTAATCAGACACAATAGGGCCAAAATACGCACGAAACGCCTGATGTGCCACTGAAGTGTACCAAAAAAAAAAAATGATTAGGTAATTATAGTACCTATGTTCGGCCAAGACTCCAGACTGAATATATATTAACCCTCGGACGTACAAACAAATTCATACCCCTAAAGTCGTACAAGCTTAAGGGGCGGGGGTGGATGGAACCCCTCCCCAGGGTTTTCGTTCTATTAAGGCACAGCGAAATTATTTGGCACTGTGTAGAAAGCCCGTAGCTTACCCTACAAGATGACATAATTTTTGTTGGCTGTGACGTCATATGACGTCACATGACGTCATAAGAGCCATCATCTTGAATCCGCCATCTTGGATTTCATCATTTTCTTAGAAGGTCAGAAAAATATTAACGTAAATTGATGCAAAATCAAGCCAGAATGTTTATGGAATATTCAAATAAAAAAATGTTAAAAAAAACGATTTTGGGCCGGACCTGCATGTTATTATGACGTTACCATGGCAACGTCAAATCATGGACGCATGGTCGACATATCAAAACTTCCGCAAGGGGTGAATGAACGGATACTGAAAATTTCAGCATTGTAGAGTAAATCCCCTTTTCAAAATTTTGAAAAAAAACCCTCATGGGAGTAGCATCCCCCCCCCCCCCCGACATGTACACATGCACTGAAGACACACCAAAAAGCAATATCTAGTCAAGGCGCAATTACGAAATTTTCTTTCTTACACTAAAACAGTATCTTTATTTCATCTGGCGAGTCTGATGATTTTGGCTGCAAACTGTCCGATAAAATTTTTAGCGGCAAAAGCCCAAACTTGTTTGGCTAACTCATGCCCATAGCTAGCCTGTGTTGCAGAAGAAATGAAATGATTTATCCTGTTATTTTCATTGGCTTGTTTTTAATTCATCGAAGCAGATTGATTTGTAGACTGCTGTGCAGGCGTTTTTGGTGGTGGAGCGCTTGAAGACCTTAAATTTAATAACGCAGTCCGAGAAAAAAATTGGCGGGAACGTTGGCATTTTCGCCTCCTCCTCCCCAAGCCACTTTGCCGCTGGTTGTTGCAGCGGCTTCGTTGTTTGCTTGTGTGCGCTTTTAACCCAACAAAACCGCCAGCTACGCAGGCTAGTGTGGTTACTACTCCCTTGTCCGGAATTTTTACTTGCTCTAATCCAGTGCTAAACCCTCAAAACAGTCAGAACAGTAGATGAAATATTCAGCACTTGCTCTTGTCGCCCCTACTCTACAGGCTTGTTTGGGTAATTTGGAAGGTTTGTTTTTCAAACCGAAATACCGGGAAAATATAGTTCTACAACTGATTGTTTCGTCTTTTTTAAAATGTAATTAACGCTCCAGGCGCAAAATCCAATCATCAAGCCTAGTCCCCAGGCAGGACGAGCTTTTCCCTTTTAATGCGCCCTGGGGTAACGCGAGGACGTACGTGTGATCAGTTGTCAGGGGGTGAGCCACACCTTTGTGCAATAGGATTCCTACGGATTCTTTACGTCAATCAATCAAACACAACTCACGTACATCATGATCTGGTCATTGTCGTTCGCTTTTCTTTTCCGGTTTGGCAGTAAGCAAGTTTAGATCTGGACGAAGAGTAGAGCCGCGCATTACAATTTTTCAACCCTTTGTTTGCAATTGGAGTTATAAAAGCAAATTTGTAGGACTAAATACAACACATAGAGGCTGAAAAATGAGAGGAAAGGTCTACACGGTTGTAGCATTTGCTATTGCGTTTGTACTTCACTGCGTGTCAAGCGCTCCGATGACACAGAAATATGAAATGGTAAGATATCACTGAATGTAATAATAATAACCAGGAATTTGATTTCAGGATTTTGCTTTTCATTTTCATTGTCGATTACCTTGGCAAATTAATGTTAAGTCAGCTGCGTTCCCTTATCAGCTAATTATAAAGGATATTTCGCACGCCGATGTCTTCAATGTCTCAATGTTGGAAATTTTGGAAAATTGCCCAGTGGCTGCTCGCCAGCAATCCCGGGGGGGGGGGGGGTACTCCCATATGTGGCCTATATAGGTATGTGCCGCCCGATAGGGTATGGTTTTTGAGGTTCTCGGTCCTTAAATAGGGTATCATTTTTGCTCCTTTTGGCGATGTGTTCCTGGTGTGATCCTTAGATAGGGTACCTAAATTCTATTAGCTAAAAGAAACGCCCAGCTAAACGAAAAAAAGATATCTTAAAACTGAATTTTTCTGTTCAGGTATTAGAAAAGCGATTTTATAAAGATTTGTGTCTTGCCGTGCGCGGTTAGCCGTTATTTGGGTCGTCACGGAACGGTTCTCCTCCCCTTGAATATGGTGTCATTTTTCGGTTTTGGGCCTTAAAAAGGGTATCAATTTTCGCTTTCTTTATCCTTAAATAGGGTCAGGGTTTAAGAACCTTGGCGGCACACCCCTATCCGAAATTTATGGGAGTAACCCCCTCCCCCCCCCCCCGGGCCAGCAATGCGCAATTCCAAAGCCCGGTTACCAGATGCATTGGCTTATATTTAAACACTACTGACTATAAGAAGGCTTACTTTAAAATGCTGCATAAAATAGACTGCCAAATTAATTTATTAGCTTCCTTTTAGTGCTTTTTTAAACCGCAATCATGATTCATGTTTGTAACAGTTTTCGTCTTTGTTACGTCCATGTTACCCAGAATGGGTATGGCGCAACTCGCTTTTTAACATCGGCATTTTTACATTACACTGAAGAAGGGCTCTGCCCGAAACGTCTGTAAATATTAATTTTTTGACACTTAAAAGAGTTTTTTCTCGAATTGTTTTACTATTACCCAGAATGTAACCATTTTGGATTTTATTGACAGTAACTTGCAAGACAGGTACTCTAGTTGTAGGAGAGAAAAAACGCGATCAGCTATATAAGACGTCAAGGACAGCAGCACAACGATAAGCATTTTAAGATTGCGTTTAACTGAAATTTCGCGTAGCAGGCGCCTGTGTAGTTATTTTACCACGTTTAAAAGAGAGCGCGATCGCGAGAAGGCCACGCGAAGATTTTTTCCTTGCGTGGCCCCCTCGCGCCTTTCGCGTTTCCCATACGCGCGCTCGAAACTACAGTGCCTGCTATGCAGGCTACTCCCAGCCTCTCCACTCACCCAGCCCCTGACGTTCCTGACTGTGCGTTTTCTGATACTCTGGAGTGTTATCCACTTCCGCCGTGCTAGCCTGTTCCAGGCTCTCGATAGTTGGGAGAGAGCGAAAAACGCGGGCGAGATTGGAAAAACGAGAGGGAAATAAGCCGCTCCCTCGTTTTTCGCTCTCTCTAGACTACTGAGAGCCTGGAAGAGGCTACGCCGCGCGCATTTGACGCTCAGTACGCGTCCACCAACTTTTTTGAGGACCTAAAGTTTTCCAATTAATTAATTTCTCTAGCATAAACTTTTCCTTAATTAGGCATCGTTTCTGTTGAAATTTGGTTATCTGGGAGATGACAACGACAAAAGTGGAGGTGCAGTGAGCCCAAACTCGGAGGAATTTCGCACCTCAATAAGGAAGCTGCAGAGATTCGGCAACATTCCAGTCACTGGACGAATAGACGCAGCTACTATCAAACTCATCAACACTGACCGATGCGGCGTCAAGGATCCAAGTACAAGCGCCGCTGGAAAATTCACTTTACAGGGGACCACCTGGAAGAGGAGAGTAAGTTGATTCCTAACAATAGTAGACTCTGTTTTTACTGACTCGTTTGACCCTTTGGTTGTAGACTAAGACCCGTTCCTTTTTCTCTTGGTCCTTCGATAGGAAGCGAAAAAAAAAGCTGCCCGAAATCTGGGGGCGAGACGGGGCGACGCGAGACGCCCGTATGTTATCGTTCCCTCTATCCCTGGTTACGAATTGAGGAAAAAAGGACTGCTTGTATTCTACTGCGTTTGACCTGGGAATGATACTACGCAATAGATCAAAAAACATCGAGGGTTCCGTACGTACGAAGTTAAACACACCCGGGTAAACACACTCTTTTTTATAAGAACCATTTTTATAAGAACGTTGAAGCTGAAATTGACCACATTATAAGAACATGCTAAGAACATACCCCAAGCTGAGAGTCTTTATTTTGCCAATTTGTTTTCTTGTCCCAAAAAGCTGACATGGCCTCAACTGTGTATTGTGGATGCCGTGTGTTAGTAACGTTTGACTGCATTTGTAACCAATAAGCTGTTGGGTTGAGTTAATGGCGTTTGGTACATAAAAAAAGTAGGAGGGGGGGTCCGGGACATGCTCCCCCCGGGAAAATTTGAATTTCAGAACCTCAGAAATGTTATTTGGGCATTCTGGCAAGATTTTTTACTATTACAGAAGCCCTCATTACAACACTTAAAATTATAATTATTTTCAGTGACCCGCCCCCCTTACAGACCATTTTTTTGGCTGGCCCCCCTTTGAAGCCATAATTTTTGCCATGGCCCCCCTCAAATCCCACCAGCCCCCCCACCCCTCACCTCATAAAAAAAAATTAACGGTCCCAAATGAGCAGTATGCAAATAAATGCAAAACTGTCTTCTAACAGTACAATTAACCCGGCCAATGCTTAATACCTTAACATTAACAATGTGTTTTTCTTAGTCCGCGACACACTGTGTAGAACACCTCAGTTTGTGGTAAAACTTAAGCTCCCCGTCTTTCCTTTTGTTCAGGACTATTGAAGGATGATTTATTGAAATACTACCTTATTCTTACTAAATTTCGCGAGTACTAATTTTAAGCGATTTCCGCGATTTCAAAATAATCACGAAATTTTATACGCACGAAGAAAACATAGCGCGAAATTTAAACACGCGATCTTTCCGTCTTGTTTTCGACTAGCACCCTTCCTCTTTAGTATAGTCACCAAAGTTTCCGTTTGCAGGCTCCTTGTAGTAACATTGAGCCAGACCTTTCTATATTTCCACTGAGTAGTTCCTTAGTCTTTCACGACTGATTCATAAAACAATGACAAAATCGCGAAATTCGGCTCCTGAATTCTCGCGAAATTAAGTACGCGGGAAAATTATCAGAAAGTTTTCAGCCCCAAATAAAAATAATAATAATAATAACGCTCACCCTCAGCACCAAAATAAGACGTTCTTATAAAAAAGAATGTAGCCCATAACGGTAACAATATCCTGATCTACCTCTGCTTTGTAGGATATAACCTACCGGATTCTTAACTTCACCAGAGATGGTATACCAAGTTATGTTCAACGAAGAATCTTTCGAAATGCGCTCAACCTTTGGCAGTCTGCTTCGGGATTAACGATAAGAGAGGTGTATGGTGGTGATGCTGACATCCTCATAAGCTTTGTTACTCGACGCCATGGAGATCCCTATCCTTTTGACCGTAAAGGTGGCACATTGGCGCATGCGTTTTATCCTCACAGTAACCAAGGTAGGTACGGGGGCTCCGTTATCAGGGAATAATGGAAAAGAAATGATATTGAAGAAGTCGACAATCCCCGGGGGGTACTACACGAGGAGGCTCCGGTACCTTTTTGTGGCTAAAGGTTTCCTGCATCTTCAGTGTTATGGTCAGCAGAGGACGTAAAAGAACCCACACATTTATCGTAAAGAGTAGGGCATGGAGTTCCCGGTGTTGTGGTCTAGTCTTTGCGCATTCTTGATTGTGTTGTATACTGTGAAATGCTCGGTTTCATTAGCATTACTTACTAAAGGCCTAACACGCTTCATAATGCCGAGGGTAAATAAAGTTTCAGTTTCAGTTTCATAAAAGGGTAGGGATTTCACGAGTTGTAGTATACAAAAGGGTAAGGAAAACTGTTATTTAGGAATTTACATATCTTAAACAGATCGACCGAACGGTCGAATCATTGAAGTATTTGAAGGGGATAAAAGAAATAAGATGCAGTATCTTTTGTAGGTGTATGAAAGGGGATGTCATTTTCTTTCGGAGAAATACGAAAGGGTTTAAGACGGAATCCACTAGGAAGTCGAGTAATATTTATTAAAGTTGGACAAAAATCAAGTACCAGAATAATTTAAATCCTATTGCGTTATTTCCTACCCTTAATAAAAGGTAAAGATGTAAGTAATTATCCGTGATAACACCAACAACAATTTCATATCAGAGTCTGAGAAAATGAATTTCAAAGTTCACAAGGTATAGGCAAAATCTCACGTGTAGCCATTTTGTAAATTCGTCTTAAGCGATTCAGTGGAATTCAGTGGAACTTCGAAATTTGTTTTCGATGTTTGGTGTTGTTAGAAAAGATTTCTTTTGATAAGATATTTGAAGCAGTAACAAAAAAGTTTGCAATAAGGTGGAAATAATTCTGGTACAACAATTTCTTATCAGAGTCTGAGAAAATGATATGAAAGTTCACAAGCTATGGGCAAAAGCTCACATCTTTTAAGCGATTCATGGGAATTCAGTGGAACTTCGAAATTTGTTTTCGATGTTTGGTGTTGTTAGAAAAGATTTCTTTCGATAAGATATTTGAAGCAGTAACACAAAAGCTTGCAATCAGGTGTAAATAGTTTTGGTACATAATTTTGTCCAATAACTACTCGAAGTCCTGGCGGATTTCCTCTTAATTTTTTCTGACCAAAATGGTATATGAAGGAGTAAGGGTTTGAACCTCAAGGCGGGGCCTCCCTGTATAAAACAATACTTTTTCCAGTCAACTCTTTCTAAGACAGACACCCTCGGGACCAGCGCAGCTGTCCGCCTTAGAGACGTGTCCGTTCTGTAGAGAGTCGAGGTAACATGACATCAGTAATTCTAAGATAACAAAGCTAAACCTTTGCACAATGCAACAAACCTTTGCTAACTGCAACAAGACTAAAATAATAAAAGGACCGTATTTGCTTGTTAAAGCAAAAAATGAGAGCTTCTACAAACTGTAATACTGTACGTAGAAAACGACCTCTTTAGTGTCCATACACGTAAGCAGAGAAGTAATCCGTTAAAGCGTCATTGTTTGTGATTAGTAAGCTTGGTACACACGTATCCTTAGGGCGCTGACTAACTTTGCTTTAGGTCGATACGAAGTTTGGAAGTATTTTCACAAATAAAACATGATAAAAAAACACTTCTCAAGTATCCGTTAATGATTTCAAAGTGTCCGTTGTCCGTCTTATAGGGAATTTGGTTACAGTAAATTGATTGAAAAACGGCAGGGACCATCACCAGGTGTCCGTCTTATGGAGGTGTCCGACTTATAGAGGTGTTCGTTAAGAGAGAGTTGACTTTAAAACAATACTTTTTCAGTACCTCGCGGATCAACAACGCAAAGGCAGCATCATAGACCTAGGACAGAAGGAAAGGCAAGACCCTCTTTTGCCCCAATCCCAAACCACACAAGCTTACGGAGCTGCCCGGCTTTCGGCTAGAAAACCCGTCCGATACGCGAGCTAACTTTTACCTTTTTTGTGTTTTCATCAATGTTTTGTTTACATACCGATTCTGTTTCAATCTGTGGCAGGTTTATCTGGTGACGCACACTTTGATGACGACGAATTTTTCACGACAAGAGACCCAGACAAAGGTGTCAACTTGGACTGGGTGGCTGTTCACGAGTTTGGACACAGTTTGGGTCTGGAACATTCCAACGTGCGTGAATCCATCATGTACCCGTGGTACAAAGGGTATCACCCGAATATTCAGCTGACGTCTGATGACATACAGGGAATTCAGGCATTGTATCCAAGTAAGGATTGCTTAATATGTACAGCAGTGTTTTATTGGAAATCCACGAATCTGATTACTTCTCCCATTGTCTTTTATTTAACAATTATTTAATGAGCGCTAGCCTGTGCCGTCCCCCTCCCCTCAAAAACAATGAGGAGGAGGGGGCGGCTGTACACAGGCTACACGAGAGTGCGTTGGATATGAGATGGTAGATAGCCATCGAGACGCGTAGCTTCGAGTTGGCTATAACTATTACACCCAAAGAATTGCAATATTTGAGCTTTCTGGATGTTCACGTTGACGCATTTTTCTACCATAGTTGTGCTCCATGGTATAGGTATATGAGCTCATATTCCATTGCCTGTTGACCAATCAAAACTCTGGAATTACAATATACAATAGCGAGTATTTGGCAGAACTTAATAAAAATAGACCACACACAGCCGTATCACAGTCCCTTTAATTCTGCTTTAGACAACCTGGCTCTGACCACGGTCCGGTAGCTTCACGAATAAAATCACTAACACTGTAATCATTTCAGAACCAACTGCTAGAAAAGTGCCAACTCCAGCTACCAAGAAAACCACAACTAAAGCCACAACCACAACCAAACGTCCGCCGGTTACTCCCCGTCCCGCCGTGGTCACTCCACGAGTAACTCCTCGTCCCGCCGAAGTAACTCCTCAGGTCACTCCTCGTCCCGCCGTGGTTACTCCTCGGGTTACCCCTCGTCCCGAAATCCCGAATCTTTGCAGCAGTACCGTCCGTTATGACACAGTGTTCGTGGGTCAACATAGGCGGACATACTTCGTTGTTGGAAATAAGTTCTGGACCGTTGACAGGGGACTACGCAGGCATGGTCCATGGACATTAACAGCATTTTGGAGACATGTCAAGACCCCTGTAGATGCTGCTTATCTGAACGGACGCGGAAATATCGTGTTCTTCAAAGGATCAGAGTAAGACTATTATTTCAATTTACACTGTCGAACTGCGTCGAGCTATAGCTAGTAGTTTCACGTCAGGCCGGAGCTTTTCCTGCTTTCCGTTGCATGAAGCGAGGCTACGAGTATTTCTTCTTCCACTGGATGGGATGCCAGTCCATCGCAGGGTTGCCCCTGGTATCACAAGCCCATAACCCGGAGCGTGCAACTTCCATATATTTGTGCAACGGCGTTTCACAAGTAAAGTTATTTTTAGCCAAGCCTTTCCCGCGAAGGTTACTGTTTCTGATGAAGTTATCTACTGCTTTGCGAGGAAAAACTGAAATCATCGCTCGAAATGCTGTCAGAACACTCCAAAGAAGATTCCTCACATGTGTCCGCCATCTTAACTTCCCATTTGGACGGGGTACTGTACTTACGCATCAACAGTCTCTTACAAAATCGCTTGTGATGGGCTATCCGAAACCATTTAGCGGAAAAACATATCTAAAAATAACTTTACTTGTGAAAACGCCATTTCTCGGACGAAGTATGGTAGTTGTTCGCTCCTCCTAGCATTTATATACCTTGGTGGAAAGAGACACTTTGAAAGTAACGTGTCTTTCCCATGAACACAGTGCAATAATTCTGGCCTGCATTCGCTAACCATCTGGCCACAGCGTCTCCCCTCTGTGCTTAAAAGAAGTGTTAGTTTGCTTGAAATTATTAACTTGCACGCACGGATTTGTGCCTCTCTATGCCCATGCACGTTAGAACAATCGGGTGGGTTTTATGTTTCATTTCAGTGCACAGGCAAAAGAAATGTTTTTCTCACTAAGGGCGCATTCTTTTGGGACTATTCTGGCATTTCTCATTCTGGTTAAGGAACAACAGAATACACGGAATATCAATTCTCAAAAGAAAGCATATTCTGAAAACGGAATAATGGTGGAGGTGAACTGAGAACTATTGAATCTGCGCGCGCGCGAGTTGCGAACGACCTGGGGTGGCCGGCTTTGTATGACTTCCCGCCAAAGCGGCTGTCCCAAAAGAACGCATATTCTGCCTATTCCGAGTAAACCGTATTCGGTTCATTCCTTTCATTCTGCTATCGGGAGCAGAATGAAAGGGAAAAAAAGGAAAAATTACGACCACCCGATACCCCATACCTTATATTTCAATAAAATAATTCCATTGGGTTGTTTAACAAAAATTTTAGCAGTCGTATTTAAGGTAAAAAAAAGTCGTTTTAGTAAATTGTTATTATCTATCTTCCACTTTCTTTCTTCAGGTTTTGGGAATATAACTCTGCAAGAACCTTAAGAGATTCTGGTAATATCGAACGTTACGGCCTTCCATCAACCCTCGAAAACATGGACGCAGTTTTCACATGGGAAAAAAACCAGAAGCCTTATTTCTTCAAAGATAAGCAGTATTGGCGATACAACGAGTATACCCGGCGCACAGATCTGGGATATCCCAGGGATATCCGAAGCGCTTGGGGGCTAAAATTCCCCGTCCACATCAATGCCGCGGTAAAGTGGTTGAACGGCAGAAACTACGTGTTCCAAGGAAAGAATTATGTGAAGATACAGAGTAGAAAGGCTAATCGGGATCAAGGCTACCTGGTACAAGGCTACCCGAAAGTGATCGCTGAGAAATGGATGAAGTGCAATACTGGTGTTGGGGCACTGGGAACGAATTCTAAAGGAAGGGGCCTGGACTCAGATGAGCCGTAAAACATCTTTGAAAATCCCATTATAATAATATTTCTTTTATATTTTTGTTAATCCACGAAAAAATAAGACAGGACTTAAATCCATTTAGAGGGAAAGGTGTTGTAATTCACAGATGATCACATGTGAAAGCAAGACAAAATTTCAAGTCAAATAATAATAGATAATACTTGTGAATCTTATATTGTAACACTGTAATTTGATTTTAGAATTAAAAACAAATGTGATGTCATTTTATTCAAGTGTTATAACAACCTTCGTAATTTTTTTAATAAAAAAGAATTGCAAATCCTCGTATCAATTTGTTGAATACGTTTTTGAACTTTTGAAGTGATTGAAAATCACAGACTGTTCGACGTAATATTTTTTTGGCTCGGCGGAAGTTATATCTCAGTTTTAAGTGGTGGAATTTATTTCGTAATAGGGACACCTATGAGACAAGTAAATTTAAAAATTAACTATTATGAAGGTATTTAGTATAATTTCTCAAAACACAAGGGCTGGAAACCGTTTAATACAGTCAACTCCCTCTAAGACGGACACCATCGGGACCGGCCCCAACTGTCCGTCTTAGAAAGGTGTCCGCCTTATAGAGAACCGAGGTAACGTGACACCAGAAGTTTTGAGATGACGAAGCTAAACGGCTATGCACAACGAATACACGTCTGTTTTAAGTCGCTTACTTTAGCAAAACCTATAAAGTGAAACAAAAAAATATCAGAAATTCAACTCGTTTGTTCATTACAAACGGTAATACTGTAAGTAGAAAACTACCTCTTTGGTGCCCATACACTTAACGCAGAGAAGTAACACGTTATAGCGGATTGTTTTTGATAAGTTTGGTATGCTATATGTCGATACCAAGTTTTGAAGTATTATCCACTAAGAAAATAACTTTTTGTGCGTGTCCGTTGGCGGTTTCAAAGTGTTTGTTGTCCGTCTTAGAGAGGTGTCCGTCTTACAAAGAGTTTTGTTACAGTGAAATAGTGACTGAAAAACGGCAGGCCTTGACCAGCACTTAGAACAGGTGTCTGTCGGGGTTTTTTATGGGTGTCTAATAAAATTATGCCCGGGGGGGGGGGGGGCACTCAAGGAAAAGTTTTTATACGTTTTGGGAGGTGTAATCAAGACGGGTGTGATGAGATGGATTTTCTCCGCCCCAAGCTCTATTTACCCCTTACCCTTTTATATACCATGTTTGACAGAAATTGTACCCCTTTCGTATACCTTTTACTGAATGTAGTCGAGCAAGCGGTGTGAATTGAGATGTGATTTTCCTGGAAAAGGTACCCCTTGTCAGTGTTATACCTAAAAGACGTGACATAGCCGTTGTTAGAACAGGACGTTTTCTTTGTCATTTTTATGTAGCGCTTAATAAATTAGAAAATAATGCAGCCATAAAACAAGTGCAAAGTATGTTCGAAATATTTTAAATACAGGCCAAGATTTTATGTGAAAAAAAAACCTAAATGACGGATTTTCATACCCTTTCATATACCTAAACTTGTGAATTCGCTACCCTTTTATATACCTGAAGCCTGAAAAAGGTACCCCTTTCGGGGGCGGAGCCTCCCCGTATAGGCCATTATATGGAGTACCCCCCCCCCCCGGGGTCTTATGGGAGGTGTCCGTCTTATAGAGGTGTCTCTTAAGAGAGAGTTGACTGTATTAACTAGCCGCCTTAAGATTTTCGCAAGAATTCCGAAAGTTTTTTAACCGAATCGTAGATCGATTTTGACTGCCACATTTATGTTGCTGTTGCAAAATCTATAGCTAGTAGATATCATCTACCGTACACTTTTTTGATGTGGATTTTTTTCCTTTATTCTTAACACTTCCTGCTTATTGATACTGTAGGGAGAAATTAGATGTTAACCAGGTCTGGTCAATGAGGTACCATAATTATGCCATTTTGCACGATAAGTGTACATGTATGTGACTAATTGCGGTGGGTTGGATTGAGAAGCACTTCCGGTATGTGGGCAAGCATGAGTTCAGAACAGAACCAATTTCCGAAAGCAGAGTACTAGCTCTAAGCTAACATACTTTCCGGCATCGATGTGTAACGCCGGCCAGCAGCGCTATTAGCTTTTTCAACAGCTCGTATAAAGCTCGGGACTTGCCTATGGATACGAAGGTTTTTGCTTGAAGAATGTACAGCGCAGCTGCTATTTTTGCAAGCACAATGTGACCTCCAAGCTTTTTTCCCGGAAATAAATTTATAAACCCTTAAAATAACCCGCTTAACAATGTCCTGAAGTGGGCTGAGAACTTACCACCCACTGAAACGTTTTTAGCTCAGTGCATCACATGCACAAGGGCGTATCAGCCCGGCTATTGTATAACTTCTTAGACCTTCTCAGGGATCTGAAAGCGATTGTAGCAATGCGTGCGAAAGTACTCTCAAAATTGAAAGCGGAATTGCTTATTTTAGGAGATTACCTGTAAAGCTCTTTAAGATATTGGGTAGGCTAGGCTGAAATGAGTGAAATCAAGGTAAATTACACATTCCAGTCTTAAAAAATACTGAATTTTATGCAAGAATGAAACAAACCACCCTTTACCACACAAATTACACAGGTATTCTAGAGTGTTTAGATTTCCGGAGAGTGGGCATGTTTATTTTCGAAGTTTTACAAAAAGGTTTTTGTTTAATTTCGAAACTTGTCGGATATCCTTTGCCATCATCAAGTACATGCTTCATTTCCTCATCAGACAGCGGGATTTTATTGTCTGAAGGGCGGAATGCCAGCATTGTTGCGCTATATAAAAAGAGGAAAAACATTGTACGGTTTTCATTGGCTATGTGTTGTGACCTTTGACGAATCACTACGTAATAAATCTTCGGTTATAACTGGGCATTTACTTGCAGATTTCAAGTTGAGTATTCCTACGGAATACGTCAAAAATTCGCTTGACGGCCAAGGCATTTTTATACGCGATTATAAGCGGAAAATACAATCGTAACTTACTTTAACATCTTTAAATATGAGAACATTAGTTCTGGTGTGTTTGAGTGCAGTGTTTGCACTCGTATCAGCAAGGCCTACCGTGGTACCGGAAAACGTTTTGGTAAGTTTTAATTTGAAATCTGTTTGTTTTGATTATTTTAAATGCTTCAACATGTTCGCGCTTTCTAAACATGCCGAGGCAGCTAGGGTTAGCCTAACCCTAAGGATTTTTCATTTTCTAAGCTAGAATAATGAAAATTTGAGAATGTACTTAACCCAGTGTTAACCTTCCACGCTTTCGAATAAATTTATTGATAGTTTGATTATTTATTACGTTTCAAGAAACCTTTCTTTTTTAGCCTGACTCACGATAAAGAAAGTTTTTTTCATCGGTCTTTCGCAATTCGCAGACGAATATTTGTCTCGCTTCGTCAGTCTCAGCAAACTGCAATTGCATATATATACCAAGCAGACATTGGTATATTTTCGTTTTGTTTTGAAGCAGGTTTATTTATATGTTCTTAACATTTTCTGTCAAAACGCGTTAGTATTTTGTGCCTTTATCACCATGACTCACAACCGGCAAAAGAAAAGAGAAAACGGAATTTTCAACTCCAGTATGTTCCGCAAAATTACGTATAGTATTTTGTACTAATATTGCTTTACAGGCAAATATCGTTCCGCTTTGATACGCCGTAATAATCTCTAGTCTGGCGAAATGGGTGGAAAATTCATAATTCCATGCATTCATCATTCAGGAATGAATTTTACAGAGAAGAATTTCACTTTACAAACAGGCTCGTTTAGGTCTTCCTGTGTTTAAAGATCGACGATAAAGGAACAGATTCTCTTAATGTGATGTCACGTGTGACGTCATATGTTAGTCTACTGTGCGTAGGGCCAAAGGAACAAACTAAGCAAACAAACCCCTAGGCATGACTCCGGAAGAATTTACGTAAAAGATTGCTAACCGGCTGTCATTAACAACGCAGCTTTTCAAATAGTCTAAGTTTTGGTCTGAAACGATTCGACTTTGGTCTCCGAGTGTGTCTCTTGATTTGGTGTTTCCCTTTTAAAAAATTTGCTCTGGTGTTGTCCGGATAATTTTAGACAGTTCTAAACAGTGGTTCATCATTAATTTTGCTGGAATCAGTTCTGCAATTTACATCACCAATTGTATTTTAGAATGAAAAGTAGAGGCTTAAATTCGTCGAGTTAGCTAGACATTTAAAAATTCATTTCGATAAATCATTAAAATTGCATATAGATTTGTCGTTTTTGCCAAGGATGTCAAGCTTGAATAAATAATTATGTATCGCCTACATTCTCCAGAGTTGAAAACAAAACAAACAAAAATAAGGTCATTCTATGAATAACTTAGTCCATGTAGGGAAAAGCAATTAATAGAATTCGGCAGTTTTCAATGTTTTTCGGCGCCGGATGTGACCAAAAGATCTGTGCGTAAAACAAAAATCAAGTGGCCGAAGAATAAAGCAGCCCGCAGACAGGAACATTTTGTGACGGAAATTTTTGCGGTTCGTTGTTATATAATAACTAGACCACAACTCATCACGGTGTAAAACAATGCAGATTTAAAAACAGAAGTAGTTCACACTCCCTTCAGGAGTTATTTTAAACTGTGACCAGTATTACCACCCTAAATGATAGTACTGCATATCAATACCGTAACTACCGTAAAGAGGGGGGGGGGCCAACACATTCACACTGCTTTTTAAAACTTTTAAAGATTTCCTGAGAATTCATGTCTTACGTACATGTATACCTATTGAAGGATTGAAGGAACTGGCTAGTAAAAGCGTGATGTTTTAAATGTGTTTACTGATTAAAAAGGAGCATTATTAAACCACAAAACCCTGTCCTGACAGATTCACTAATTACTTTTGTTGAGTAAGCTGTCTATTTTGGGCCGTCCGTTATGGTTATTCACAAGATTCAATGTCGTATTTTTTGTTTTTCTTCCAATACCTGAAAATTTAAAATCAAATGCTAAACATAAATTATTTTCCAGTTACCAGTGATTAAGCAAGAACAAAAAAAGGCGCATTTTTTTCTTTTCCATTGTCATAGATCAGATTCAGTGGTGTCTAACTTTTGAAACAAATGTTAGTTGTCTTAGCTCTATTCTTCTAATGGAATTCAAAAGGCATGAATTGACCTGTCTGAGCACTTTCATATGTAGTGGGAAGAACGGCAAATAGAAGATAGGCAAGGAGTTTGTGTCTTTTTTTTTTTTCACGCCGTTCTCTATTGCCCTTCTCTCCAATAAACCGAACGCCTGCCAGTACCCTGGGTACCAAAGGATTTTTCTCGCGCGCGGTGGATACTTCGGCGGTACGGTGTTCATGAGCGAACAGGAACATGAGGAAATTCACGTTCTCCAAAATACTGAGAGATTTGTAATTCATTTATGTGTGATAGTTCCTGCATGCACAATAGAATAAGAGTCAGCAAAGTGTTTCTAATGAGATATTACTCTACCAGCTTATAATCCCCAGCTGTAGCCTGTCCAACATTGTTCTTGCGCATGCAGTAAGACACAGCTTAAACCCTGAGGGAAGTCTCTCTTGTATATGTAATACGTTTGGAGTTACGTGCCGAGCAACAGAGCCGTGCTGGCCGGAAAAGGAGAGCCTGCACGCAGGCTTATATCCTGACGTAACTGTTTGGTTCCTTCTATTTTTCTTCCGATGCACTTTTCTACAATATCGACAATTTCAAAGCTTAACGACACCGTGCGTACGAAGTAGCTATGAATTTACAGACGGATTTTTTGGATTGCTGGAGCCTTTTAAATATTTTTACTAAAAGCATTATATTTGAAGCTAAGACTGTTCACAACCCCTTTATTTTCTCGAATTTATCTCGATTGTTTAACTCGGTAGAGGAATCGCGAGAGAACTGCCCCCCTCCTCCCCCACCCAAAATCGTGCTTCGCTCGCTGTTTCTTTCGACTTTTTTACTGAGTATACTTAAAGTAATGAGACCAAAAAAATCAATAGACATTCTTTAAAGTTGATAGACATTCTTTTGCGTTGAAAAATAGAGACACTGTGAACAGTCAAATGATTCCAATTGAAGCGTGTTTTAGGGAATCCTCACTCTTAAGTCTACTTTACACTAAATTTTTGCAAGACGTTACAAAATCATTCACTAAGTTTGATTACTATGTTTGAGTAGTTCATATTTTCTCCTTTTTCGAACTTTAGAATTATTTGGAGAGATACGGATACTTGTCTCCGACTGATGTAAAGTTGGGACAAGCAAGAAGCAGACGAAAACTTTATCAAGCCGTGAGAAATCTTCAGCGCTTTACAGGGCTGAATGAGACTGGAAATCCACAAGACCAAAGCACCATTGACTTGGTTACCAAACAGCGATGTGGATTTCGAGATCTCGGGAAAACGGCGCAATTCCGGAGAAAGAAACGATACGCTCTACATGGAACTTTGTGGTATAAAAATGTAAGTATACTATGAATACATGTACATGTACTTGTTTTTCTTCCCTAAATGATTAGTTATGTGAAGGATCGTATAATGCCTATTTTCTTTTTTTAAAATCCATTTAGTTTTACTTTAAAGCACTGAATGCCCGATGTAAGTAGGTTGAGTATTGCCGAGTGGCTTGCATGCGCCGAAGGTCCTAAATTTTTTATCGGTAGTCCCCATGGCCAGTTCATCTCAGGCTAGGAATGTCATGTCTAGATCGTACTGGTTATCCTCCATCTAGTTGGGATTCTTGGCCATGATTAGTTTACCTGAAGTAATCTACGACCCCACAGCTGGAAGGCCGGAGAAGAAAAAGAGAGAGAGAAAGAGTGGCCGAGATTTTAAGATAAGAGTGCATACACTAGTGTTTTCTTCAACTCGGAGTGAGCGTGGGCCAATCGAAAGAAAACTCTCGACGAATCTCGGGAAACATAATATGAGTCGCTTTAAATTTGATGAGAAAGTCCAAAAGGCGATAACGTTTTCAAGAGCTCATGAGAGTTTCAGGCTAAATGGCATTGAGAATTTAATACCTTCTGTTGATTTTGGTTCTCGTTTGGCCCAGGTAACCGTGACTATAACCCCATTCACAACAAAGCCAAGACACGAAAGCTGATTAGTTAAACACGCGCGGATAAAACTATTTTCTTCGTTTAAGTTGCTAACTGATTTTTGTCCACTTAAATTTGGCACGAAAGCTAAGCTAGAGCTTACTTGAACCCTTGTAATTCAGCCTCTCAGTTTTCTGTTGTGATTTTCACTGCGTTTATAAATACAGTTGGTTTAACTAAACATGCTTTACGTCTATTTTGAACAACACATATCTAAACTCTTACGTTTGTTATATTGTATGATTTCATGTCGCTTAGCGTTTAACATACAAGATGGCAAGTTACACTTCAGACCTTACACAGCAACAAGTTGACAACACAGTACAAGCTGCACTGAGCATGTGGGCAAGGGTTACTCCGCTGACCTTCTCAAAAGTGACCACCGGACCCGCTGACATTGAGATAATATTTGAAAAAGAGACAGACAAAGGATACTCGTTTGACGGCAGAGGAGGAGAACTTGCCTATGCCTTCTTTCCAGGAAGCAATGAAGGTGGGTTTATAAAAACATCAGTGACGAAGTTTTATCCAAAGTATTTTGTGTATCCTAAGTAAACTGACATCTTTCTAACTACGCGGGCTCAAATTCTTTCTGTCTTTGAAAAGTCGTTAAGATTCGACTTGATGTCACGAAATCCGGGGAAAGGACTCCCCTATGAAAGGGACTGGGGATGGTGCTCGTCTTCTCGCTTAGGAGTGCAAATTAAGCCGGGATATTGGTCTCGCATAGTGTGTTCAGGACAGAACACCAATTCTTTTTTTCAGCCGTGATAATGTCCCGTTTAGGATTGCACATGAAACTGAGATTAAAAAATACCAGCCCTTCACACCATGTTGGTGGTCTAGACCGACTATTCATGAAAAATGGTCTCTTTTATTTTTTGGGGTCCAGAAAAGCTTGACCCACACCCAGATCGATCTCCATTTAGGGGCCGGGTTTAATTCAACTTTTCCCGATGATATCCCCTTCCCTTTCAAATAAGAGTCCCCTTCCTCCCGGACGCGACAAGTCCAACTTATATAGATACGATATAATTTTATTTGAAAAGTGAGGCTGAAGGAGTAGTGTAATAAGTGAAAAAATCTGTGATAACTCTTGATAGAGCAGTTTTCAATTGAGTGTCGTTAAACCAAAACCAAATTATTTTTCTGGCCAATCACAAAGGACACAGACAATCGAGTGAACCAATCAAAACTCTAAAAAAATATATTTTTTGCACAAAACGGGGGAAAAGGGGGGGGGGGTTTTTTTTTTTTTTTTTTTTTTTTTTTGCGGAAAAAGGGGGGGAAATTTTTAAAAAAATCTTTATTAAAAAAAAAAAAAAAAAAAAAATATTTTTTTAAAAACCTTATGCCTCATGATAAGTTTTCTGTGATGAATACATGAAATAAATCACATATGGACGGAGTGAAAAGAGCGAGCTCTTCATAGTTCACAGAAATTCAGCCTTCAATGGGATACGAACCTATGATCTTTGTGACTCGAGAACAAGCGCTCTACAGCTCCTGAGCTGTGAAACACTCGGAGCTGGTCAATTATGTGTTCAATTTATACCTGTCAAGTGATGGAATTAATCTAGACCTTTTTTCCTACTCCAGGAAGTTTTGGCGATGTCCACTTTGATGACGAAGAGACCTTCACTGTTAAAAACCAGCCGGGAGGAGTGGACCTAAATTGGCTGGCGCTGCATGAGTTGGGACACAGTTTGGGGCTAGAACACTCCTCAGACAAACGCGCCATCATGTACCCGATTTATCGTGGTTATCATCCGGGTCTTCAACTTCATCGCGATGACGTCATGGGAATTCAACAGTTATATGGTAAGTGCCAATTTCATGTTACTAATTCTACCTTCTGTTTAAACTGGTTCATGAATTTAGTGGCGACATTAGGAGGATTGATAATAATACTTTTAGCTTGGCTCTTCTGAACAGATCTGTTGACAATAAGACCATCCAGAAATTTTCAAAGGAATCCATGCAAATACCCCCTAAGTTGATGATTTTTATTCTTGTCTGCTTGAAAATTATATTTGAATTGATAAGAAGAAAATGTGACGTTAATGACTTTAAGCGGATCCTCCGAAATGAAAGGCATTTTGTAAATTTCGAAAAAAAATAACGGCTTCCCTTACATGTAAAATTACTCCAGCCTTACTCGTCTTAATCCTCTTGTGCCGATGGTAAATTCTTCATTACTCTCACTTTCACTAATTAGGTCGATAAAGTTTGTGTGCAAAGACCCGTAGGGTAATTCCTGAAATGATGCCATGTACATTTCGCTCCGAAAGACCGAAATTGGTCCACGAAACGTGTAGAATCTCTTTTACCTCTTCACCATTGCGCGCCACAATTTAGTTGCAACAATGGGTCCAATATCTGCAACATTGCGCGCAATAACATGGCTCAACCAACAGCTTTTTCCTGGCTTCTGACTGTGCGCCTTCTTAATTAATTTTTGACCCAAACATGACGATCTATTTCGTTTTTCGAATTTTCTTTCTTGAGAGCAAAATTAACGATCCGATCGACATCGCCGTTTTTGTCACATAATTGAAAACGTCAGAGCTTGCTTGGCACCAAAGTTGCACAAGTGTTGTAGCGTTTGCCGTTTTTTTTCTTCCCTCCCCCCCCCCAACCTCGCCCCAAAGGGTGTGGCCACGTGTTGTGCGCAATGCTGCGTATAATCACACAGCGGTCAAACGCAAAAATGACGTCACCTCCGGTTTTCGGCGCCTCGAATTTTCTGAGAATTTGTCTCGAAAGTGTGAAATTTTGTAGGAAATTGTTAAAGAAATGGTACGGTGAAAGAACAGTTCAAGCTGGGACACTCAGTGGAGATGATATCATTCCAATCCATAAGCGGTGTTACCTTAACTTCCAGGGACGGCGTTACTTTTGGCTTTAAAGCGAAAGTTTTCTGAATTTAAGACTTTGTATGGAGAAGTTTGGCGGGAATTGCACAGTAACTGCGCACGCGCGCTGCGTTTGACCGCTGTGTGGCGTATAATAGAGCACGCATGAGTTAACATCATGATTGTTGTGACATCATTAGGTAAGCCATCAATCAACAGAGTCACGCCTACACCTCACCTTGACCCGACCCAGTCTCCAGGAAAACCCAATCCATGCAGCAGTACGCTTGACGCCATGATAATGACCGCTGACCAGACCACGTACGCCTTCAAGGGCGCGCATTTCTGGCCAGTCGGCGATCAGGGAGCTTACACCGATGCTCTGAAAATATCACAGTTCTGGGAAGGACTCGAGGATGATATCGATGCTGGATATACAAGACATTATGACGGACTTACGTTCATTTTCAAAGGAGCGAGGTCAGTGAGTTGATGTTTTTAAAATTCTTTAATTGCAAAGATTTCGTATTGGACTGATCAGGCTTCTATGAAACTTACTAAGCCGAATTATCTCTAATAATCTATAAGCATTCGATATTAACCAATCTAAATACGGAGCGGTGTTTCGTAGCATCGTCGGCAATCATCGGAAGACTTCGGCAAATTTTCGAAAAAAAAGTACCAACAAAAACGCTCATTAATTACTGTCGTAAAATCTTTGGAACTTTTGGAAACGGGCCGCGAAGACATTTTGCAGTCTTCGACAATTTTTTTCCAATTTACAACCGTTGTAATAAATTGCTCGGACTGATTTAACTTGATTAAGTGACATTCGAATAATTTTCAACATTAACACGTTTCCGGACAACTGTCTACGGATCTGCTCCAAAGCCAAAAATTAATTGCAGTTTTATCAGTTTAAGATGTATTCCACACACAAAATAAACATGAAATAACCAGGAAATATTCTTTTACTTTGTAGATATTGGACATACGCAAACCGAACACTGGTACAAGGGCCAACAAACATAACTGAATTAAACCTGCCCACCGAGGTACACAACATGGACGCTGCTGTAGAATGGGGTGCAAATGGAGAGTTGTACATCTTCAAAGGCAAAATGTTTTGGAGATATAACAACAATAAAAAAAGTATTGATCCTGGTTACCCCAAAACTATTCACTCCGTGTTACCCGAGCTACCGAACCACCTCGACGCCGCCCTTCAGTGGAAAAATGGCAAAACATACTTTTTCAAGGGGACACAATATTACGCCTTAGATGACGCATCTGTTCGAATACGGAATGGCTACCCCAAGTCGATATCAACTTATTGGATGGGGTGCTCTCCAGCTGGACTAATTGGCGGGAAAATATCACCATATCGTTCTTCAAATCGCAGTGGATCTCGCAGTGTTTTTCCAAATAATGTGGAATTTTTTGTGTTCGCGAGCTTCATTATGAAATTTTTACTGTAGTCTCATATCAAAGATCATTTTAAAGGTTATGATGATTTCATATTGAAACGACCTTACGTTGCAATGGATATGAAAACTTAATTCAGTCGATCAATCATCAATTAATTAATCCGCGATCAATCAATCCGTGATCAATCAATCAATCACTCAATCAATAATCTTACGCTTTTCAGTAATATCAGTCATTAATTATGTAAGATAAAGAGACTTTTACATCATAAAACAAATATTGTAGTGTATATATATTTATTTGTAATCTTTCTGTAACAACAAAAGAGAATGTACGAATTATAAGCATATATTTTATATAAGTAGGCCCAGAACCCTCTTGCGGGCAAGAAGCTGAGGGCTGTTGATGCCAATTTATGAAGCCTTTTACTCAAACACAGTCATATTTAGCTGCACAAAGTCTTTGATAATAAAAATGTAATTAACATAGGTTGATAAGTTTACACTATTTGCGTAAGAAAGCTTGTCATTATTTACATTCATTTATATTCAGTACTGAGTGAATACTACCTAAGTGGTTTTGATGTTTGTTTTAAAATACTACATGTGTGTTACTTTGTTCCCTCAGTTGGTCCTTTATCATGTGGAATTAAACGGCAAACCAAAAAATGTCTTGCCCTGTCAGTTTTCAGTCACATTTCAGAGGGGCGTTTTGAAACGTGTAGGGGGAGGAGGAGGGGGGGGGGGGGGGGGGGGCAACGTATTCCAAGCCAAGCCCATAACCACCAGGGACAGGGGTCGTATCCCCCTACTCAAACTTTTCAAAATGTCTGTAACAGTGTCCGTAATCGATTTGTGACAATGCATAACTAGGCAGTTTAGGCGACCCTACTTTATGGTGCTGTTTGAGTTGTTCTTTAGACGTCGGAAGGCAGATACGCTCTGTGGATGTCAAATACAATCTTAACAGATTGCGGACCTCTTTTAGTAGCGTTTTGGGATTTTTGAGTTGTTCTTTAGACGTCGGAAGGCAGAAAATGTACGCTCTGTGGATGTCAAATACAATCGCAACAGATTGCGGACTTCTCCTAGAAGCGTTTTGGGAAATGAGTTTCGTTGAAAGTCCTACACCATATTATCCCGCCAAGCACGATACTGATAAAACGATTTGTGTCTTGACAAACTTAACCAATTTTATGCTGCGCTAGTGATACTTTCAGACTGGGGTGTGGGGGGACTGAGCCCCTCCAAATTTTTGTTTGGCGGGCTATAGTCCGGCCTGCCCATCCCCCTTTCCCTGCTCCGCCGCCTATGCATTCACACGTATTCTTGAAATAATTACTGGAAAAAATCTTGTTCAAGTTTGGATCCGTTGTATTCTGGTTGATGCTAGATTGACTTTTTCCTCTCATTTATTCAGTACCAGAAATTACCAAACCAACTCTTGTTTCTGTTTTCCGCAGTCACACCAAGACAGAAGAATCCGGATTTAGGGGAAACGAAAATTGTTTCGAGAAACAGTACAGAAATACCAATACCAACCTGCAGGGCCCCACTGAAAACCACCTTTGTGACGTGGGCTCCCTGCTAAATTCTTATTATTATTATTAATCGGGAGGGAATCGGCGGTAAAATTGCAGAAAAGTACTATCCAGGAAACCATTTCTGGTTATTCGAGAAGTCGGTAGTTTATAGAAACCGATGGTTTTAGAAATCTGGATTCTACCGGTAATAAACTGAGTTGGAAAAGACTGGGCAAAGCTTGAATTCGGTTGTACCAAACATTGAAGTCAGTTCGATAATTGATAATTTTAATAATCGTTCTTATTCCTCATTAACCTTCCAGAAAGAGAAGAAGAGTTTTCTCATTCTTCCTTTACGAGCTAGCCTGCGTTGCAGACGAACTAACCTCGGGGTTTCAGGCTTGACTTGAAATTAATATGCGTTATAATAGTTCGGCTCAGTGATACTGCGACAAAAATTTCTATTTTCATGTCTATTTTTCCAAAGATAATTTACTTATTAGACGCTTATACATGTTTCGGTGCAAATTTGAACAATTTGACGTTTTGGTGGCCTCAAAACGGCCCCGCAAAACCGCAAAAAGTACCTCGGTCCGCTATCAGCTGAAACAACAATTCAAACCGGAAGACCCCGCGAAATATTAGCTGCGGCTTTTTCTGTGAGGTTACTGACTCACAAGCTCGATCGCCTCGAACAAGAAATTCTCTCTAGAGCTGCCCTTGTTTTTCGAGGAAATGGTTCATACATGGCAAGGTTGCTGTATTAAAGAAAGGAGGCTCAGGAAATCTAATACAGGAAGTTACTGTGTTCCTTACTCTGATTTCTGTTCAGGGAAGCTATGAAGACAAGTGCAATCACGTACAAAATCGGGCAAAGTTTCTAACACTGAAAATAATCAACATCCTGTTTCAGCCGAAATATCAACAGAAGATAACCTCACACCTGACTCGTCCCCAGTCGTCTCTTATGCGAAAATTGCAAGACGCGAAGGATTCCCTCCGTGCTCAGCAGTCGACTCAAGACGGACTCAAAAGACGACTGGGGACGAGTCAGACCTCACACTGAGTCGTACCAACACAGTGGCCGGCAGCCACACTATTTTTCAGCCCTTAAAAGGGCAAAGGCAATGTCCGGAGTAGTACGTATCGTGTAGCTAACCACAGTGGACCTAAAACTGAATTGCGGCAATAAAAGTCGCTCGCATTAAGTCTCATAAACAATCACTGGCTTAGACAACAGGAACATAGACGGTTCATCAAACCGTTCAGTCATAGTTATGTTCGGTACCAAAAGCCTCGATGCAAAATCCACCTTTTTGTTGGTTTAATTTCGTATAACGCTACTTGCACATGACAGGAAGTTATTAGGAGGTCTAATGATGGCGAGGACAGATTAAAATTGGATTATCACTATCTTGTACACGCGAGGACTTGTGTTTTCAGTTTAAACACGCCAACAGCCAAATATTATGTTAAAATCCGTCATGCATGTTCTAGACAGTAAGTGACCTCCAATTTTTATTCGCTTTATTTAATTTTACCATATTAGTCGTTTAAGCGGTATTAAAAGACAAGTACGCTCCTCATCAACTGGTGTTGACAGACCAGACTGAAGAAAACAAACATCCAGCCTGTTTTCTTACCGGCGGGGGAGTATTAAAACTTTTTGAGCCAAAAAGAAAACTTTCTGGCCAAAGCCATACCGTATCCGGCTTAAAGCACAGAAATTAACGATTAAATGGAGCAAACCGTGTTTGGTGATTCTTATATTTTGCGGCTTCAGGACCTGTTCCCGCAACTGGCGTTCACTTTGTGCAAAACTGTTTCCTTCGTTAAAGCCTTGAGCCGGGGCCTTGAGTTAGCCCAACCTCGTTCCCAGCGGCTCTCTCTCTCCTTACCCCCTGACAAACCAATTGTTTTCTTCTCTTCCGATTAGCATTCTCGTCTCGTCTCACGGGTAAGGGATGAAGCTGGGTGGGGGGTTACTAGAATGGTTCTGAGAAGTTAACTCAATAACGTAAAGGACCCAGACAGTAAGTTACCGATTCAATACTGGAGAGAGACGCCAAAAAATGAGTGGGGAGGATAGGGTACCGAGTTACCCTGAAACTTTGCTCTCGGAAACTGACAACGACGTTCAACTGCTTCGAAGGTTGTCCTTTTTGCTCAATTTTCTTACAATTACCCATTTTATCACTGCTGTAGCTAGTCACGGGAAACCTGTAATTTAAACTGGTAGGCAAGAAAAGAAAATATTAAAAATATATTACTAAAATCGTTCAGTAGAAGACGAGGGTCATGTGGAGCATATATATGACGACAATAGATGACGTCATAGAAGTTAGAGTTACGAGAGACATACCCCGGCCGGAAATTCGACAGCATCAACTACTGGAAGCTGAAATTAGACTCTTTGCTCACGTTTGCGACTCTTTTAACCAAAAATTATACCACGATCTTGACGTAATATATCAAACACGAGCGACAGTATTTCAGCGGGATATCCTAACACCGAGAAGAAAGTTGAAAATACGACGCGCAGCGGAGTATTTTTGACGAAATTCGGGGTGTTTGGATAGCCGATGAAACACTCGATGTCTCGAGTGTTTGATATATCTTCTCAATCGAAACAAAAACTACGAAGTAAACGGAGAAAAAAAAATCGTAAAAATCTATGCTAATTAAGACCGGGTTTCCAAACCTCCTTCACGGTTATGATTTTCTTGGTTTTAACTTAATAAATTTTTACGTACGCACCGCAATGTTCCGAAAGTAACCACCCTCGTTATAAAACCGTAGGTCGGATTCAACAGTCTTTTCCTATCGCTCCTTATGTGAGGGTCTCCACTTTCGGGTAGCTAACTCGGCGTGTACCAAATGTAAGCCGCTCTATCATGTTATGTTGATACTGAGCTCTCTAAATTTGTGTAAATATTTTCGGATACCTCAAGTACGGAATCCGTCAGCCTAATGACACTACTATATATAATTTACACCTTGTTGCATCTTTTATTTCCATTGTTTCGCATTTTTTGCGGGGGAACAACTCAACCGACCAACTGCTGACTTGCGTCTGAGCTCGCTACTTTCGCAAGTACTAACAATTGGAACTTTACAGTATTTTGGAAACACCCCTAAAGAGACCCTCAGCTTGAGAACAAAAATCCTTTTCCTACAATGATTGAATTCGTGCAAAAAAACAAACTTTGTCACCCATATACGTCTGACTTCTTTTCAGAAAAATCAAAAGTCGATTAACTTCAAAATTCTCTTTACTGTTTTTCTTAGAATTTCTGCTATCTCTTTTGAGAGAATTCGGGGCACTTGCATGACAGGCCATTATGTCCTTCATTTCTGTAACCATGAAACCCAGAACCACAATAAAAGAACGATTGCCGGCTAAAACTGTGATATAAGCGAGGCGTTGGTGCATTAAATCAACGGTCTTTCTTGATTGCTCAGAAACAACTATAATTTTGATAAAATTCAACTACTAGTGAGACAGTCTTAGGGATTGGAAGTAAAATATTGCTATTTGCTAGATATAGAACTTTGTATAGTAAACATAAACATGATAAAGGGACGACTCATGAACAGCGGTTTCAGCTGCTGTACAGTCGGATATCTGCTCACACCAAATAATAAAGTAAAAGAAAACAGTTAAGAGTAAATATTATGGACAACGAGACACTGTTTTATTTACTGCGCCGCCGTCGGTTTTCTGCTCACACCAAATAAGACAAAACTCAGAAAACTAAACACCGTAATTGACCCTCCCCTAAAAACTGGTGATAGTTGAAGATAACTTAAACCCAAACTTCAAACAACAATTTTATCCATATGCCAAGAAAATGTGATTCTTGGTTAGTAAGAAAAATGCGATAAAAAGAGTAAGAACCATTTTGCAATGTCAACAAAAATCTTTGGTTTTCATGACAACAAAACAGAAACACTGGAAATAAATGAATTTGTTTCCTTTTCAACAGATAAAAGATATCGGTCGTGCATATTATAGTAAGTGCGATAAAACTGCGACAGCAGACTGAGAGTAAGATTAGTTTTGGCTTTGGGCTTCGGAAAAGTCAAAATTGATAACCTCATTAAAAGATTCACCTATGAAGGGATCTAATTAATTTTATACTTATAAGGCAAGTTGAATAAAAAATCCTTCAGTTTGTCAGCTGTCGTCGGCTTTCTCTTCATTAAAAATATATTACCTAGAAATGTGGTGATTTTATACCGAATCAACATCAAACGTAAACACTTGTTTGTTTTTCGTGGAAAATAGGTTGTTCCTTCCGGTTGTAAGCTTTGTCATTAGCGATATACGACCCATGTGACGTGACAAGAAAGCAGAACATTGAAACAGATCATGTGACTTCCGCTTAATCTATGTTCGCCAAATATGGAGGTGAAATAGAACCCTTTTGTTCCCAAACGGAAGTGGCTCCTGTTACGGTCAATGGGTTATAAACTGACGGCACTTCACGATTTCCCTAAAGTGGTCAACACACCTTTTCCTGAAGTTGAAATCAAGTAGGAACACAGTCTCAGAGTAGAGGAACCCAATATATAGTTTGCGGTGGCGTTACAAGAGCTGCCAATTTCGTGATATAGCTGGCATCTATCCACGCACTGAGGGAGGTATTTTACGCTTATAAAAGGACAGAACTTTCACTTGAGACTCCAGTTGAGCACAAGCGGATTTCAAGCGAGTCTTCATCTATCTGTGACAAAAAGCCTGCAGCGAGAGAACATTCAACAATACTTTCGGTGCTGATTGAGCGGAGATTTTCAAAATAGTTTTCAGTATTTTAAGGAGTGCGGAGTGGAGAATGGCATACGCAGAAAAATTTGTCCCCGTTCGGACGACAGTACTTCGGCTAATCTTCGGGATTTGCTTCCTCTTCTGTTTACAAAAACCCGTAGAGAGCAGTCCGCTCAATTCAAAGAAAGTTGCAGCAGGAATTGTAAGTAACTTCTTTCTTTATTCATCAGTTCATTGTTTTTTATTTCATTTTGTGATGCTATTTATTTTTTTGCCGTTCATGCATGAAACATGGTGAAACTTGAGTCAAAATTTTCACTCTTTTTAAACCGACGCGGCACGTCTCGCTTATTTGCGTCATTTGTCACGGAAATCGCCATCTGCTGCGAAATGGTTTTTGATGTTTTTCGCTGAAACCTAAAGAAATATTAAATTGACGAAATGATAGAATTTTTGATGGAAATAATTACTGAGTGCATATAAAGAATTACGTCATTATGCCACATTTCATTTTTGGCACATATTCGAGAATTATCTCGTTCATATTCAATATGTGACGTCTCGCTTACAACTAATTTACGGGGACGTGCCTCATATTAAAAAAAATATAAAACTTGACTGTGAATTGTTCGTAAATTGGCCGTTGAACCTTAGAAAATAACTCATGCGGGAATTTTACTATAGCCCTCTCTTGCTCAGCGGTGCGTGTTTTCACGATCAACAAGTGGCTTTTAAAAACGTGACTCTCAGCCGATGCACCTGAAAAGGTCGCGAAGCAATACCCGGTGAAATATGACTTTCCTTCCTATTTGGTCGTGTCTCTCGGCTCGGAATTCCGCTTTTACGCACTGAAATGGAAATATGAGCTTTTTAAAACGAGATCTAATTCGAAGGACGATATAAGGTTGTTTTAATTTCTTTGTTTTGTGATTTATATCTGTGGAAACATACAAATTACGATGCCTGCCACTTTAAGCCATCACGTCATCGTTTCGTTTTGGGTTAATATTGTTTGGCTTGTTGCCACTTTTACTTTTGAGGACAATTAAAAGCCACTTAAAAACAACACAGTCGGCATACCTTTGACGACTGATCAAGTGCAAGGAAATTAATAGACAAAAGAAAATATTGAAACCGCAAGACCTGGTAATGTTACCCCAAAAAAGCTCTTTATATCATGCAAAAACATCAGGAGCCATAATCGGGCTCCTGAAAACATACCTATGCAAGCAGAAAATAGTATTTGCTTTCTTTCAGCATTTTGACTGTAGAAAAACTGCATTTTAAGTTTAGCGTCATCTATATATGGCTTTATTCCAAGTATTTCTTCTTATATTTTTTTCGCGTTTTTTTATGTAATCTATTTTTAAGGAAAGTTGGTGTGATGTCTCACATCTTTAGATGTAGCTCGCAAGCATGTAAAACTAGCTCATTAAAAACACCCAATATAAATAAGGCAACAAATGCTTTGTAGACATGGTTGTATATTTATTTTAATATTAAAAATTATTATTCATTTATTTATTCATTTATCTTATGTCATATAATTTTTCTTTTGTGCTACAGGATTATTTAACAAGATTTGGCTATTTAGTCAACGATGATCCGAGAACGGGAAAGCTAAGAAGCCAACAAGATTTAGAGAAATCCATTAAAATGCTTCAGCGTTATGGTGGCTTACCGGAAACAGGGAAACTAGACGCGGCTACCATTAAGCTCATGGGGGAGTCCCGTTGTGGGGTGTCGGACTTTGGTAAAACGGACAACACGCGAAGAAAAAGGCGGTACACACTGCAAGGGACACGCTGGCAGAAACCCGTAAGTTATTTACCGTCTTTCATGTTTCTTTTTCACATTTTTATGGCTCAATTCCTCAGTCGAATTGGATGTGAATTATTAAAATTATGAAGTGTCAACTATTGTAGCTCTATAGATCTATATTTCAACTCAAATTGTTTGCACCTGTAGACCAAAAAAGAGACCTTTTAGGCCAATTAAAAAAAGCAAATGTTTCTCGTCCGGATTTCTATAAAAAAGAAAGCAGGCGGGCGCTTTTTTTGTTATTTGCTATTTCCTCCATCATCAAATTCTCCAGAAGCGAACTTGCAAAATAAATCCTGACCTCTCCAGTACGGTGCTAACGTGCCGAGGCTTTAAGAGTTTGGCCTGAGATCGTATTAAAACGCAGACAAAAGCCATGTCTTACAGCATTTGCTTTGTACTTAATTGAGGAGTAACGCCTGTTGGTTTTTGTTCGTTCCAACTTTTCCAATAACAAATATTAAAAATAAGCCCCAAAGAGAAACATTTTTTTTTTTTTTTTTACTTGGCCTTAGAGACGAAGTACAGTGTTATTGACTTCCTATGGGAATCCCCATGCATGTCAAAACCATTCCTATAAAATAAATTAACTTTTAAAATATTTAAAGATAAATTCAAAGAAATATTTGCCAATCAATTACTTTGGACTAAAGATGCGCTGGGAATCTCGCAATCAGCTCTCGAACTTTATACTCGTTTTTCTTCCTCGGTACCAGAGATATTTTTTGCCCCTTGCGAGTTGCTCAGCGATTCAATAGAAACTTGACGGACCGAAAATCTCGCATAAAAGGCCTCCGACACCCTAGAAATTGGCGGGGAAATATTATTATTATTCTTGTTCCAGTTTTCTTCATTGCCTATACCCTATGGTCAATGCCCACTTATAAATATATAATTATCTTTCTCTTATTCTGATTTTAACAGGAACTGACGTACAAGATTAAATCTTTCACGTCAGACATCAGGGACACCCAAAAGCAACGGGAAATCTTTAGAAAGGCGTTTAAATTATGGAGTGATGAAACGAACTTGAGAATCAACGAAAACAGATATGCCAATGATAAAGACGTTGATATTCACATTAGTTTTGAGACAGGATATCACAGCGACGCGTATCCATTTGATGGAGCGGGAGGAACTCTGGCACACGCTTTCTATCCTCACAACAACTTAGGTGAGTAAACGAGGAAAAGGGGTGGGGGGGGGGGAACGAACGAGCGAACGAACGAACGAACGAACGAACGAACGGACTGACGGACGGACGGACAGACGGACGGACGGGCGAACAGACTTACGGACGGACTGACGGACAGACGAACGAAAAACGTGATATGCAAAGAACGCTGCATTCTGGTATTCAACATTTAGATATCTTACTCCAACATACCATAAAACTCTGATGAAAATTTCCAGGGCTTATTTTTGTTCAAAACGCTCTGCGGTGGGCTTATTTTATTTGGTTTTATTCGGAAAAAACTCTCGTTGTTCTTGGCGAGCCTTTATAAAAAGCGGTTAACCAACAGAAAACGTTTTTCAATCGTCGCATATTAGCACTGAGCACTTCATAATGGGGTTTCCATGGAGAAAAAGTTTTAATTTACCATGACCTCTCTTGTCAATAATGTAGTCTAGGCCAAGAGGAACCGAAATCATGGAAAGGTAAAAATCTTTTATCCTCTGTTGCAGGCTTATCAGGTGACGCGCACTTTGATGATGGTGAACGCTTCACCACAGGAACAAACGATGGCATCAACTTGGACTGGGTGGCGGTTCACGAGTTTGGACACAGTTTGGGCCTGGAACATTCCAACGTGCGGGAATCCATCATGTACCCATGGTATAAAGGCTATAAACCTGATATCAAGCTCACCTATGATGACATACAAGGGATCCAAGCCCTTTACGGTGAGTTGTAGTCAGAACTAGCGTTGAAAGAATTGTATGGAATTCTAATTAATAGGGAGAATTTATACTAGTTACAGATAAGTTAGAAAAGGGCTAATACTGATGAAATTCTGATTCGAGTCTGGGTTCATTTTTTTTAGGAAAACGTACACGGCCAACAAATAGTGCCGAGAAGCCGAAACTAACAACGACCCAACCTCCCATCCCTGAGGAAAACGATGTCTGTTCCATGACGTCATATGACGCGTTCTTTCTGGCGCCTGATAAGAAAACGTACGCACTCAAGGGTACTCAGTACTGGATCATCTCCTCTGGGAGTGGGGCAGGGTTGGAGAGTGGGCCTCATAAGGTTACTGACTTGTGGAAGGAACTTCCAAACAAGATTGACGCTGCTTACATGAAAAGCTCCAACAGGCTGGTCTTCTTCAGCGGATCTAAGTAAGTGCTTTTCATTCACTTCATTTTTTTCTCTCAGTTTAATTGACTAGTTTTCTGGTGCTTGAAAAATAGTTGAATATAATGGCCACCGGAAGACCCCATATTGTTGGCAATGCCAACTTTTGCCTCACTTTTTAATAGTTGGACGTATAGAGCGATTTTCACTTGAGTGTCGAAAGTAATTCGCATTTGCTTTTGTATTGCAATACGTACGCTTAGTGATTGGTTTAAAAAATTCGCGCCCTTTTCTGAGCCACTCAGAAGTAAAACTAAAACCAATCGTAACTCGCTCGCACACGTTTTCCCGCGCTTCGCACCGGCTACTTGCATTTGCTTTGAGTTTTGATTGGTTTACTGGATTGTCAGTGTCCTTGGTGATTGGCCAGAATGATTATGACTTTGGTTTTGGTTTTACGATACTCAATCGAATAACGCTCTATAATCTAAAGTATTTACCAAAGATAGCAGCCTAGTCCGGAACGAAAGAATATTTTTTAGATAAATCTCCAGGCAGTATAATTGCTATCATGTAAGAAGGTCCTAATTTTCCTTTTTGGTTTTCTCCAAAGGGTTTGGCAGTATTACTACAGAAGTGAACGAGATACGTACCACATCGAGTACGGCAGACCGCGCAGTTTTTCTGAATATGGACTGCCAATGGACTTACAAGGCATGGATGCCGCCTTTGTTTGGGGAAGAAACAGTAGAACATATTTTTTCAAAGGCGACAAGTACTGGCGTTACAGCGGACGTAAGGTTGATTACGGCTACCCCAAAAGCATCAGTGTTTGGAAAGGACTGCCTGCGAATATTGATGCCGCAATGAAGTGGAGGAATGGAAAGACTTACTTCTTCACCGGAAGTACATACTACAGATTCGATGATTGGGAGCTTCAAGTCGAGGCTGATTATCCCAAGAGTATTGCCTTGAAGTGGATGCGTTGTGAAAAGGACAATCTGGGCGCGATTACGACCACCGAGACACCAAGTCTGGCGCAGGCGCAAAATTCGACCCAAGGATATGGGTGCGACCACGTCCACGAGCACTCGTCTGGATCAGCGGTCTACCCAAGTCTTGTCACGCTCTGTTCTTTACTGTTGGTCATTTTTAAACTGAACTTTTAGGAGGTCTTTTTAAGTATTTACTGATCATTTCCCGGCAAAACGGAGAAACGAGTAACGTAAAAGGGTCGTAAAGAAAGATTTTTTAAAAACGCACTCTTTTCAGCAAAGAAGTCTCTTTCAGCCGTTGTGGGTCGTCACGCACTCTCAATCTTCACAGTTGGGGGGTGGATTGCGTGACAAACAAAGTGCTTAATTAGCAAATATAACAAAAGGACCGGAGGGTAAAGAAAAAAATCCGGAGTTTGGTTTCGTTTTCTTTTCACATTTTTGCCCAGCTGCAAGCCTTGAAATTAAAGTAGGGTAGTTTTAAAAGCTGCTAGTTTTAGCATACATAGATCTGAAGAGGAAGAGTTTTGATCATGGAACGATATTCACTGTTGTTGTTTTTTATAAAAAAAGACTGTATATAATGTAGTTTTTTACAACTTTGGTGTATATAGTTGAGGCATTTAAAAGATGCCTAATACCTGTTAAATTATGAAAAGTACTGATCATAAATAATTTATAAAATAGCAAAATATCTACTATATTAGGGTCGTTGATTTTAAAACAAACGTTATTCAAGTTTCGTTGAGAAAATGTTATCTAACAAATAAGTAATTCTGATTTGCCAGCTTATAAAGATGTTATTATTTATTTTTGTATTGCAAGTAAATATGAATAAATTATTTTATGTTGAACGTTTAGTCAGTGCCTTTTTGAAATTTCATGAGCCATTTCCCCCCTCCTCCCCCCAAGCAGCAATCCTTTTGGTTAGCACCAGCTGACCAAAAAGATCGCATCCTCTGGAGGTGAGAGTGTTCAACATTAGGAATAGAGTTACTGAGGGGAGGGTTAATAATTAATTGGTCATACTTGTAGTTTGCACAAGCTTTCCTGAAGACAAGCTGGGTGTGGGGCACATATGAAAATTACAAGATTTATTTGTGCCTATTTGGCTGATTGTCTTTTTGCAACAGTTCAATTCACAGATACAATGTAAACACTCATCCTTACTTTCTCCCCCCCCCCCACCACTCCCACAACACACAATGCGAAACACCCAAATCATGAGGAATGGCCCAGACTTCAGGATACTAATGCAAATTAGTCGGAAATAGTTGTCATGAGTGTCTGAAAATTAGTATAGAACAACGTTTACGCTATAAATTCCTTTATTTCGGATACACAAATTCTCTAATGTCTTGAATGGATACTGCAATCTCATGTTTGGAATGGCCTCTTATGCAGGTCACACAATCTTTTTCCGCACAAGGGGAAAGAAAGCATGATGAGGAATGTGTGACGAGCTGTCTGCATAGGAAGATATGTTTGGAATATTAAGGTCTACTTTCATACTTTCTGTGTCTTTTCTATCATTTGACTGAATGAATGTTGAGCAAGAAATATGTCAAAACTTACGATATCTTTTACGATAAACTTCACTCGTTGTACAAAATTTGACCCCTCACACATGAGACTACCAGTATAGAAGGTGTGCTGTACTTGAAATTCTGTCCATGTTTTTGATTTACATGCAATTTTCTGTCAATATTTACAAATTCTGACAGGTGAACATTGCTAAAAAGTCTCCTGGATATTCTGTACAGTTCAAAAGCTCTGCTGAAAATGTACGTTATGTACAGCACATAACAATCAGTTACACTGTGATGTAACTACCAATTTACTAGAAAAGCCAACAGATCATTGGAATTACCAGCAGCACTGACATCCACATCCTGAAAGAAACCAATGAATCAAAATGTACATAAGTACAAATTCCAATTACCGTATTTATTCGATTAAGTGCCCTGGGCGCTTATTAAATTTTTGGACCTTTTTATGATCTTCAGCAAATATTAAGTTTATATTTGTAACAAAACAATAAATAATAACAAAACGTGAAGATGTACCAAAGCAGAAATTTAATTGTTCATTGAAAGTTTCTGTACAATACTAAGAAAACTCGGTCATGGGGGAAGTCTTCTTAGTAGTACATAGTCAATTTCAATAATCAATACTCCCTTTATGGACTTCAGTTTTTTTCTGGGATAGGGGTGGGCGCTTAATCGAGGCTGGGCGCTTATTAACTTTTCCTACCTTCAGGGTGGGCGCTTATTTGAGGTGGGTGCTTATTCGAGGTTGGGCGCTTAATCAAATAAATATGGTACATTCGGTACATTCAACTTTACTCAGCAAATAATGCACAAAAAGGGCATCCCATGATATTTGCAGAGTTGTCTATAAAGAAAGGTTCAACTGTAAAATCCAACCATTGATAAAGCACCCAAAATCACAATCTCATGCCAAAATCTGTGTTTTGGTAGTGGTGTACCACTGGGACTGTGAAATCCTTGCCCTATGCCACCAGACTATCTTTAGCTACACTTTGCAACCCAAGCTCAGTCAATATAGGCACCAAGATCCCTACCCTATCCTAGACTCTTCCAAATTTCAGTTTGGGAAACTAAACCCTCTATAACATTTGCCCGCAAATGATACACTTCTCTACAAGTAGATAAAACATATCCAATTTCTATACCCTATCATAGACTATAAAATGCTTGACAATCATAGCATAATTTCACAGCAGCCCATACTCAACTAGCGTATATACAGTACATGCAATGAGAGTAACCCCCACCTGGGGGGGCACTCCCATATATGAGCTCCCCCACCCAGGGGGGGCACTCCCATATATGAGCTCTATAGGTATGTGCCACTGTGAAGGGAATGGTTTTCAAGCAGTTAAACTGTTTAGTATGGGATAGGGTATAGAAATTAGAGGGTTTTGGTCTAGAAAAGGGTATCATTTGCCCAGAAACTGATGAATGGTATTATAAATAAGTCCAGAATAGGAAAAGTAACTCAGAAGACAGAATAACAGACAGAATAATCAGGGTTCAAAATAGCAGCCGGCTGTCGGCGGTAGCCGGCACTCTGACGACACTTGCCGGCTACTTTTCACCGAAGAAATTGAAAATATCATGCCTTGATCGGCCAACTGAAATAAAAGTTGCGGTAATGTTGAAGTAAACATTCCATATCAGAAAATAAAGCAGCTACAGGGCTAGAAAGAGCGACTCAATGGTCGCTAATGTGACCAAAATTTCATCTTTGTCGACGAAAACTTCTGGTTTTACGGTTTAGTCGCCAATGTGGCGACTTCATTTCTGTGTTAAGATGAATAACGGGCCGCCCCACCTTCTCAGGTATTGTGTCCCTCCAGAAAATTATATTGAAGATCTTATTTGCTTCTCAAACATTCAAAATAAGAAAAGAAGTCACATTGCTCCAATCCATTCTTTTGCTTTGCCGTAAAATATTGTATCACTTCGGAAAACTTACAAATGGCCGACTGTGTTTGAAATCGCCCCAGAATGCATCTGGGTACGTCATGTATGCAGATGGATTGTGTCCCTTGAAAATGCATAGCTCTCTAACAGCCGGGAAAAAATGAGCCTTGACAAAAAAAGCCGACAAATTCAGGCTAAAAACGAAATTTTATTTTGAACCCTGTAATAATAGTAATACAGCTCTTAAAAAATGCAAGTCTGGGAAAGGGTAGGGATTTGGTGTCTAGTCTAGTATAGGGTTGCTAAATCAGCTGAACAAGGTCTGGTATAGGGTACCCCCCCCCCCCAATGGAGGAGGGAGGGTACTGCTATTTTCCTTTGTACAATGTACTCCTGGCTTAACTTACTTTTACATCAACAGCAGAAGCCTCTTTGGAATCACCTTCCTCCTTCTGAGGTGAAGGATCACTAGGTAATGACGATGGTGTCTCTGACTCAATATTCACAGTAGTTCCTTTTGGAGGAGTTTCCGTCAAAAACCCCTCTTTGCTTCCTTTTGAATGTGTCTCTGATGTGGGACTTGGTTTACTCTCCTTTTGTGGCATCTCTAAAATAGGAATCACTGTAATGTCGGATTTTGGTTGCGTCTCTGAAACAACACTTGTTTTAGTTTCCTTCGCTGGTGTCTCTGCAACAAGACTTGCTTTACTTCCTTTTGGTGGCGTCTCCGCAGCAAGACTTCCCTTGCTTCCTTTTAGCCGTGTTTCTGACACAAGACTTGCCTTACTTCCTTTAGGAGGCGTTGTCGAAGAGAGGCTTGCTTTACTTCCTTTGTGTAGCGACGAGGACAGACTCGCTTTGCTCCCTTGCATGCTACTTGCAGGGCTGTACTTAAGACCATCAAAAATAAATTCCTTCCTGGACAATGGCTCTGATCCTGGAATACTTCCACTGTGGCTTGTGTCTTTAGACTCCATGTCAAAGTCACGGCGTTCCCTTTTTTTATGCTCAGCAATAGCAGCTGCTGTCGTGTTAATTGTTTCAAGGTCAGCTTCTAACATATTTTTTAGTTGTTCTTCTAGCTCCCCCTCTTCCAACAATAACTGCAGATCTTGTTGACTCTTTACCAAGTAAGAAAAGAAAATATTTGCAAGACAGTGAATTGATTGGTTATACAGGTTGTATTCATCTTCAGCTAATTTGTAATTTAGCAATTTTGGTGGTTTCATGACAGATGGTTACTCTGGTATAAAGTACATTTGTCTACAATGTACATGTACTTGCTAATCACCAAAATCCCAAAGACTAGATCAGCTTCAATCTGAATCAAAAGTGTTGCCACATTGTCATTTAAGGCCCCCACATAATATAGTTTGGTCTACAGTGTAAATTCACCCTTTCATCCCTTTCCCCCTATCAATGTTATAGTTTGTTTTTTAAAAGCCCTTTCCAACAATCATACAACATTGGATGGGGGAGGAGAGGGTATTTTGGCAGAGTGTGATGAAATTTAAAAACTAGTCAACCCTCCAAGTTTATTTTTTCCTTAGTGGCCATTTCGCCACCAACTGCTCAAGTTTGTTCGCCAGTGATAAATTTTAGAAGCTCACACTTTCAATCCTTCTTCTCAATTTTAGTCGCCAGGCTGGAGACTTTGGTTCCAATGTAGTTGCCAGCTCCAAAATTTCAGTCGCCATGGCAACTAAAATGGTCTTAACTTGGAGGGTTGCTAGTAGTAATTTTGTCATAAAAACAGTAGAGCAAAGTCAATGTGTCAACCACTTTTGACTCGGCTGGATTGTAGCTAAATTTTAAAACAGCTCAGACTAAATCTTGCAAAAGAAATGTATCACTTAATTTGGAAGCTGCCAAAACAGTAACCTTAAGGTACATGTTGTGCAGTATGGTAGAAAAAATGTGAGATCTCATCATAACTACATGCACACAGCTTAAACAATGCAAACTTGTTGACTCTAGACACTCACTCTTGTTTCCCAGGACCATGGAGATGAAAATTGATCTTTGGAATGGATCTGATCCTATTAAAATAACAAAACAAAACAAAAATGATAAATTATAAAAAAATAAATAATGATTCTGGATATGCTCACATAATTTATGAAGAAAAATCAAGAAGTGACCAATGCATAGATTTGGGAGGTGTTATTTTTTTCTGGCTGGAAAACATTCAGCTGAAATCATTCTTCTCACACACAGCTAGAAGCCTGGTGCTAGTGCATAAGGATCTACCTTATTACATGAAATTTTCACAACACGTTAATTTCGTGAATTTCACAATTTCAAAAAATTCGTGAAATTAAAGTGACACGGACAACAAGTGTAAGATGATGCGAAATTAAGTGAATCACATTACATGTATGTCAAAAATCAAGAAAGAGTAAGTTAATAGTCAATTGACTCAAGAACAACAATTCATGAACGATAATAGTAATAAAAGAATAACTGACATTGTGAGAACTGCTCTGTTGTTGCCGTTCAAGTTTTTTTGAGTTTTTGTTAATTTTGACATTATTGTTCCCTTGATGAAGTTGTTTTATTTGATTTAAGGGCATTTTAAATAATATTTCCAAGGAAAGGTAAATTGTGTCTTACTCAAAAACGAGAAATTAAAGTGATTCAAAATACAAAATTTTCGCAAGATCGCGAAATAATTTAAGTGTCGCAAAATATGCGCACCTTAAAATCGCAAAATTAACATGTTTGGAAGTTTCATGTAATAAGGTAGCCTATGTGGCTTATATAAGGTTCAGTTTCTTTTCTGCCATCCAGAACTGCTTCACCTCCCAGACCACCCACCCACTGACCCTTTTCAGAAGATGGAGGTTGTGGAAGTTTGTCAGATGAGGTCTTTTTTATCCCTTGTGTATGTAGGTCAACCTTGCATGGGTCTTTAAACTACAGTTGCAGCTTTTTATGTTTACATTTTATTTCAGAAACTGACTGTTTTGTTGCATGTCTTTGTTATGTTTGCGGTTGTACAAACATGTACATGTACAGGTACTTAACAGAGATCAGCTTAGCATAGGTCTCAATTGTATGGGGGAAGTTGCTACTGCTAAGTTCTGCAAGTAACAACACTTTTTGTTAATATGTGATGAGGTTTTGGAGTAAGGTTGTTGGAGGTTCTTCTTAGCTAGTTTCATAAACCGAAAGTCAAGTTCCTTTGATTACACTTCTTTGTACTTTCATTAGCTAGGTTACTTCTTTATGTACTTACAATCTTTCTGCTATGATTTACTTAATAGGGTTGCTACTTTTGGCACTTTATAGTCAAACACTTTCAGAGTATAGTCAATAAATGCTTGAAAAATTATCAGTGGTATACAGTACATGTAAAATTAATAACTTATCATGGTTTATAGAAAGAACATGGCTGCTTCATTCTTCATTCTGTCGAAACACAAAATCACCCACATGCAACACACAACTGATTAAGATGGTTTTTGCCAAACATTCAAGCATTACAGGCAAAAATAAAATTACCAAAGAGATCTCATAGCATGGTAACAGTTTGAGCACAGCTAACAAAAGCCTACCAAACTTTAGCTCTCCAGCTGACCCCACCAGAGAAAAATGGATTTGAAATTATCTACATTAATTTCAGTTAAAATGGACGTTTCGCTCCAGTTTAAAACAAAATGGCACGCATTTTAAACATTTTTATGAGGTTTGACTTTAATTTTCTTGAGAACGCTTTAGAGTTTTATCACGGGGTCACTTAGACAAATGAATTTCAATGAGATGTTTTAAATAGTATATAAAATGTTACCAAACTATAAGTAGATTTTTGGTACTTCATTTTTGAACTCACGATCATTGCTCAAACTTTCAGCGGAATCCATCTTAATGTGTCACACAACTTTGTATTAAAGTACATTGGCCTGTCCCACGTGTCACAACAATAACAATAATTATTATTGTTGTGACATGTGAGACAGGCCAATTGTTAGAATTTTTCAGCTACTGTTTTTGTCCAAAGCTGATAATTTCAATAGCTTTTTTCATGTTGAAGCCCTCGGAGGTCTCTACGATCGTATATGCCATGATTTTGGGAACTGTCTGCACAGGTGACTATCTTGACATAATAACAGTCTATTTTTAAATAAGGGCCATTTGTTGTACCAAGACAGGTCATACCCTACTAAAGTTGGTTGCGATGTTGATCACAGCCAGTCAAAGTACATGTGGTGTTCATAGCTGGTCAATTAGCCCAGTACCTGGCCCTTAATGAAACCCCTGAGACAGTCATTGCAAAACTACACTGTATGCTTTCATTTACAGGGCTTGAGACTAACTTTTTAACTCACTGGTTTACTGGCTAGTGACATGTCAGATTTTACTTGCCAAAAGTAATTTTTCACTAGTCAGGTTTATTGATTTCTATGAAGAACGGTTGACTTTTCCGAGTTTTTCACTAGCCAAATGGCTAGTAGTAATGCTAAACCTGGTAGCCAAAACCTAAATTTTAGTAGTCTTTGGCTAGTTGGCTACCGTTAGTCTCGAGCCCTGATTTAGATTGTGCATTTCAGAAAATACACACACCCCCATGGAAGGTCAATGGAAATTCCAAGGGGGGTGGGAAAGTCTCAAACACCAATATTTTTAAAGGAAAGTACAAACAAATTTCTGGAGGGGTGATGTTTCAAGCCAAAATCCTTCTGTGGGGGAGGAATGGATTTTTTTGGGGAAAACACATTATTACACTGGTTCTCAGGCATGGGCTGTATCAAGTTATTTTAAAGGTTTTCCAGAGTTCCAGGGTTTAGTGAGTCTTTAGACATTACATGTACATATAAAGGGTGGCGAGTGATCCTTCAAAAAGTGTACGTCTCGAACAATTTTAGCCAAATTTCAGGGGTCTCATCATCTCAATTGTTTGAGACGATGAGACGAGACTCTTGGAGTCTCAATTTCTTTTGCAAGGCTAAGAAAGTCTAGGGGTCGCAGAAAAGATAACAGTCTCACCATCTTGCAAAGTCTTGAATTTACCTTTCTCAGTCACCCCTAATGTACATTTGGGTGAAGAGGAATACATGTACAGCAGGGCTCAAAATAATTTTTGGATAGTTGCCGGTCATGTTGACCGTCCAAACCCAGTTTAGCTTGGTCACGTGTCGTTTTTGACTGGTCAAAATATTGAAAATAGTAGTCACTTTTGCATTTTGTCGATGGTCTTTGTTCGCGTGATAGAAAAGGACCCGTCATCTCCACCGTTTTGCTTGCCATTTTTTTTTCTATTTAGTTTCTTAGTATCCTTGTAAGATATGATAGCAACAGGTCAATTAACTGAGACAAAATGCAAACATCTGTCACGTTAACGTTGTTTTCCCTCTTTCGCGCTCAAATGAAATACCTTGTTACCAAGCTTTGGATGTTTTTCCGTGCCCGTTCTTTTCGCTGAAGTTTCGCATTATACTAAATTTTACAGTCAATCTATGTCACGCGCGACCAGTGATTCCAAATTTTCAAACAACGTGACACAGTTTCGCTTTCCATATTTGGGCATTTCCTTGTGTTTCTGGAGATTTCAAGAGCGATTTGGGAAATCGAAAGGAAATTTTGAATTTCGAAGGGAATTTTCAAAATGTTGCGACCTGTTACCGTTAATACCTTTGGTCGGGAATTCAAGCCAGGTAGGCCTCTCAACAAGGAAACCAGAAGACAGATAATCGATATTTATTTGACTGGAGAGGGACCGACAGCAATATCAAGAGAAGTTTGTGTAAGTAAAAGCACAGTTCTTGCTATCATTCGACAATATGAAACGTTCGGAACATTTGACGCCTTCAGTCAAGGGGGTCGATCTCATCATTCTATACTTACGGACGATATTCTTGAATCTATCGAATTGTTTAAACTAACAAAACCTAGCATGTATGGAAAGGAAATTCGAGCAAGATTACTGAATGATGGAATATGTGATATGCGAAGTGTTCTGGCTTTGTCCGTGTTATCTCTGATCACGAAATCTTTTATTTCAAGGCAATAATCACTTGACACATCACATGTATCCTGTTGTTCGCCGACTTCATTAGGTTGCATTGTATGAATACAAGCGTTGAGTTGCAAGCCTTCCTCTTGTTTTCTCGACACGGGAAACCCACGTCGACAGAACTTATACTCGCGGGGAAGAAGGTCGCCGACTTCTCCGTTTAACTCTCCTCGCACTTGAACAAGGAACGAATGGATAAAACTACGTGGTCTCTCTATAAAGCACAGATTGTCTCCCTTGCAATTTCTTATCTCCATGAATATTGTATCCATTTTTCAAAGAGATCTCTGAAAAATCGCTTCCATTTTTGCAAATTTCAATGGAAACCACGATTTTCCCATGTGATCTCCGTTACATCACTGAAAGTAGCGTGTGGATTGGAAGACTTCGATCACATCTTCAAGATACTGGTCGCGCGTGACGTAGATTGACTGTAATACTGACCTGAACAGAACTGCACAGATCAATAAAAGACATATCATATTTTTTCGAATTGGAATGACATTTATATTTCATGTATTTCAGATTGGGAATTAAAGGTAAGACTTTGGAGTTACTGTGGTTTTAACGTAGAGGTTGCTCTGATACTGCGTATTAAATCGCTCCATGAGTAAAGGTTAAATAAGATGTTAGAATTAACGTTATACATTGGCATAACAATTTTTTGGGGTCTGGTGCATGGCCGGTCAAAATGACCGGCAAATCTAACGTTTGTCCGGACAAATTGTCATCTTGGCTGGACACTGTCCGTTGACCGGCCGTTATTTTGAGCCCTGTACAGTCAAACACTTTAATTTGGTCAGTCTTTTTCCTCTAAGGTGCCTAATTAATAAGGTGCTGTAGGGGTATGTTATTGTACAGACTTTTCACATACCATAAAACAGAAACAGGAGTCTTGAAATTAAGTTCTCAAAATGTCAGAAATAATATAAAATTATTGACTGCTAAACTAAATGAGTCGTGAATCAAAACGACAAACATTGGAATAATATTTTTGGTTCTCCTAAAATGTTATACTGATAGAAACGTATAAAATATTTTTTTTCGATGGTTTGTACGGATGTACAATTCAGAACCCAGAGGCTATAAAAACTTCCCGCATCTGTTTGATATTATGCAGTTTATAATCTTTAAAGCTGCCACACCCAAAACACTTGATGAATCACGCTTCTTGACGATCGAAGAACAAATTTATGTGTGACAGTTTATTAGAATTTGTACACAGGAATTTTTAAGGAATTTTCACTTTACCTTCAGCAAATAGCTGTCTTAAAAGGAAAAACAATGTTTTCGGAACGTACTTAAACAGTTAACAATTTTACTACAAACAAACCTTGATGATAAAGACAACAAAAGCTTACCGTGACAGATGCTATGCTGTCTCGCGGGTTAAAAGTGTTCGGCTCTGACCCCGAAATTCCATGGGCCAACCTCAACACGGGAAACCAGTCGGGCTTTCTCGTTGAAAAAGAATCGTCCAAGTAATATTGTTTTCTTACTTTAGGACCAACCATTCGTTCGTCTAAAAGCTTATCCTGTTCGTCAGGGCTCAGTTTATCCCATTTGCCGCCTTGTTCGGCCATTATTTCGCGTTGTTCGGTGATAATTCTTCGACTCATGTGATTCAATGACTCAAAGTACGACATAACATATTCGTTCATGTCTTCCACATCGCCAACATACTTGTTTTTCGGTTCAAAAGAACACCTCATTGTTTCAATTTTCGGTTCACTTGGAGTCTCCTCGGCGCTTGAGTCCTCCATTTCGTCGAAATCTTCAGCAAACGCCTGTTCTATAGCGGCCGTCACTTCCGCTTCTGAGATAATGGCCGCCATGTTTACTTTTTCTGTGGCTTTCATTCACTGAGGATTACTCTTTGTTGTAAGAGGAGTTGTGATTGGACAACGCAATAATGCTGACCAATCACGAGGCGTGTATTATCATGGTAATAAAAGGCGCGCTGTTTTCTGCACCGTTCCAGGTTCTGCACGGATCTGAAGAAGTGAGTGCAGACTGAAGGAATTTTGTTCCTGAGAAGTTGAAACGGCTCTACTTTCTAAATCTCTTCAATTGCACAGCGAAATGCTGTCGCTTTGCGAAATTATAAGAACTCGAAAATGAGCAAAGAAAGCGAAGACGCCGCCACGGCTGCCGTGGAGAATTGTTCAAAGACCTCACAGCCCACTTCCGGCAACAGAAGCAAAACAGTGATTGCTTTCGCGTCGATTTTGGTAGCAATTCTTGCTGTTGTTGTCGATCGCCTTGTGATTACACCAGTCCTGTTAAAGAAGACGAGGCATCGAGGCGAAATCGTCGAGTCAAGCGCCAGATATGACGTGGTAGATGAGGAAGTATTGAGCTTGTTTGTGACCTATGATGAAAATTTGGATGGGTTTCTCGACTTGTCAGAATTTGTAAAAGTTGCGAACAGAATTTTGCATCGAAAAGTAAGTAGTTTTGCTTTTATTTTTGTCGGAGACTGCAAGAAAATAAATTTGCAAGTAATTGCGCCAATTCCCAGTATGAACAATAAAATTAAAGAGCATTATTACACGATGACCCAGAATAGAGGGCTATTTAGCTTCATGAAGTTGGAAAGCCTGGTTAACTAGCTATATATAGCTAACCAACGTTTTGCCATTGATTTATTTTGTATTTTTGTTCTGTTAAATAGAGATATACCAAGTTTTTCCGTGTTCAGCTGTTTCCTGCAACACAATAGCTTTGTAGTGCAGCAACAACATATCAGATTACAGGATCTACCTGTTGAAAAATTCCATAATGCTTTATAATTAGCTCTGTTGTTCTCACTCAGTGGCAGATCTAGGAACCTGCTGCAAAATTCCATTACGCTTAATTAGCTCTGTTTGTTCATTCCCAGTGGCAGATCAAAGCAAACTGCCCCCTATTTTTGCTGAAAAATATAGGGTTTAAGGGGCTAAAACACTTGAGAAAGGGCTCACTTCCAATAAGTAGAATGCGCACCCCCTGGAAACGTACATAGACATTTTTATTACCATATATGGGTTATTTCACCACAAAGGGTAAAATAATTTACCTGATGATCAGAGGTCAGGTTTCACCCAGTCTGTTGCAAAGACATGCAACATATATTTGCGTTGGTTTTTCATACTTTCTTCCAAAGGTTTAGCCTTTGAAAGCCCCCTCCCCATTAGCCTGCACTGCAGAGAAACTAAACCCCAGCAGAGTCCATCTGCAAACCTGCGACCAAAAGCTTGTTCCGCCCGGGCATGTTACCCAGGTCTTCTATTATAGCCTCTGACTGGCTCCTGCATATGGCCATTCATGTACAAATTGCTACACAAACATAGGAGTCTGTGTAGGCCGGCCTGTGTGCATGTGTAGGTCTGTCACCTATACTTTACTGTATCTGGTATTCATCCAAAGCATAAATATGGTTTCATGAGAACCACTTATTTAACCAATTATCGCCACAATGGCCATATGCAGGAGCCAATCAGAAGCCATTATAGAAAACCCGGGGAACACACGGTGGGGGAACAAGCTTTTGGTGGCTGGTTCGCAGACGGACTATATCAGGATTTAGTTCGTCTGCAACGCATGAGGCTACCTTCCCATCTGAATTTCCAAACACACTCTGTGGGGTGCAAAAGGATAAATCTAGGAATATATACATGTATATAGGAAAGGGGTCCTTTTTGCTAAAAAAAATAAGACCTGAAGGTTAAAAAATCCCCCCTCCTATATGGGATTAAGAAAGGGCACACCTTCACTCTGCCCCTTTTCATAAAAAGTACAACCTATCTTCAATTTGGTTCCACCCTGCTAATCACCTCTTGATCCATCGATCTGCCATTGCTTAACACTACTTTAGACATAATGTTGTATTTTAATGCTAATGATGTTGTTTTTGTGTACCCAGGCTCCTGCAGTTCATGATCATCAGGTGGATACTAGTGGTGATACATTTGATAGTGGTGAAACAACAGACTTGCCTGAGACTGCTGCTGGAGAAGAGCTCACTGTTACTTGTAATTTGACTCCCTTGGTTCTCTCAACAATGACAAAATATTCAGATGAGTCACAGTTCACTGTGAGTATTACTTATAACCAAGAAATTGTAAATCTGGGAAAAACAGTTTATTATAAAAAAAATGTAATAAAATTACTATATATGATTGTTTAGGCTTGAGGTTGCTTGCCTAATATTAAAAATAACTGTACAGTAATTAGGATTTAATACTAGTGGTAACCACAGGTTAGAAAGTGCGGGCCTCGATGCAGTTAAGAGAAGGTACTGGGAGGGAAGTGTTTTTTGTTAGTTTGGAAAATTACTTCAAGTCGAAGTTTTTGGGAAGTTTTCCAAAAGTTGGCATAACTGTGGTAATTGAGATTTCTTTTATAAACTGCGGTTGTTTATTGGGAGTCTGTCCACCGAGAATAACAGTATCTCAATGTGTGCGAAATTATGATGATTTTTTTACGTGTTTGATATTACCAATCATATGTTGACAAGTTTGCCATGTTTCAATGGTTAATAAGCCAAAGTTTATCGATATTAAATTTTTCAGACAGTGTCGATAAATCACTGGACAAAAGAAAATTATTCAGAGTAAGGTCGAGTAACGCGTCACGCTTAAGTCACGAATGTTTTTTATCGTTTCCTATTGCCGCGAACCAATCAGAGTTGTTTTTTTGATTGGCAGTTTTGCGAAGTGTAGTCGAGCACGCGGTGTGAATTGAGATGTGATTTTCCTCCGTCGGCAAACTCGCTTTGTTGTCAGTGTTATAAGGAATTTCTCGAGAATAACCGTTGTTGGAATCATTCGCTTTGCCGTAGTTTATCTGTGATACAATCACAGCAGATCTTCTCAAAAGCAACACCTATAAAACAACGTCTGCAAAACGTAATGTCTGCAATCTTCTGACAGAAGCCTCATTTTTCGCATTCTTATCGCTCTTGGAGACAAGATTTTTCTCTTCCGGTGTTACGACAAACTGTCGTGATTGACACATTTTTTGCATTCCGATCGTTCTTAGTGGAAGAACAAAATTTTCAACTTCCGGTTTGCAGATAGCCTTTATAAACGTGGCGCGCACGCGTAATACGCAATCCGCTGGTCACTGTCAAGATTAGGGTTGCGGGCCTCTCTTGGGCCCGCAATGAAGGCCAAAATTGATTCATAGTGTTTTTTTTTTAAACAAAAAGAGAGTTAAGAGGATGAACTCTTTGAAAATCAGGTAAATATTGATAGAAAAATGTCTAGAAAAAGAGTTAAAGAACTTTTCTTCTTGTACATTCTGGTAAACTTTTGCTAACTAAGACAACTTCAAGTGAAGAAGCAATAATTAAAAATAATATGCTCTATAGTATGCAAGTTGCAAGCTGGAGATTTATGTTCTCTCTGTTAGGGCAATGAACACCAAATGCAGGGCCTGAAGTCGTGGGAAAGCTGTGTCATTTCCATGGCAACATACTCTGTAAAATCATTTGATGCATTTTTACCTTACCCAGTCCTTGAACCACCATTGGGTCAACCATGGTACATTGTAGAATCTATGATTGATAAAAATGGTATGTACATCATTACATACATATAGTTTTTCTGTGCAGTGAATATAATAGTGTGTTTTATATTGTACATTCATGTATGTGGTAAAGTCTGCACTCGTGCATGGCTGAAACCACTGGAACTTGTCCTGATCTCTGGAGCATGGAGTAATTAGGACCATTGCAACCCCTTCCCTCCTGAATAGGTTGTCATCCATCACTGATTTATCCCTTCCCCCTCCCCTTTAGCCATGCCCTAGCCATTACAGGTATTCATTGACAGTATACTTCAGTCTGGAGAGTTGTGTCTTGCCCAAGAAGTGCACCCAGAACTCAAACCAAGATCAATTATCTTGATTCCAACATGCTGACCAGGGTATTAGCTAGGCCACCATGCATAGCTGGGTATAGCTGAGTAGCAATTGTTGGCAGGTGATCCCTCACTCAGTTTATCTGCATAAAACAGGGACATGTAAGTGGGTAAACCCTTTATCTCCACATTTATCTTCCCATTTAATTCTTTTGGAGAGGGACAGGGAGGTAGGAACCCAGGAGAAGGGGTGTGGTCAATAGAGAGAGTGGAAAGTGGGATTATCAGAAATTGGGGAAAATTTTTTAAAACATTGTATGAATAACAATTTGCAAAAGAAAAAGTACAGAATAGCGGGAACTGCTAAGAAAGGGGGTGGGGTGGGAGTAAACAGTATGGGAAGTGGGAAGTTCTGAACCCCAAATCTCAACTCCGTCATTCTCAAAAAAGCCTTATTCATTATCAAGAGGCCCATGTGAGGTACTGTATGTATGTTCCATTAACTAAAGGTCCTGTGTTACCTGATGCCACATGTCATCTGCTTATTTTATTGTTAATAAAACACCACAGGTCCAGGTTTGACCAGTAACCGTTACTACCCTACCCCTGTCAAAGGCAGACTGGCCATTCTCTATAATCTCCTGGCCATGTTTCATCCACGGCCATTTCTTCTGACAAGATTTGGTCCACAAGGAACAGTTGCTTGTGTTCGGGCAGAGAACCAGGATTATTTGGACATTGTTTTTAGGTTTGCAATTTTTTGTCTTCAATGTATTGCTTCAGCATTACATACATCTATTTTATTCCACACTAGGAGTCTGAATATCAGCTTTGAGTTTATCAGTTTTTTGTTTCCCAGTGAGGTAGGTACAGAATAGACTGAGCAAGTCTGGTTACCTGGGTAATAAAAGATTTAAATTATTGCAAAAAAAAAAAACCTTACCTGTTCCAATTCTTATTGGCTGATTTTGAATTGGCCCTCACAGAAACTCATGTAACAATGCACAGGGGACCCAAACGCTGTATTATTAGTTATTCATAATTTTAAAATAAAAATGTTCCTATTTACCTGCGTTCCTGTGTTTTTTTTTTACCGGTTTGGGGGCGATTTGAATCAGAGCGAAGGCGGTTTACGTTGCGAGTTCTAAACGGTAATTGATCTGTTGCAATGTCAATACAACACGCCTCGAGTTTCAACTGTTATTAACTCAAGTTACTAAAACCATTAACTATTAACTCTCCTCGCGGGGAGTTTCGTGTTTCAATTTAATGGTCTCTCTTCTCTCTCGCGAGTGGAGTTAATAGTTAATAATAACAGTTAAAGTAAAACTTGAGACATATTGAGGCGCGTCGTATTGACATTGCGACAGATCGATTACCGTTTAGAACTCGCAACGTAAACTGCCTTCGCTCTGATTCAAATCGCCCCCAAACCGGTAAAAAAAAAAAACACAGGAACGCAGGTAAATAAGAACATTTTTATTTTAAGATTATGAATAACTAATACAGCGTTTGGGTCCCCTGTGAACAATGCAAAGATCTAGATACAGCTCATTTACATGCATTCTGTAAGATAATAGATTAGAACAGCTTCCCTCTAAGTTGAAAAAGTTATTGTTGTTGCCCCCGCAGGGTTCCAGCCCAGAGGCCGGAACCCGAGGAGGCACCTTAGAAGTCCCCGCGTAGATAGGTTAAATATGTGCATTCAGTGAATGGTACCGGAAAAAATCTCGATTTTGGTCAAAGCGGCTCGCAAAGGATTGCCCAAATGCTCGCAAAGGATTGCCCTAATGCTTGCAAAGGATTGCCGGAATGCTCACAAATGAGCAACGGAAGTCAGTGCCGCAAAGGATAAAAATAGCCGCCGCACTGTGATCAAAGAAAACATCTGTTGCTTGAAGACATAACTGAAACGTGTACGTGAAATTGAAATGATATCGAAAATGACATAGAAAGCACGACAGGCGTATCATTCAGGGACTAAGAGTTTCTTATCTTAGTCAGCAACTGAACGTCGTGAAAAACAAGCGGAAATCGTTTACATCATATGATGAGTAATAAACAAAAGCGGGTGCTTTGTCATGCTTTGTCAGGTAATACATTTCGCTAACAAACTGTCAGTTTATTTGATCCAAAGAGTGGGTTGAATAAGGATCAAAAATTGTTTTGTTACTCGTGGAGTTGTTAGGCTTTTTGGCCTGGAAATTATTGTAAGTTCATTTTGAATTTTATAAGCCCGGGAATAAGCTTGCGTGTTGTCACCACGAATAATGTGTTGTGTTATTTCCGCTAGGTAATAAAATCGACTTGAAGTCCTGACAGAACAGTGTCACACAATAAGAAATTCCGCAGCAAACAATGTCGTGACGTACATGGCACAGTAAAAGAGAAGCCTGTAGTCCATCGGCATATTTAAAGGCGACAAAAGACTCCACTAAACTTAGAATATTGCTGTAAAAGAAATTATAAAAAGGCGGGGGCAGCTTAGCGAGAGCTATTACTAGTTTATTTAGTCTCAGTGACTTGGGGAGGTTAGATGGTTTACCAGTGCTAGCACTTTCTAACTTAATTGGTTTCTGTAACATAAGCATGACTTAAGCTATCAATCAAAGGTTTATTATAATATAAATTAGCAATAATACCAAGAGTGATTTTTTGCTCATCCAGGATCCATGCAGAATTTCAATTAAATGAACCTCCTTTGTTGCCATTTTGGTTCAGCCCTGGACAGTTCTTGGGGAATATTGTGATCAGAAAAGATGGCAGTCAGGTGAAGTCTTTCCAGCTGGCTGTACCAAACAACAGAAGCCTAAATGTAGGTGAGTATATTCAGTTGTTTTCTAATTTCTATGATCGTCAAAAAATATTAGGAATTGTTATCTTAAGATGACTGATTTCCAGTAAAGAGGAAGTGAAGTGATACATGTTCAATGAATAAGTTCATTTTCTATAAAACTTACAGTTTTTATAACACATGATTCTATTGTGTTTCAGATATGGAGTGGTTGGTTGAAACTGCAGAAACAAATGACCAAGGTAGTATGATTAATTTGTTGGTGCTATAAGGTGTAAATATGTGGGAGACGCAGTGGCCTAATGGTTAGTGCACCAGACTCCACATCGAGCGGTCCAGGTTTGAGGCCTAACCTGGGTCATTGTGTTGAGTTCTTGGGCAATTACACTTTACTCTCATAGTGTCCTCTCTCCACCCAGGTGTATAAGTGGGTACCGGCAACATAATGCTTGGGGGGTACCCTGCGATGGACTAGCATATTCCAGAATCCGGGATTAGCTGTGGCAAGTATGAGGCCTTCCAAAGGGTAAAAGCTGAACAAGCAACCTGACCCTGAATACTGGCAACACAGAAACATTTTACCAGGGACAAGCGGCATCATTACAGCACTAAAATGCTACAGCAACACAATAATTCAATAACATTTATTTAACCTCGGTTTGATGGGGCTGATTAGGCCCCTAGCAAAAGTATGCTAATGTGCCGAGAAAAAAATGGCAATAAAAAGAAAACACAAAAAATTAAGAAACTGTTTACGATTATATATATATATATATATACTAGTGGTAACCACAGGTTAGAAAGTGCGGGCCTTGACGCACTTAGAACTGAAAGGTACTGGTACGAGAGTGCGTAATGTTAGATGGCAGAGTCGATAAATAAATGATAAAATGGACAAAAGACAATGGTATTCCGAGTAACGCGTCACGCAAGGAATGCGTGTTTTTATCATTTCCTATTGCAGCGAACCAATCTATGTTGTTGATTACACAGTTTTGTGAAGTGTAATCGAGCACTCGTTGTGAACTGAGATGTGTTTTTTCTCAGTCGGTAAACTCGCTATGTTGAGCTTGCCTTTTGTTAACGTGGCGCGATTAATGAAAAATCACTGGACAAAATTAAAGACAATTATTCCGAGCAACGCGTCACGCTTTAATAATTGCCGCGAACCGGCCGCGAACCAGTCAGAGTTGTTGTTTGATTGACAGTTGATTGTGAAGTGTAGTCGAGCACGTGGTGTAAATTGAGATGTGATTTTCCTCGGTTGATAAACTCGCTATGTTGTCAGTGTTATAACGAATTCCTCGAGAATAACCGTTGCTGGAATCATTCGCTTTGCCGTTGTTTTATCTGTGATATAATCACAGCAAATTTTCTCAAAAGCAGCACCTATAAAACAACGTCTACAAATTGTAATGTTTGCAATCTTCCATGTGACAGAAGCGTAGATCTTATGTGACAAACTGTTGAGAGATTGACTCATTTTTCGCATTCTTATCGTTCTTGGAGAAGAGATTTTTCTCTTCCGGTGTTACGACAAACTATCGTGATTGACACATTTTTCGCGTTCCGATCGTTCTTAGTGGAAGAACAAAATTTTCAACTTCCGGTTTCTGTTCGCCTATTATTAACGTGGCGCGCACGCGTAAAACGCAATCCGCTGGTCACTGTCAAGATTAGGGTTGCGGGCCTCTCTTGGGCCCGCAAAAATACACTATCCGACTTGCGATGTATTGAAGGTCAGCTGAATAGGGGGGAAAACGACAGCGACATTTACAGCAGTTGACTAGGCGACATGGGTTCTCAGAAACATGTGACATTGTGACATGGCTACCCCCCTTGGAAGGCCTCAAGTATGGGCCACTTGGCTCAAGGCTTCCCTTTTTTTAAAGGGCGTAATGATCTTCATTTATAGTTTGCTTTAAATGTGTCAGTGATTATGCCTAGATGCAGTAGTGCAAATTATGATTAACTTTAGTTGGTTATTATTTTTAGAAACCAGTGAAGAAAACGAGGAAGGACCTGGGAACATGGAAGTAGACATAGGTTAGTACATGCACATATGATGGAAATTCAAGTTTTGAAATTGTCATTTACTAGCTAAGATCACTGTCGGGATTTGAAGGTTTTTAGTGACACAGCTGGACTAAACTCCAAAGCTTCATTTTAAATCTTATTAATCGGGCGGGGGCCTGGGCCCGATTCATAATCTACACGGAATTTTTTTTTTTTTTTTGTCGGTAAATCGTTACAGACGCACGCGGCCCAGCCGACTCTTTGGTCACGGTCACGCAAATTTTGATGTTTCGGTTAGCGATCGCTCGTATTATGAACACTCTGCTCTCTGTTCCGTGTGGAGTGTATGTTTGTGTCATTCGTGCGTTTGATTCAGCGGGCACTGAATGTTTACAATGCGAAGCCGAGAAGTGTTTTGACATGTCTAAGCCAATTAAAAATGAAACGATTACCCACAGGCCCAGGTGACTCCTTGGTCACGCAAGTTTTGATGTTTATTGGCGATCCCCGGCTCGCCTGTAGTTTTAAATAATCATACATCTATATTAAAAATATTTACGAATTCTCTGCGCTCTGTTTTTTGTGAAATATTTATTTTTTTAATTCAAGCGTATGGCTCGGAGCAAGCACTGAATATTCACGTTGCGATTTGACATGTCCAAACTATTTCTAAATGAAAAATGAATTATTTTCCGTGTGTTATGCAAGTGTTTTGAGTTTATTTTTGGAATCGAAAGGAAATTGCAAACCCAGCAAAAATTTGTCAGTACACAGAACAAGGGGAAATTACCTGCTGAATCACGTAGTCAGGTTTCTCTATTTGCGTGCTTTTAATGACGCGACTTCGCAAATGCCACTGAAAGCTGTGTTTTTCTAGCAAAATAGCAGTTAAACTTCAAGAACTTGATTTTTAAGCTTCTTTTATTTTAACTGAAATCAATTTATGCCATTCAAGTGGTTTGAGTGTATTTTATGTAAGATTCGGAACAAAATAAATATTTGCAAGCCCAGACAGGAATTTGTTTATGCATGTGGATCAAAAAAGAGATGACGTAATCAGGGAAATTTTGGTTCAATACTCCAAACTTCTTGACTGGTGCAAAACTCGGACTTGAGTCGTCGGACGACGCTAAACGGTGAAATACAACGGGATGGCCTCAGTCTACTTTTTATTTTGGCGTGAAATGGACTCCCTTTTATTGTCATTCAACTGGTTTGGGTTTATTTTATTCAACAGTTGGAACAAAAAAAATATTTGCATGCCTAAGCATGAAATTATCCGGCTAGGCAATAGATGATGCGATAAAGGAAATTCAGGTCACGCACACTCCGTGACTCACGCAAACACGACTTGTGTGTTTCTCCAGTGACTGCTTTTATAAAGATTTTTTTTACTGTGCTGCGCCGTGCCTTTCTAGCCAATTTTAAAAAAGAATTGAACAGAAGTGGTTAAACATTAACCGCCCGATTGTAAACTGCTTGAAGTTTCTTGTTTTGTTTTTAATTTTGGGTTTAAATCTAGACGAGGCAAGTGCCTCGTCTCGCCACTTGCTAGCTACGGTCCTGAATCAATGAAAGGCTTTTTAGGACATTCACAATTGTATTTAATTTTTATTTTGTGTAGGATTTCTACCGCAAATGGAGCTCCACAGTGCAATGCCATCAGTTGTGCATGATAATCAACAACGTGATGAAAACATCAAATGGGACCAGGAGATTTCATTTGAGGAAGCATACAAAGCCCTTGAAGGGAAATTCTACTCTTTCAAAAAGGTACAGCTGGCAAGCAATATGGTCACAGAAAAGTACTTTCTTCACAGTATTTGCCTGATCATTTCAGAAACAATTTTCTGACATTTGAACATGGTACTTTTCGCCAGTTACCGTATTTCCTCGAATAAGCGCCGCATTTGGGACAAAAAAGTTAATAAGCGCTGCCCCCGAGTCCCGATGCGGTGCTTATTCAAGGAATTCCGTTCAACTAACTGAGAACAGCACTCACGGTCGCCCCAAGTTACGTTGCCCTAAGTTACGTTGCCCCAGTCAAAGGTCATGTCGCCCCAAAACTGAAGTTACATCGCCCCAAACACCAATGGTCAGCATACACTAGGGGACTAGTCGCAGGGACTTGTTTCGGGGACCAGTCCCCTAGTGTGTACTCGTATTTTGCATCGAAATTCTAGTCGCAGGGACCCCATTTTTCTCTGCGACTAGTCCCACGAATTAAGCTGGTTTGATTTCTGGGACTAGTTGCAGGGACCAATAGTCCAACAAATTGGTGAATTTTCTAGTGTGTACACACTAAGTAAGGGATAAGTCCCTGCGACTACCTGGCTACTTGTGGTTAAAGATAGTTTGTTTAAAATTGTCTTGATTTCCAGTTCCTTTGTTACAATTTGGCCAATCAACTCGTGTGTTCCCAGGCCAGAGCCACCTGTTTCTTGTGCAAAGGCCCCACTGGCTAAGAGTGACACGGGGCTCTGGGACGAGAATGTGTTTTGAAGTTAACAAAACTATTCACAGTGGGCCAAAAAAGGTAAAAAGTTATAAGATTCAATTAATAAAAGGCCACCAATATAATTTCGAGTTAAAGAAATTACATACATACTAGAAAAGGCAGTGCCGAGCCCTCTCCCCATGAAAAAGGTCACGCAGTTGTGTGACATAGGAGGAGCCCGCGGTCGCAAGCATTAAGCGGTATTATCGTTTTCGACGCCGGAAAGAAACCCAAGTTGCTTCGAAACATTGTATCAGTGAAACTGCAAACACACTAAAGAGTAACGATGGCCTTTGTCGAAGAGAACTGGCAGAAGAAGCGATCAACCATCAGAGAAAGAACCTCGTTTATTTTCAACACGGAGATACTGAGCGATGTGAAGTTTGTTGTTTCCGTGTCGACTTCCCGGCGACTTGTGAAAGTGAAAGTAAGAAGGTGATTCCAGCTCACAAGTTTGTGCTTGCCATCAGCAGTCCCGTGTTCTTTGCCATGTTCTATGGTCAAATGGCCGAGACTACAGACTCTATTGAACTGCCTGACTGTGAGTACGAGAGTCTATTGGAGTTGTTTCGTTATTTGTACAGCGACGAGGTAAAGTTGAGCGGAAGTAATGTGATGCAAGTGTTGTACTTGGCGAACAAGTATATGGTGCCTTCTCTCGCAAAGAAATGTAACGAATATCTTCGCCACAATTTGAAAGCATCAAATGTGTTTTGCATTCTGCCTCATGCTCAGAAATTTGATGATAAAGATTTGGAAGGTCGATGCTGGGAAGTGATTGAGAAGCAGACTGAAGAAGCTGTGACGTCAGATGAATTTGTTACAGTTGAGCGATCGCTAGTCGAGACAGTCGTGAAAAGAGAAAGGTTGAACGTGAAGGAAGTGGAACTGTTCAAAGCTGTTGATCGCTGGGCCACAAAAGAAAGTGAACGTCAAGGGATAACTGCTGAAGGTGATGCGAAGAGACGAATTCTTGGAGAGGAGATCGTGAAAGCGATAAGGTTTCCATTGATGTCACTAAAGGAGTTTGCGTCAGCTGTAATCGATTCTCGCATTCTTACTTTGGACGAGGTTGGTGACATGGTGAAACACTTCAGTGATATTTCAACATCATCACTGCCATTTATACCAGCCCCTAGAATGGTGTATCCAACAATTATCCATCGATGTGAAAGATTTGGAACCCTAAAACCGTCAGCTTTAGGTTATCATTACACCCGTTCCTTGCCTGACTGCATTGATTTTACTGTCAACAAGCCTATCACTTTATATGGAGTTCAGCATTTTGGTTCTGAAGGTGGCACGTACACGGTTGCCACAGAGCTTAAAGACACCACAGATAACTCTTCTCTGGTAAAACAATCAGGTTCGTACGCTTCAGAAAAGGACGAGACTTTTGGCTATTACGGATTTGATGTAAGGTTTGATCGTCCAGTTTGTTTAGAAACAAATAAGGAGTACAAGTTAGTGTCGCTAATCAAGGGTCCTAATTCATGTTATGGAGACGATGGACAAACATCTGTTGAGTGTCAAGGAGTACGATTCACCTTCCGTACTTCGAGTGGTAGCAATAATAGAACAATTGACACAAGAGGCCAGTTTCCTGCTTTTTTGTTTCTTTAAACCCTCCTCTACAGATCTGTAATCGAACGTTACCCAGCCTGTTAGTTGTTCTACGTTGAATTACTACTTCGTACATCATCTCCGTTTGCTCAATCTTGTTTCTAGAGCCTGCGTTTCCCTTGACCAGTGGTCAGGAAACTCAACAGGCTCTGACGAATCCAAAACCGGAACTAGGAAATCTTGGTTCTGGTGCGATTGTGCCAGATATTGTGAATGAGATGAACAAGTTTTCAACAGCCAATCAGATTCGGCCGTAAAACGAGAGCAACCAAAACTATGGTTACAATTGTTACATTGAAAGTGTACTGAATACTACCAACAAGAGACGATTGAAATAGGAACTAGTATAGCATAAAGAAAAACACTCAGGTGATCGTGTATTTCAATTGAGGTTTAGTGTAGAAAAGTGAATAAAGGAAGTCAAGTTATTTAACATGCTTTTCACCACTGCTCTACCAACTAAACTATCAATCTGCAAGGAACAAGCTAACAGTAATTAATGAATAATAATAAATAATAAAACTTGAAATATACTTAGCTATACGGCTAGTTTACAGATGTTCCACGAGTTAAAACCTAAAATCTAAATAAATTAAAATATAATTTATTAAAAGACTAGCTACTAAAGTAAGTTCTACTTAGGCTTTTAACCCTTAATCCGTTACATTTTCTAAAAAAAAAAGTTTTAAACCGTTAAGTTGTTTTTTTGGTGGTACGATGCTTAATTTCTCTAAACATTGCTTGAAAGCACTTTTATCACACCGTAGTAAGATGTTGGAGAAGATTCCATGTAAAAATGAACAATATTTGACTTTGGCACATGCGTAAGAACCAAAATTTGGCTACATTTTAGTTTGCGGACCCGTAGCGTCTTTTTTCTTGCTCCTTTTCCTTTCGTTTTTCTCTGGCTTCTTATTCTCGCTACCTTCTACTCGGTACATCCTTTCCACTAAAGGGCACAGTTTTGGTCTTAATCAATTGTACACACTGGAAATGAGACCTTGATCAAGTACATGTGTATTGGCTTGTTTTACCACCAATTTCGCACCCAAAACAGATTATGTTTTTTTTCGATTAGCTCTGTCAGAATGCAGTCAATGTTCAAAATAGACAGTCCTGTAGAAAGACCTATCCAAACTGTAATACTTTTGAACCACGAGAACCCGCTGACGTACAAACTGTTGACGTCACAAGTGGGTGAATGCCCACTCCTCCAAATCCCTGAAAAATCCGGTTTTGCATAATAGGGGTAAATAATAATTTACAAGACATAATTGCATATTTGAACTGTGGACAAACAATGAAGATGAAAGCAAACTTGCCCCGTTCCCCCCAGCGGCCAGGGTTCTCCCCCAATTTTATTGTAGAAGGAGAATGAAACGGAGTAGCCGTCAGAGTACTCTAATAAGGCGCTTTAGCGCCTTACACGCGCCGCTGGCGCGTGGGGGGGGAGGGTATGGGAGGGGGGATGCCCCCCTCCCATTGGGGGGGTACGGGGGGCCTCCCCCGGGAAATTTTCAAGATTTAAAGCTCGGAGAGTGCATTTTGGCGCATTTTGGGAGATGATTGTGCCATGATGATAGAACTTTTATTAATCCACCTTCTCCTACAAATACATACAAAGAAGGAATTTCAGAAATGAAATACAGTAAACTCAACATCAAAGATCATTTTTTTGTAACACTGCAAAAAGAGTTTGACAATCGTGTTTTAAAACGAGTCGTCTTCAATGTCAAATTCAAAGTCTGAATTAACCTGCGATCAGGCGTTTTTTCCCTTGCAAAGATGAGAGAGGGAAAAAGAACGCCTGATACATTTATTTAACCGGCCGCCAACCGCCCCCAAATTTAAATAAACTAAGGTGTCGTAGAACTGTCAAACCACTCTTTGTAGATGGCGGCAAATTCGGGACTCGGATTTCCACGAGGCGTGAAAAACGTCTGCAGAATAATTAGCCTGTATTAAAACTTCGCCGTGCTAAAATAAAAATGCTTTCAGTAGCAGGGAGAAATGACGCTCGCGAATATATATTTATCAGCGATAGACGCCGTCCCTTACAACTCACAAAAAAGGAATTTACAGATGAGCTGTTTCACGGCGCGGATAGCATCGTGTAGCTTTTAAGTAAACACTGTAAACATTTCAACACCTCTGGAATATTGTTTGGTGAATTGGTTTTCCCGAAACTCATTCGATAAACTGCCAAAACACCGTCACGAAAACAAATTACGCATTGTCGAACACTCTATCTGTTCTGCATTCAGAGAATTACACTTGAAATTTGTCAGGGCTTCAGCTAACGTAGAAGAAAAATCGTCCTCGAAATTAACACGCCTCGTCTAAGCCATTAGCACCAGCTTTTGACCGGAAGTCTCGTTGAAATACTACAGCCAATCAGTCCACACCGCTTCATTTAGTATTGTTTCTCGACCAATCAGAAGAAAAACCAGAATCCGGTTTTTTTACATACGATTCGACAAGTAAATGTATCATGCCCTCCTTCCCCGGAGTGGTAAGTAGGGAGGGAGGGCATGATCTCAGGTTAAGTCTGAATCTGCATCAGACGTCTCATCAAGCATGCCCATTTCAGCAAGTGCCTTGTGTACGCTGTTTGCTGATGTCTGGGTGGTTGTTGGAGTGACTAGCTGGGGCTCTTCTGCCACCAAATTTTCTTCCAAATTTTCTTCCACCATATCGTCTACAGTTTCTGTAATTAAATAAAATAAACATCAGGTCTTCAATGGCTTTTTTGCTATTTCTGTTTAATCGTATTTATCTGGGTCTATGTTTGAACATATCCTGTAATACTTACGGGGTGCCTCAGTCTGAATGGCAACAGTTGCCGATTCAGTGATCCTTACATCTGTGCATGCGTCCACCGATCTTTGGGAGGCTCAGTGGAGGTAGGTTTCTCTTGTGGGTGTTCCTCCATACTTGTGCTGCCTCTGCTAGGATTACTTCGGACTTTGGCTCCGGTCCATTGATTGAGACGTGAAGACATGTGGACAGCATGTCATTCTTAAGGCGGTTTCTGAGCCTTGTCTTCACCCTTTTGACGGCACTGGCTCCTCTTTCTACAACAGCGTTTGACATTGGCTGTGTAAGGCAGATTTTTGCAGCATCCACCAAAAAGTTATAGCTTTCTTTAAGCAATGCTTGCTCTTTCACGATTTTACGGAGAATCCATTCGGTGGGCGATAATTTCGACTCCTTCCCGCCTTGCAGCACATTCTGGGGTGGCTTCCAGGATAGCATTAGATATTTGAAATTTTGCCACTGGGTGGTCATCTGATCTTCACTGAACTGGAATTGACCAGCAATAATCTTCACACTGGCCACACCGTATTCCATAAACTCAGGATCAGTGGCAGCTGGCAGGGTGGTTGGATTGAAGATGCCGAATGCTTCTAGTACTGGAGCAGCCTGATTGAAGCGTCTGTCCAGGTTCTGTTCCAGTGCTAATGTGTAGCTTTGGCAAAGGTTGGCCAATACTTCTTCCTGTGACGAGGGAAGAGTTAGCTCCAAATCTTTGTACTGGCCCATCAAAGCTTCTTTAAGGACGTTAATTGGCTTGCAGCTGGATCGCACTTCACTAATTTTCCTCTTTGTTGATTCCAGTGATGGCTTTATGGCAGAATAGTGGATCTTGTTTTGCTGGAAAACTTTACTCAAGATGTTAAGATGGGGAAGAACTTCGTTGAGGATGAGAAGGGTACCCACAAACTTGACGTTGTTTATCCTTTTTAGCAACCCATCAGCTGTAGCATCATGCTCCTTGAATTTTCTCAGCGTTTGCATCGGTGCCACCAAATTTGTACATACACTTGACACACTTTGCCCTGTTGACAGCCATCGTGTCCTGCAGGCCTTCTGGACTTTAACAGCCAATGACTTCTTCTGTGTAGCATCAGCTGGCACTTGGATTCTCCTGAGACTTTCGCAGACCTTGATGTAAGCAGAGCATCTCTTGGGGTATTCGAGCCACTTCCAGAGCTGCCTGAGTGTTGTTTCCACTATGGTGATAAACTTGACCTGGTCATTTGCATCTCCACAGGCCAGAGCCAATCTATGGTTTATACAGTGTGTTCTTACAAGAAGAGGGCACACTGCTTGTAGCCTGGCACCAACGCCATTCTGGGCTCCTGTCATTACACTGGCACCATCTGAACCAAATCCACAGGCGTTTTCAAGTTGCAAGCCACTTTCTTTCAGCTCCTCAACAATTAAACGGGTGATTGTTTCGGCATCAGCAGAATCAGATGTTGCAAGGCAGTCTTTGACTTCCAAAAAGTCAAAGTGGGGCTCGCCTGTCTCTTCGACATAACCAATGTAAATGAGGAGTTGTTCGATCACAGCACAATCTGTTACTTCGTCAACAAGGATACTGAACCATTTTGCTTCTTTGATTCGAGCTAGTGTTGACTTCTTCAGTAATTGCCCAAGCAGCAATCTCTGCTCTCTTTGACTTCGCTCACTTGTGTTTTTCCAGTGACTCATTTCTTGAAGGCCTAGCTGTTCTTCTAGCTTTAACAAGGACTTCAGCTTCACATTGGCAATCTCTTCATGTGCCAGCCAGTAAGCACTCAGCATAGCGTTGAATGTAACCTTGTCTGCTTTTTCTTGGACTGCTTTGTGTTGCTGTGCAAGGGGGCTCTTTCTTCGCTCTAGTTCAAGAAGATAGGTTCCAAGGTGCCCAGTTGACTGTGCATGGCCCAGATCTTTCTTGCTTCCGGGATGTCCATTAGCCTTAGAGTTGAAGAGAGCTGATTTCTTGTAACGAATGGAGGGCTCGCAGTTAAACTTGGAATCCTTGTTGTATCTGTTCTTCGTGTTATGTATGCGACAAAGAAGGCAGTACATCCCCTCCCCTTCAATGAAAACAAGCCACCACATTCCTGTTTCCTTTGAAAACGCGAGGGTTTCTTCAAATAGCCATCTGTGCTGGAATTTGTCACCTTTTCCTTTTTGCTTTTGTTGCTCTTGTTTGGAAACCTCTGTACACGAGCCTGAACAGGTGTAGTAACTGTGCAGGGTTTTTCTGCTAAAAGCCTCAGGAAAGTACTCTTCCAGTAGCTTCATGGCTTCCTTTTGTTGCAGTTTAGGGGGAGTGGAAGTTCGGCATGAAAGGTTGTCACTTTTCCTCCAGTTGACTCAACATTTGTAGTTGCTGTTTCGTCGACATTGCCAGACGATTTAGAAGGCGAGGGTTCTTGGAGGCTGTTGACACTTGTACTTTCATGAGCGGATGTACTGGCAATTGTACTGGAATCTCCTTTATCAACTGCTGGGAAATTGATAATGCAAACTAAAGGATTGTCTTCAAAATACTCAGATAAAGATTTTTCCTGACCAAAATCCACGGAAAAATTATCTCAGAATCTACAGAACAATTATCTCAGAAAAGAAAGAAATTTTCTGGGATTTTGTGCGGGTTTACATTCGTTCGTTGGTTTTTTTGTGCAAATTTTCGTTTTGATCGATGAATCGATCGTTTATCTGTTAATTATAAATCTGAATGTAGACTGTTTTTTTGACAGCGTGTGCATTCAGTCACACTTTTCAGTCACGTTTTCTGCGTTAACATCACAGTATTTAGTTCTGACGTTCTCAAACTTAGGACCCTTTTAAAACGGTTCTACAGTCCCATGAAGATCAGATCTAACCGAACAACTTTAAATAAAAAAAATTGAGACGCAAAAGCAAAAGTTACAATTTTTGTAAGTTTTGAATCTAAAATATCCCGTGTCGGGCCGCTCGCGGCGACGTGTTCAAAGTACAAAATCTAATTATGTGTACTTTCGATTCGGTTATAAATAGAAATTTAATTTACATATCGGGAAAATCAACTTACCTTGTTCTGTGCCTTCTTTGGGCCTTGTATTCCAGGCGTTGAAGAGGGACTGTTGTTTTGTTCGCTTCATTTCGGTTCTCGAGCTCTGATGGCTGTATGTTGCAATAACGATTCTGTTCTGATGAAGAAATTCTTCCGTGCTGCCGTCACGGGTCGGTGCTCACGTCAAAATTGTCGCGACAACAAGCGGCAAGAAGTTGCATCAAATTTCAATTATTGTCGATTTTCATTTAAAATCGCTTGCGTATTTGCCCTACTTGGAAGCCTGTTCGATGGCTTAATTTAAATGCTTTTGGTTTCAGTTTTATTTCGGTATGAAAATGGTAATCCGTCTGCATTTTTTTATTATCGCACTGGAAGTAAAAAGGTGACACAGTGAAATTCGCCAACTTCCAAAAATATTTATTTTTTATTTGGGTCTGAGTAGCCGGCGCGCCAAGAACGACTAGCCGGCGATTTTCGCCGGTCGCCGGGGCTTACGGAGATCAGCCCCCAAAACAAGGAGTTTCCCTAATGGTCGCGTGTCGCGGGTCGCGGGTTTCAAGTCGCGTGTCGCGGGTTTTAAATAAGTCGCGGGTTTTGAAAAAGTCGCGGGTTTTGAAAAAAGTCGCGTGTTTTTAAAAAGTTGTGAGTTTTCAATAGAATGCATTAATTTCTCAGTAGAATTCATTCAAACAAATTTAAACCGGTTGCAAAGACGCCGGTTTCAAAATGATCGCGTTTTCTTAGGAACTACGTTACGAAGTAACGTTGCGAGTTAGACAATCAAATTTCGAACTTCGGAACAAACTTCCCAAACTTTGCCGACTGAACTTCTGAACTTCCCAAGTTTGCAAGTTGAGGAGGAACGAGACACGTTACAAAGTGGTGGCAGAAATATTTCAGCGATTCTAGCTGCTCGAGTTTCAAAATAGTTGTTTGAACAAGCACGGCGTCGGCATCAACGTTCTTACCCACAGTAAGTATAAGGATTACATATACCGACCGTTGCATCACGTCCTGAAAAAAACATGTTCAAATTGGGTATCAAACATTGCATGATTTGCAATCAAGCTTTTAAGTTTGAAAACAACGTTGCGCGCGAGCGATCATGAATTTGAACCAAAGTATTCATGATTGAACGCGTACGGTTGATAAATATATTTTACTAGAATTCTGTGGCAAAAACTCTTTAAAATATTTTTAACTGGCGCAGATTTTAAAAACCCTTCTGTAGTTATGTTGACAGAAGTGGTTTTGCTTCGCTAAACCATCGGAAGAAAACACTTACCATAAAAATAGAATTGAGCCGTAAACGTGTCGCGACTTTTAATTCAAATTTGTCTGACTCTTTCGCATTTGTATAAAATTAATTTTACGTGAAGATCGGTAAAGCCGTCCAATTTCATTCGGTTTACAAACGCAGAAGACTTGACATTGAAGTTAAAGCCTCACAAAAATTTTAAAGATGTATTTGCTGTATATAAAAAGTTAAATTTGACCAAATTTCAGCCGACGTAAAATTTATTTATCGGCAGATCGCTCATGCGAAACGACGTCAGGCTCTTCAACTTTAACCAAATATTTTGTAACTCTAGCCACTGGAATCGCTGGAACATTACCGCTGCTGCCATGTTTTCTTCACCTGAATTTCCGACATGACCATGACTTTCGAGCAATGTCTTGTTCCTCCTCAACTTGCAAACTTGGAAAGTTTAGCCGGACCAAAGTTGAGCAGTTTGTTCCGAAATTCGTAATTTAATTGTTTAACCCGCAAAGTAATTATCTACTTTGTAACGTAGTTCCCAAGAAAACGAGTTTAAATTTGTTTGAATGAATTTTACTGAGAAATAAATGGTTTCTATCGAAAACTCGCAACTTTTTAAAAACACGCGACTTTTTTCAAAACCCGCGACTTTTTCAAAACCCGCGACTTATTTAAAACCCGCGACACGCGACTTGAAACCCGCGACCCGCGACCATTAGGGAAACTCCAAAACAAGGCTAGACTTCAACAGGATTGGAACAGATAAAAATAAGGAAGTTTGAATGTAGCTCATAATACCAATCATTTCAAAATCACTTTGTTCTAAGTTAGTTTAAAACGGTTTGTTTGATTGTCTTGATTTGAATTTCTTTTGTTAAAATTTGAGCAATCAAATCATGTTACCCTGGAGCTACTTGCATATTTGCATATCCCCTGGAGTGCAACTCGTGCGCTTTTTTTTGTAGGGGGTTTTCACTGTCACGCCGCGGAAAATAAATCCAAAACTATCGAGTCAAAAAATCTAGAATATTACAGCTTGTAGAAAACTACTATCATATAAACTACTTCTCAGGTCTGTACGGTATTCCGTACTCGAGTTATCCGTCACAAAATGTTCCACGCAAATTTAGAGAGCACAGTATGGAAACGCCATGTTGGAGCCCAACTGCTTGGGCTCCAACATGGCGGCTGGAAATCAATGAAAACATCTGACTTTCACTTCTGCTACAAAAAGTGTTCAGATGACCCTAATGAACAAGTTAACATTCACATAAACACTTCTTGCAAAACCTCAACTGTTCAGATTGTTAAGCGCCGCCCGCGAATAAGCGCCGCATTTGAGCCAAAAAAGGTAATAAGCGCCGCAGTCCCGATGCGGCGCCTATTCGATGAATTCCGTTTACCTAAAAACAGCACTACAAGTCCTACAAAGCAACTCTAATACATACTTTGACATTTCTTTCCAGCAAAGGGATGTTTTGCAGTTCAAAGTGATTGTTTTACCGCTCGCCCATTTGGTTTTACAGGCACTTATAACGGGCTTTTCTTTTGATTTCTGATTGGTTCATTTTGTTTTTAAAATTTCCTGTGATTGGCCAGATGTTAATCAACGTGTGATAGCTTGTATGGTATATACAGGTGTCGCTCTTCCCGTGCTTTCTTCTCGAGACTCGAGAGAGACGCATTTGACGTAGCTCTGCATTGATCCATGTAGCATCTCCGATTGGTTGCTGCTTGGTTTTTAATTTTCGCGCGCAAGTAACTGCCAATCAGGGACACTGACCGGGGATAGTTCTCTGTACAGCTACGTCATCAGTATGGAATTTTTGCGACGAACCTCGAACGTTTCTCAAGTGGGGAAAAATTAAGCGTTCGAAAAGTAGCGTCCTTACAGTTGATCTAACAACCAGTTGAGGGCTTTACAACGTAAGCTTATAAGTTTATTATAAAATCTACGTTACAGGTACCTTACTTAACCTTCGAAGATGCTATTACACGGGCAAAAGCTGAAAATAAACTGGTTCATCACATTCTGTTGTGGGGAGCTTTAGACGATCAGTCTTGCTGAGGTATAGTTATTTCTTAATTATCTTACGTCTTACACAAACGTCTTACACAAATGTTACATCTTGCGTCTTACACAAATGGAAATTCAAAGGCGTTCCTTTTCTCGTTTCAGAACTTTAGTCTGAAATAACATTGCACCGGCCTTACGATACAAACCTAAGACAGTTTACCGAAAAACAATTCGTGACTCAATGCTCAATTTACTTTCAGCTGAGGATGACTGTGTTGAAATCAATAAAATTATTGACTTCCTAAAATCTTTAGCTTAAAGTAGCTTTAATTTCTTTTCTTAATGTAGATAAGTTATTACCTTTTTGTAAATTTATTTATTTATTTATTTTCTCTTTTTCATGTTCTTCTTCACCTCCCGCCTCAAAAATATTGTAAATAATTCGATTGCCTAAATAAAGTTTTGTTCTTGTTGTTGTTGTTACAAGCCGTTGCTTTTATTTTAAGGCTCCCTTTCGGCTAAGTAAACACGCTCTTTATGTGTTTACAAAGTCAGTGGAGGAAAATATGGACCGAGTTGTTGTTTGCTACTGTCAACTCTCAAGTTTAATAAGACAGATTGAGAAATAAAAGAACGCAATTCAAAAAGAATTAGAAAACGTTTAAGTTTTCGCTCTCGTTGACTGCGAACTCTCATGTGATCTTACTAAAATTAACTCTGCTCAAATTTCGACGTAAGCGTTTTTGCGGCGGGCAGATGAGTTCTACATCCCATAATAATGATGACAGATTACATTTTGAAGGAAATTCTCTTCAAAATTTTTTTTTCATTTAATTTAGCCATAGCACAAAACATAAGCGTTCCTTTTTGTTTGCATTCATAGGTTCAGGGCGGACTCTCCGAGATGGTCCCTTGGAGAGTTCGCCCATAGTCCAGCTGTTAACGGAGAAATTCATCAGCAGTTGGACACTTGTAGCAGAGCTAAAGGTTTGTAATCAGTCGTTGTTTCGAGTAGATGAAGGATACCGGTAATTATTCCAGTTAGCTTTTCTACTGTGGGAGACGCGATGGCCTTATAGTTAGCCGCCCGGGGTTCGAGTGCCGCCCGGGATCGGAAACGCCAACCCGGCCGGGAGCAATGGGAGGCGGCTGTAATCAAGAGCATATTGTTAGGGCAACTTGAATAAATACTCCTAGTCGCTTCATGTTACGGAAATCGGGATAAGCTCCGGCAGTGACAGCTGCCACTTTTCCCTTGCCCATGTTATGTATACCGCAAGGCGAGATTGCAAACTGCCAGCAAGTGTAACAAGTTTGCTTACTCTTTTTGCGGGGCAACAAGTATAAAGCTTTGATATCCTTGCAAGGAGTCTTTAGCCAAACAACTCTATTTTGTATTCACAGGATCTAGCTGCTAACGGTACAAATGTTGAGGTGACTGAAGCAGCTAAAGCACACCTGGATAGTTATAGGTATATGCGTTATTTTATATTCTGATTTCCAATGCACATTACTTCAATGAGTACTCTATGCGACTGCAAACGTCAGTCTTTTAACTTTTTAACTAGTTGGAAGCAACTTTTCCAGTACAGAAAGGAGAGAAAAGAACGGCGTTCCAGGGGAAGGGAGAGTGTTCTTTTGTTTTTGCTTTATTTTGCTCGCCGACCGTTCTTACCTTTTCTCATTGAGAGCCTGTTGACAACCTAAGTATTTTTCATGTCGCGAACTTAAGTAGCCTTAATTTCAGACGTCTTCGTCTGGTCGCTTACTCCCGAGAGCTCTCTCCTCCGCAGAGGCTCATTCCCCCCAGGCTCCGCGCGCTTACTTTTCACCTCTCCCCATTTCCAATCCCAGCCCGTACGAAAAATAAGAGGCCTCTGCGGAGGAGAGAGAACTCAGATTATCCCCGTACATTTTCCATGACTTGACAACATGCTATAGTGAAAACACCTGAAACATGCCAGTTAACGGAGAATTTTAGCGAATGTGGATGGGATTTTCTTTAAATAGAACTTTTGTCTTGAAGGTTTCCTGTAGAATCAATGGTGTCTCTTCCAAACGGGACAGTTTTGTCAAGAATGAATGCAAATGATTTAATGGAGGGTTCATCAAATGAAGGAGTGAGGTAAGTGAAATGTTAGGGTGATCAAGATCCAGTTTCTTGTTACATATTCAGTACACGGTCTAGGAGGTGAGTAATGAGAATTATGAAAATCATCTGTTGGAGATACTATTTCGAGCTTCAGTCGCATGGTAGCCACGGGATAAAAAGAAAAAATAAAACAAGGAAAAAACTCGAGGTCATGGAAAAGTAAGGGAATTTAGTATCAAGACAAGAAAAATTCTAAATTTCTTGTCAAAGTCGGGGAATTTTTTTTTGTTTTTTTTTTGGAAAAAATGACGGTAAATATGTTCAGGGTTTGTGTTCCAATCCGAGTCAAATAATTTTTTGTAAACGGTCCGAAACATGCCAAATCTGAGAACTATAGATACCTGGCAAAATAAATTCCTTACCATCGAGTTTAGATGTGTTGACAGGCCTGAAGTCGTTTTTCGAATCCATTGCAACTATCTGACTTGAATGTTTCTGTTTTTCAGTCTTCCTTTAGGATTTTATGACGAATTGAGTTTTACGTACTACGAGTTCCTGGAAGAAGGCGTCACCAAGGCCAAGCAACTTAATTAGTACTAAGAATGAATAGACATTACAAATGCATTGTAGAAAACTAGTGACTTTATTACAAGTATGAACGGAATAACGTATATTACGTATATTACTACATTTTTTTAGTATATTTTAATATAGGTAATTTAATATATTTCAATGGCGGCAAGAAGTTGCCGTCAAAGGGACAAGAATACAATTTTAAGACAAGCTAGATGGATAACTTTATTGGAACATAGTAGTTTTGCTCAGGTATAATTGTAAAATAGGTGTTATCCCAATGTAGAAAGCACTTTTTGAAGTGTGAAGCATTTTTTAGGGGGGTTGGGTGGGGTACTGGCTATTTAGGTATTTTGAGTTAAATTTTTGCCGTTTTCGGTGATTCGTATAAATACTAGGTTTGTCAATTGGAGGGATTCTGTTGATCAAAAACTAGGAAATTGTTCAGGGTTTATATTTAGCACACAAATTTTGCTAGGGTTATAATTTGCTGACTCAAGAAAGTATATAATGATGAGGCATATGCATGTCGCAACATGTACACACAAGACAATGTAGCAGGGACATGTTACAGCGATCCATTGTGGTGGGAACTTCGATTTGCTTTTCTTTTCAGTGAGAAAATTGGGCTTTAAGTCACTGGGAATGCTGAAATCACAAACCTAGAAATGGTAACGGTACTTGGATTTAGGCAAAACGTAGGCTAGAAATTGGATTTGAGCAGATTGTGGATCCTTGAGGACCCTCATTGTGGCACAATGAGACGTGTCGCTGCAACATCTCCCGCCACTTTTTCCTGCGTTTGAACATGTATGCTCAGATTCTGTTCCCGCTTTACGTCTCTGTGACATGTCCTATCAATGTCTTCGTGTGTATTATCCACCTTTACGGTTAGCAGACTATCCAAGATTATAATATTCTTTTTAATTTTTGTGCAAAATTTATATTCACTACCTTCTAAATTAAAAATAACTAAGTGTAACAACACTCTAATTTTACCATTTTCTATTTATAACAAAACTACAGATTATTTTGTTTTTATTCGTTCATGCTTCTCTGAATGACGACAACTTTACTAAACGCAGGTCTTCTGTGTGAAAGTTGTTTGATGTACCGAGAAACGTGAATGAAGCGAAAAATGTACCTTTTTACATAGAATTTTTACGTAGTTTAGGCTTTACAATTTAATAATATCAATTGCAAAATAAATTTGTACATGTAAGATACACGTTTTTCTATAAATTGAAAGCGAAAACCGTAAGTAAAATTTTACAAAATAAAACGTTGTGTTTTGATCACTGTGAGTTTATTTCAGGGGGAGGAAATGCAAACAAGGCGTCTCCATTGGTGTTCCATATCTTGTAGTCTGCTGACAAGAACTCGTATGCTAACGAAAAAGGAAATCATACAAGAAACGTTAGCCAGAGTAAAAGCACGTAGCTATTCGCGCGCTCAATTCTTTATATCCTCGAAAGCTGTCGAAGATTTCACGTAATGACGTAACTGCAGAGATCCATGTAACGTTTTTGATTGGTTGTTAAAATGCGTGCTAATATTGAAAACACCACACAGATCTCTGTAGAGCAACAACATTAGGGTTGAATCTTAAATGGTTTTCGAGTGAGTGAGTAAAGAGTCTGAAGAATATATTTTTCAGTACAGTAACTGGAAGGTATGTGCTGATACATTAGACTCTGACGCTTGTCCGCAGCAGATTACCCTTTCCCCAACCGGAGCATTTTTGTCCAGGTTGCCCTAACAAATAACCAGTTCTCATTTATACTCTGCATAAGTGTAGATAGACGGGTAATGAACGCAACACAGATCCTGGCCCAGAGCTAGCCTCCGGGCAGCGAGTATAACAGCTTCTAATTGCTGTCGGCCGTTTTGGAACGCTGGGAGTGATGTAACTGACTGAAGTGAGGCAGCTGTATTCACAGGCTAGACTGGGAGACAGTTGAACTACACTTTAACCATCAAGCCGGTAGTTTTGAAGTTTAACTTACATATATTTATCTTGTACTTTCCGCCGGGATAAACGACCAGTGACCTCGGATCTATGGCACATCCTGAGAAAGTGAAGTCTTGAATCTTGAAAAATACCTGTTAGACAAGTTTAAACAGGAAAGCGATAAAGAAATTTAACAACTTTCAGCTACAACAATGTACATTAAGCTCATAACTGAAGAAAAAGTAACAGGTTTAATTGTAATCAGGGAGGGTAAGACGGAGCAGTCCGGAAAAATACCTTACGAACGACAGTTTGTACTGTGCTTCAAGAAACATACGGAAACTAAAAACCTTTCGGTTTGAAAATGGCCAAACGGTGAAAAACTTGCGTTGACTTGCGTGCAAATTTAATTTGATCTCGACTTCATCGCAAGTCAACGCAAGTCCTGGCCAAACGGAGTCGCAGATGGACGCAAGTTAAAAACTTGGGTCTTCTTGCGTCTCCGTTTGGCCAGGACTTTATGCTGCTGTAAAATGTTATTTAAAGTTTTTCCCTCCCCTTCTCCCCCTCAAAACACCGATGTCTTAATAATCCCCATCCCCAAGCCATTAACTTAGACAGTAGGCTGAGACAATTTATGAACGCTTCCTGATTGAAAATGTAATACAAGGAATAACGGCACTCGAAGAAAAAACTCCCAGCTACACACCTGCGCATAAGTATTGATTCCAGTACAAAAGGGATCCTCCACAAAGCCAGCTTGCTCATTGTCTGCCGCCGTCTGTTGCTGCTTCTCTCCAAAGTAAACCGTGGCGTTCAGCGAGGCTTCAAGGGTTTTGTGAGGGAACTTCTGACCTAATAATCATAACACTTTAGCGGGCTACCCAAACACTAAATGAATAAACTGATGTATAAATGTCATTATATCAAAGTTATCAGCAGGCTCATAAGTGTTTGCTTAGTGTGTTTTTTTCTGTTAACCAGTCCGCCGAGAAGACTCTCGGAAAGAGGTTGCCTGTATATGGCTTTATTAGTGTTAAAAAACGATGGTAGAGGGTATTGGTATTTTTGTGGATTGCGAATTAGCATACCGTAAAATTTCGGTTATAATTCCTGAGCTTATACAACTTAAAGGGGTTTTGGGTGGGCTTATAAACGGAGGGGCTTACACCCGCGAGGGCTTATAAGCGAAATAATAAAAAAAAACGTTTCGAAACGAGCCACGGGAGTGTTGATCGAAATACGTTTTTAAGTTAAAAACGCATAATAAGGCAACATTTAGCCCTGTTCAGTACTGTCATCTGGCAGAGGGGGGGGGGGCTTATATCCGGGGGGGGGCTATAATCGGATGTAGTTTTTTCGTTTCCAGGTAGATGGGCCTATAACCGGGGGGGGGGGGGCTTATAACCAGAACTTTACGGGATACCACCAGGTAACGCTTTGGCTTGAAATGTGAAATGAAATATGTTTCCGCAATCAGAATCTGTTAAACAGTCTTAATGGCCCTTTTAGTTTGCCGCTAACTGTGATGTCATGTCCGTCATGATCACCCGTAATTTGGTGAAGAACGAAGAACTTGATAAAAAGTGCAATTACCGGATTACCCCCCCCCCCATTCTCATTATCCTTTAACAGCTCCTATTCACTTGAATCTAAAAACCGGAGAGAGAGCATTTTAAATTCACGTATACACCACACAACAACGCATGTGAACATACTGACCTATATCCCACACAAGTCGTCTCTTATCAGGTGACAGTAAAATGCCGCCAGTTGATGGACCAGCGGAATCCACTCGTACCACAGGACCTCTGAAATTCAACATGAAAAGCACCTGTCAATGTATAACGAAAAACTAGAACAACAGTTGACAAGAGTTCAACCTTACACTCTGATATGACCGAAAGTCTACAAGAGTTTGTTGATTTTTAGGCAGATGATTCGTGATGATGTCGGTTCTCGCGTTTTTCAGCTCGTTTGACCGTCCATTGTACATACCCACCACACCTTTCTAGCAGTAGGAGAAGGGGGGGGGGGGTCGACCTTAAAAGGCGTATGAATGAGGCTGCTCGAAGAACACCATCACATGTTAACTACATTGCAGCAAAACCCTGAAAAATAACAAACCTGTAAAAGAATGGGAGATGAACTTCGCAGTATTCAAATGAATTCTTCACTCTGTCGCTGAGTTTCAACTGGACAGAGATCTGCACAGAATTGGCATCACCCTGCAGAAAAAGAGCAAATCACAAACATAAACTGAGTGCTTTATTAGCCACTACTGGGTCACTCCATTAGCTGATAAATTATCAGATTATTAACATTACCTTTCCAAGAACGCGAGGGGTGCATAAAGAAATGAGGCGTGATTCTGTTTAGTCTGTTTAAAGGCACAGTGTCACGAGAAGTCTTTTAAGTTTTTGTGTAAACTATGCTAGAACTGTGAGGGTGCACTCACTGATCAACAAAATAAGGATTTAAAAAATAAAAGAATGGCATAGATTCATTCCTCAAGATGTGAGAATGAATCGTATAAATAAACCGTAATCAATGGTTTTTATGTGATTTTCTTTTAAGGGGGCTCACAATAGTTTTAAGGTTTTCTAGCACTTTTACATTTAAGGGATTCAATAAAACAAAATAACATTTCTTTTTACAATTTCTTGGGAATAGCTACTAGCTCGATCGTCAGTGAACCGAAATATAATCATATGACGTCATTACCTGTTACCATAGCAACAGGATATGGGTGTAAATAGGAGCCATCATGGAGCTTCTAACGGTAATAGCACAAAAATTAACTCGGTGACCCCTATTTTTCTGAATCTTATCCAATTCTACATAAAAAGGGGAGCAATTATAAATAGTTTAAAAAAATTCTCTGGAGCAGATTTTATGTAATTGCTCAAAACCGTAATTTTTGACTGGCTAAAAATCCGGTCCAGAGAATTTTTTTAAATTTCACCTGTAGTTTTCTCTCAGGCCACACTACCTAATTTTGAAATAAAAAAGTGGGGTCACCGGACTTGTTTTTCAGTTAAATTACTTCGTGTTTCAAGAAAAGCCACGCGTGATCCACGCGCGTTTTAAAATCTGGCCTTTACAAGATCCCGTCTTTCGCATGCGTAAACGTTGTCCGCTGGTCAATGCCCTCGCTTAGAAGAGTCGCTTGCTCGCTTTCATGTTTATCAGTCATTAAATTGACCCAAGTTGACCTGTAAATCGAAGTGCCGTTAATAAATGAAGTAAACTAAAGCCACAGACAAAGCCGCCCAAGGAAAGATAGAGAAGTGAACGTGTATTGCATGCTTTAGTTTCCGGGATTTCGTAGGTTTGGTTGGAAGTCCACTCCGCGGGGTCTACACGATCGATCGCAGCGCGTACATAAAATTTTCTCCTCGGCACCATGTATGCTGATCGGCAAACATTTTTTTCTTCAGCTAATAGTAACAATAAAAACTCTTTGCGGCTAAAAATGTCGTGAAAACGCGATTTTCTCTGAAAACTGGACAAAAATAGACTTCGACAAAAAATTTACGCGCCGCCATGTTTGTTTTTCTTTTTCATTGCTGAAAAATCCCGCGAGTGACGCGCGTGATTCGCGAGGTTTGGACCCAGGCCTCAAGCGACCGTAAAACTATTGTTGTCAAACTTGAAAAAGTCGGCCCGACTTTGTCAAGTTTTATGTCACTTTCTTCCTACCCATCCATAGCCACACCACTTTTTTACAATTTTTATGACTAGTACAGTACGTTTAAGCAATGCCAGGCCACTATTAGTGGATTTCCAATTAATACCAACACCTTCATTGCCTTTTCAATTAGCACTAAATCTTGCTGACCCTTTAAATCCTAAGGAATCATGAAGCCAAAAGACTTATATTAGTTCTGGCCCTTTGCTCTGGTTTCTGTAAACATGAAGGTACAAGGAGTATTGCTACTCCCACTGGTGGAATGCGAGTCCCAAACATTTTGTTAGAATGCTATAACAATTCTCTGGTACCCATTTTTACTCCTGATTGGAGAAAAGAGGCAGCATTGCCGAGTGGTTAGGACGCCAGACTTGAAATCCGGAGGTCCCAGGTTCAAGACCCATTCTGACTACTACCGGTACCTGTTGTTGTTTCACGGTAGACCTGAGAACAACTCCTCAGCTACGCTTGTAAATAGCCAGCTGGTTTGCCTCCTGCAAGTTGGGATTTTTTACCTTCCTTTGTGTAATTTGTAATATTTGTTTCTAGTGTTTAAATGCTCAGCCCCATTAGCACTTCTGTTAAATCAGTTTCTGAGGGTAAACAAATGTCATTCATTCAAGGCACTGCAAGACTTAAAAGTGCCTCGCCGAAGAACACAACACAATAACCCCGACCAGGGCCTGAACCTCTTGACCTTAAATCCAAATGAGCTTAATCCATTAACCCACCCCAACTTACCTGCATTTGGTATATTCCTTTTACTGGCAAACCATGCGGGGTCTTGGATGAGTAGTGACACAGAGGAAATGACTCTGTTGGAGGCCTGAATCTTACTTTCCTTCCCACTAACTCAGGCCCTTTCAGCATTTGTGACGGTTGAAATGAAGGGATCTGGACATGAGTGTCTCCCTCTAGGACACAGGGGTGGACCACAAGAAAATCCAGGGATGATGAGGTGATGTTTAATGTGATTTCTGGGATTCCTTCCAAGTCAGCCTGGAAAAGAATCATAATGATTATAAGTAAAGTTTTGAATTACTAAATAATGCAATTATTCCATCACATTTAAACAGTTAAAAGTGTAGTCCCTACATGATACAGACAAAAGAAAAATCACAGTATTAAACACATACCCTGCACAGAATGATCCCAAACAATTGTCGCTCATCTTGGAACTCTTTTTTAACATGCTGAGAACAACAAAAAAATTAATTAAACAACAATTAACATACATTGCATTCCTGCTTCAGTGATCCCATTAGTGAGAACAAGGGTTAAATTGTTACTCCCAGCAGATGGTGTAATATTATTTGTTAGTAAGATGCTCCTTATCAATTTTGCCAAGTTATTCACTATTCATACCTGTACAGCTCTGATCTCTTCTTTGACAGTAAACACGAGCTGTTGTTTTCCCTTGTACTGAACAGGCTTCCACGCAGGTTGCTTAAAATAGAAATGTTGCAAATAACATTACTGACAACATTTCTTGGTATGTGTCAAAAACAAAGACTCAGAAGACCCTGTGCTCTAAAACGAAGACCCACTGGTTGGGTAACACAATTTCACGTGGATTGTACAGAGATAAAGTAATCGTCAAATTTCTCACATTACGATCAAAATGTGTAATTCATTACACATTCACCTACCCGGATGACATTTAAATTTATGCAAAGAGGAGCGCTATTTGCTTCAGCTGAGTTTTGTCGACTTTACCCTGAAATCCGAAGCTATATATGTCGGCAGGGAGGTCTGTATAGGGAAAAACTGTGCCCGAGGTCTTGAGCACGGCCCGAGGCGGTAGGTCGAGGGCACAGTTTTTCCCTATACGGACCGACCTAGGCCGGCAAATAACATTTTTATTTTTTTCCTACTTTTTTTTTTTTTTTTAAAAGAAACCTGGAAAGATTGTGTCACAAAAATGTATTGTATATGCGCGTCATTTCAATGTGGAGTTGATTCACGGGTTAGCGAGAGTGAAAAATGCCGTTTGTTATTTAATTCCGAAAATAGAATCGCTTAAAACACAACGTCCTCGCAGAAAGGTTCAGCATATCAAATTTACACTGAACAGATTCAAGAAAGAAACTGAAGTACTAAATATAGCACACATGTAAAATCAAGTCAAAGCATTCTCATTCATAAAACTAAACACTTCAAAATCGACTTCGGCCTTCCTGTTCGTAGGATATTATAAATTTCTTTGACTAAAAAGTACTATGTCGGACTGAAAGACAGTTTCTGTAACTTTACACATTTGTACTTAACGAATTAATAAGCTCTACGTTTATTCCCGGCAGAATTTTTTTGTGTGTGAATGGACAGTGCGAACTGAATGAAATTGCGTAGTTTGGACGTACGGCACAATTTTGCTAAAATTATTTCCACTGTTTTTAATTAAAGAATCTCATTTTCTTTAATGATGGCAACTATTGTTTTGTTTTGGCAAAAAGTGGCCGATTAACAAGGCAGTTTTTGAATAATTGAAGTTTAAAACCGGTGCAGCTTGCCGCATGCAATGGCGTGAAAATGATTGCGAACTGCACAAATAAACAACTTCAAACTACGAACGGTAAACTAGAACTCGATTTTGTCGATAAAGAAATGAATACTCGCCTTTTGAAGAACTTCGATGTCTTTAATTCCACTGTAATTCTGTCCCTTTACATCTACAACGGTTGGTAAGAAGCAATTTCGATTTTGCAGAGCAAAACTTTCATTTGTTTGTTAGCCCAGCGACCAAAGTTTAAAAATTCGCAAAGCCGGTCCGGATAGGAAAAAACTGGACCGGCGGAACGTCAACAGCCAATCAAATTCAAGGATTCCGGATTCCAAGCCGGAAAGATGCTTCAGAAAAAAATAAAAATTTATCTTCTAGCTGCTTCCGTGGGTCTTCGTTTTAGGCCAGTGGGTCTCTGTCTTAGTCCAACGGGTCTTCGGTCTTAGTTTTTGGGTCTTTGTTTTTGACACATCCCATTTCTTGAAGCCAACTGGATGTACATGTATTTTAATGCCTTTAAAAACTTAAGTACAGCTGAGTATAGTGCAGAAAACTTTAACATGGCAAACAAATTTAAGGTGAGATATTACAACATGTAGTTAGGTTTTTTCTCACCTTGGTATCATAAAGAATTCATTTTGTTTCTTTAGAATAACTGTGACATTTCTTGGAATGTTAATTTTAGGTTGATACATGCAAATACATCTTATTTTCTTGAGACTCACAAACCTTGCCTTTTTGAGGTACAATGATGTCTCTGTTGTTGATGAGTGATTGAACTGTTGTAAAGTTTGTATCAACAGGAGTACCAAATGGGGCAGCTACACACAGAAACTTGTACAGTTCATTGACTTTAGACTGCAACTGTTAAAAAAATAAAATATGAAATAATAAATACCTTATTGTTACTTACTGGACAGGTATTTTAGCGGGACTTTATTTTTGCGATTTTCAAGTCCTGCAAAATATGCCCATATCATTTTCGCAAAATTAAGTTACCGCAAAAATAAGTGACGATAAGGTATTTATTTAATAAGGAAGAAAGAACTCAAAAAATGATATTAACTGTAGATAGCTACAAAAGCTACAAAAGCCAAGGTCGGGAGGACTTCAGACTTCAGTCTTTTAATTCAGTATGCAGTAGCCAGTCATCTTCCTTAAAACTTCTAGGTCCTGTTTGTTGTTTTTGTTGTTGTTGTAAAAAAAGATAATTATTTGAAAATGAAATATAGGCCATGATTAAGACCCATCATATGAGAATCACCAGTACCTGCTCATTAGAAGTCCAGCTGCCAACAAAGTCAACCATGGAGTGGAGCAAAGAATACCCCAATGAAACACCAGGCCTTAAATTATAATAAAAACAATGACTATTATCAGCATTTTAGAAAGGAAAAACTGGTATGTTAACAACTACACTGTTAACAGTCCCCTATTTTTTGGTGAAGTCGTAGAGATCGATTATATTGTTCCATGGGCTGTCATCTTGGTTTCTAATTGGAGCAAAAACTGGGGAGAACACAAAAATCCTGTGGGTAGGGAAGTGGGGTGTTAAAAGCATGGGGTTGGGGGAGCCATGGGCATTTTGTATTCTCCCCAGTTTTCGCTCAAGTTCAGGAACTAAGATGGTGGCCCATCAAACTCAACAATTCATCTCTACGACTTCACAGAAAAATAGGGGACTGTGAACAGTCTAGTTAACAACATACCAGGTTATACAATTATGTAACAGAATTGTTTAAATTATGTCAAATCATTAGCATTTTCAGAATATTACTTACAGTTTAACAAGTGGTGGTTTTCCATGTGTCAAGTCGCCTTCTACCAGCGGCACACAAATGAACACTAAACCAAACTAACAAAACAAAGTTCACTTTTAAATTATAATTTTGGTACATAATAATGTTGTAAACTGTCAACATATCAGTATGTGTATTAAATAACATACTTTGAGGGCCAGCTATAGACAGCTGTGTCTCCAATAAAGGTATGCAGGGCTTCTGATAATTCGTGGGAAAAAAAGTGAAATTTCACGGGATTTGAAGAGACAAATTCGCGGAGAAAACGGCCGATTTCGTGGGAATTTTCGTTGAAAAGCAAACAAGAAAGCAAAAAAAAAGTTTCCTGACAAAAATATTAGAAGGATGTCAAATTCAGGGCAAGAAAAAAAACACAACAGTTCATCCAACACAGTTCTGAAGGCAACTGTACTTGTTTCGAGCGACAAGAAAAACATAATAAAGCTTTACCGAAACGCTTGGCCAGTTAACCTCCTTTTTCAGCTGCAACTTAGAGCCGAAAACAGCAACGCAATAAACTTCTTTCCCTTCATCGCTCTCTTGTGTTGCTTTGCTGTTTACAAGCAGGATTGTTCTAGAAGATCAAAGGCTTAAATCAATCTGTGAAGTCAAAACATTCTCGTGTCTTCGGTGTACGATTAAACATGTGCCTGCGTTACTAAAGACAGCAGTCTCCTTTCACACGAGGTTTTTTTTTAACAGAGATCATCATTCGCTATTTCAACAACAATACGCTCCAGAAATGCACCAATGGCAAAGCTTTTTACATTGCGGCCCGTCCCCAGGTTTTCGCAACATTACGGTAATCTAAGAACGCCTGCTGGTTTTGGTACGATGTTTACTCGTTGCAGAGACGAAATTTCAAGATAAAATTGCAAGTTTACGGCAAGTAAACAGCTCCAATAGCCAAGATAAGTTTCAAATATGTTGTACTGACATGTATTTGGTAGAATTTCTGGCGAATTTCGCGGTATTTCACTTGTTTTTGTCAATTTCGCGGGATTTCGCGGATATACCTGAATTTCGCGGCTCCACGACCGCGCGAAATTTCAGAAGGCCTGGGTATGAGATAACTTGAACTAATAAGGTGAAATGTACAACAGCTATCTCCTCCTAATCACAATTCAGAAGATCCAAGTAAGTCTAGACTGAAGAGGGAATGTGCCACCCAATGTACTTTCTCCACATTCAAGGATTAATGGTAGGTAAGGGAAAGTCTGTGTTCAAGCCTAATGCAGTGGTCCATCAAGCCAGAGCTTACTGGTATCCCAGTTTCCGTAGCATTATTTTTTTTAGCGACTTGGAGTATTTCTACTCCCCCCTGGATGGGATGCTAGAACATTGCAGGGTTACCCCCCAGCATCGATTAATTTCGCGAGTACCCATTTATACACCTGGCTGGAGAGAGACACTATGAGAGTAAAGTGTCTTGCCCAAGAACACAACCCAGTGCCCCAGCCAGGCTCAAACCTGGACCACTCAATCCAGAGTCCAGCATTAATAACAATTAGGCCACTGTGCCTCCCAGAAGTTAATACAATAATACAAATATACAGTGGAATCCTGATAACTTGAACCTCCCGTTAACTAAAACCTTTTTTGATTCCCGTCCAGGTCATTTTCTTAACTATTTTTGCCCATGATAACTCTAACCCCTGACAGCCCTGAACCTTTTTTGATTTCCCTTGAAGGTTCTAGTTATCAGAATTTAACTGTAATAACACTCACCTTTCCGATTACAACAACAGGCCACAAAGAACCTTTTTTCACTCTCACTTCATGGACAGGTTTGTGTTCTGGCTTGCTACAGGAATCAACATCTCTATCAAACTACGAGAAGAAAGTCATTGATTTTTTTACTAGGTTAATAAGTAGGAAATTAAAAGCAAGTCAACTCCCCTCCTTTGCTGGATCTTATCCCCCTCCCCTCACCATCCTTACCTACCCTCCCCTACTACTAGGAGTTTTTTACAGGTTCTCCAGTTCTCTTCCCTCCACAAAAACCAACCAATTTAATCTGGAAACAGTGGATGAATAGCCACTCAATGGATACAGTATATCACTGCTAATTCAAATTTGGTTAGTTTATTTTTATCATTGGCTATTGTTTCACAAACCTCATCCTGTGAAGTTCCTAGTTTCCTTCTTAATCCCAATTCCTTCAGTACGGCATCACTCAGTTCTTGATCAATAGGGATCGGTGTTAGACTACTTCCTTCTTGATGCAATGCTGCTCGTCGCTCAACAGTTGGAAAACGTCTTCAGAAGAAATTAATGGTATTTAAATAAAATTAATATATGAAGATGAATTCCCCCATATTTCAAGCAATTGGACAACATTCCAGGGCTTGAAAAAAACTTTGCTTGCTCAGGACAGTTGCATGCTAATTTTGTCTTCAATCAAGATCTATTCTATTTTACACCCGCTTTGTGTTACATGCGTGCATATCCATCTTTCTACACCCATTGTTTGACATTGTCTTTCGATGTGCTGTTTGAAATGAGCCTATCAAAACCTGTGCATACTGGTGTTGGTTTCATGCACCCCCTTTCAGCTGAAATGCTGGGGAAAGGGGGTGTAAAATCATTATTTAGTCGGTAGAGCTTTTGCCTGGACCCTGGCCTGCACATCAGGCAATTGAGCATAAAAAGTCACTTGCTAGCCAGGAATTATCTACTGGTCTCAGATGACCAGATGAGATGTTTTTCAAGCCCTGCATTCAAATGTGCAATCAATGACGTTTTGGCGGGAACTGCGTGTACGTGACCACGGTAAAATTTTCAACCCGGTCTGTAAAGGTATATGTACAAGCTGCTTTACTCTGTTCTCTGCATGATATCTTATAATAATTTGACAAGGAAACCAATGACAGATTTTACTTGTCACTTTACTTCAACTTGTGTCGTGTTTGTTGAATGATAATCACTAACACTTCTATCCAATGGGTAGTATAAATATTTCAGTGGCCATGTATTCTGACGTTTAGCCCAATCATTGATCGGTCAGCTGACAAAACTACTGTTTATAAACCTACCTTGAGAAGAGAACACATTCAGCCTCATTGCCAAAAGTTGAAAACACCCAAATGCCTCGCAAACTCATTGAAGAAATCTTCTTTCGACACAGCTTCGGACATGAAGCTCAGCCCAGCTTCGTCCTGACAAATTACCGAAATAGAAAGCAAAGTCTGACCGCCATTTTGGACCCAACCGAAACTCGTCGCCGAGAAGGCCCTGGGGACGAGGAACCCAGTACTTTGCTTTTTTACTGAAGGTCATCGAAGGTCACGAATAAAAATAGTGAATCCATAGTCCACTTCCTGCTGGGCCGGGGTGCAATCCACCGCACGTTTCAAAATATACCACAATAGACCAAGCAAACCGTCCTGTTATGCTGCAATTTGGGTATTAATCCTTAAAGCAGGGTTTAACACTAGGGATTTGACCCCAAATTGTCTTTACTAAACACTAAAGTTTCATTTTTGCGTCAAAACAGGAAACTACATTTGATACTTCTCTCACGTGAATATTCCTTTCATAACAATGGCACGTGACTTGCTAAATTGACCAATCATAGCTCGTGTTTCTACTAAGAAACCTTTGAACTTGTTGCCGATCACGATAAAATTTCTTCTACTTGCGCTGCAAGACTTTGGAATATTATTTCATTGCGAGACATGGAAGGTTCAACAACGGCTAAAGGCGATACGATCGCTACAAAAAATGGCATTTGCAATGGCGAAGTCAATGGCAATTCGGCCAACAAGGAGGCAATCGGGTATGCTCCACAAAAAACTGCTAAGAAACCGGCAGCTCGAGGGAAAACCCGCTTAGGAATGATGTTCTCGTTGCTGTGGCTCGCTTGGTTCCTCGTAGAATGTCTGTTGGGGTACATTGTGGTCCTTTTCGTAGTTCCACCCTTGATTCCACTAGTTCTGGTTTATTTCCTCCTGAAGATGTTCGAGCGAGTGCTAGTTAAGTTCACCACCGGCGAAATCGCTTTGAGCGGTCAAGACGCACTTTGGCAGCAGACCAGTGATGAAAACAAGCTTATTATAAATGGATTAGTTTACGCAGAAAACAAATCCAACTTTGACGATGCATTGAATGACTTTCGTCAGGTTGTTCTAGAACGTATGGTGAACGCTAAAAAACCGAATGGAGAATTGATTTACCCCAGAGCTCGTTGCTACATTCGCCCAGGGTACTTTCAGTACTTTTTCCAGGAAGATAAGTCCTTTCGGATTGAAAATCACGTGTTCAAATGGGAAGGCGAGGTACCCTCTTCAAAAGAGGAACTGGCATCCATTGTTTCTAAGCTGAGCAATGAAGCTTTTCCCAAAGGAAAATCCCCTTGGTACTTCTGCTGTATCCCAACTAACTATGGTGGCCAGGATTTTGCCTCGGTGTTCAGAATGAGCCATAGTGTAGCTGATGGGGTTTCATTGTCAAGATTTCTTATCAACAAACTACCTGATGAAGCAACTCCTCAAAAGGAGCCTCAAAAGTTTTCCTCGACAGGCAGAGCTCTTCTAATGGCCAAAGCACTATTAATCGCACCTAGTTTCATGATAAAGCTACTTCTCTCATTTGCCGACCAAAACATTTTACATGGGCCAAAGATCAGCGGTGTTAAGAAGGTTGTCTGGCATGAAGGATTTGAGCTTAAATTAATTAAAGAAATTAAGGCTGTCACAGGTACCACTGTTAATGATGTCTTGATGTCGTGCCTTTCTCGCGCAATCAGAAGGTACTTCCAGAGAAAAGGCGTGGACAGCCCTCCAGAGTTCACTGCATCAATTCCAGTAGATGTCCGCTTATCAGCTGCCTCCAAGAAAGAACTGAGCTTTGAAAACAAGTTCTCGTTGATTTTCTTTAAACTTGCAACAGCTACTGAGGGTGTTCTGGAGCAAATGTACAAGACCAAAGCCCGCATGGATGAAGTCAAAGTCTCAGGTGAACCATTGGCCTCGGCAGCTCTAATGATGCTGACAAATGAACTCTGTCCAGAATTTGTGATTCGTATCGTGAACACTTTTATAGCCCAAAAAGCAAGCTGTGTTTTATCAAATGTGCCTGGTCCACAATACTTTCTCAAAGTGAGTGGTCAACGTGTCAAATACATGATATTTTGGCCACCTCAGCGCAACAACATGGGACTGGGTCTGTCCATTTTTACTTACGCGGGTCAAGTTATCGTTGGTGTGCAAAGTGACATCACCGTACTTCCAGATCCTGAGATTATCACTGAAGAGTTTGGAAATGCAGTGAATGAAATGGCCAAGTGTGTTCTTCATAGTGATGGTATAAGCAATGGACATGCTGTTCATTAAAATATATGTACAAGATGACATTTCACGAAAGTACTGTGAGTTAACCTTATAAATTTTGTCTTCACTGTCAGACACTAGAGGAAACTGTTTTACCACCTACGAACTAAAGCTTTGGGAATTACATGTAGTTTATAAATCCAGTTCATAATATTATTTTTTGACGATCACAAATTGTATAGCTAAGTACCCCCTCCCCGCTCCTTTCCCTTTTTTGTTCTCGCCCCAATTTTCGCGCGGCCAGAATCTTTCTCTCTTCGCCAGAATATTCGTTCGCGCGCGACACATAGCAGCACTTCACTAGTACGGGAACGCTTGCTACGCAGGCTACATTTAATACAGTAACTGTTTCCTTTGTACCAAATTTAATTCTAGGTAATATTTACAATTTTCCCACTATGTAAAATAATTTATTTTTACAGATGACCAAAGTCTAGATAAACAAGTTACTACAAACAAAGTTAGGTTTACTTAGCTCATGAAAAAATTTCCTTTTCCACATTAATGGCATTGATAGGAGAAACAACTGACAATTATTATTTCACAATAATTGAGAATTATTCACCTTTATTTAAAATCATGTCTAGACAAAGGAGCAACCTTTTGTCTGGAGCTTAAAATAGCCATCTTTTTAATGCATTCTCGAATAAGGATTTTAGACTTCATTGTGTCACTTTTGTACTTTATACTTTGAACCCTTAGCTTGAATCCCAGATTAATGATGCACTTCAGAATTAATCTTCTAGACAGCTACTAAAGAGGAAAGAAAAGATTGCCTTAGGTCTGGAAATAAATGTAGAGAGATTATAATAAGGCAAATGCGTTTTTTTACTAGGAGAATCAGAGACATGTTCATTGTATGACACATTTCTTTTAAAGAAAATCATTTTTATAAGGCCACAGTTACTTTTTGATATGCAAGTTTATGTTAGTTAACAACATTATTTATTGATTAGCAGAAAACTGAAAATTGAATTTTAATATATAGAAATGCAATGCAATTTTTTTTTAGCAGTTTGCCAGAGATTATTTTTAAAGATCAGTGTCTTACAAATAAATTATTTCTTCAATTATTTTTCAGAAATTATAGGTTTGTCATTCAATACCAAGAAATTATATTTTTTTTTCACAAGGGCACAATACAGATCTCTGGGTGATTGTCTGTATTAAAGGCAGATCCATATAAGCTGGCGTCCATAGAGCAGGGACCAACGGCATAGCCAAATACAAAATGTTATAATACTAAATAGTAATAAATATGAGAATTATTTAATTACAATAACAAAATACATCATTTTAATTTCTATTGTTATTTATGATTGTAAAATCATTTTACAATCATAAATAACAATAGAAATTAAAATGATGTATTTTATTTTATTTTATTTCATTTTTTATTTTTATTTTTTATATATCATGACCTGTTGGCAGTTTTCACTATTTTAATAAAATCCTTGTATAAAATAAAGATGTTTTAATTGAAGCTACAGTTTCATGGAATGCATTTTATAAAACTACATCTAACAAACTACCAGTACACATGTACAGGTACACACAGAAATGTTATGTGCCCTTATGTACATAATGTTGGCGTGGCACATGTACATGTACATATACGAAGGAATTCTGATTTCACAAACATCTAAAGGAAAAAAAAAGTAGTTTATCAAAGAATTGGGGGGTAAAATTGCAGTGATCAACTTCATGAAGCAAATCCAAGAAAAACATTTGGTTCATGTTATCAGGAGTTTGGAGAAAACAAGGGTTCAAGAAATCTGGATTTCCCTGTATTTGCATAGCATACAATGGAAATTCCCACCACTATAGGGTTTCTTCGTGGGTGGGAAAACCTTTCAAACAGTCAAATTTCTTTTCAGCTACAAACAATTACACAACACTGTGTTAAATTAGCAGTCTCACAACTAACTGAAATTACCGGGTAACTGTCAAAAAGAAAATTATGTACAACCAGCAAAGCAAATTCACAATTTTTGTGGTCTGACTTTGAGAATAAAAATAATGCGAGATGCCATTCTTTACAGCCTTATTGAAGGCAGTTCAACACTTTTTTAACCACAGTTTTATGCAATGCTCAAGTCTTTGTGCTACATGTATTCACACAAATTCACTGGCCATCTTTATCATCAAAACTGATTTTGAGCCAGCATGGAAGTCCTATCTTGATCTCTTTGGAATAATTTTACTCAAGAATCTTGAAGTTGATGCTTGTAATCCTGTCCACAACAAATGGAAATTTCTCCTGTACCAAGCTCTGTTAGACAAATGCAAAATCATAATTATTTACACTTGGTGTTTGGAAAGCACAATGACTACACAGTAACTAGATGATTATGATGCAGTTCAAGTATACAACAAGCTAACTGTTACGTGAAGTTCACTGGGCTCTGTATCAAGAGGCCCACTGACTAACAGCTAGGCTCTGTTGTGTTCTTGGCAAGTCACCCCACTTTCCACAGGTTTCTTTATTCAGGAGTCCAAGGACAGACTAATATCCATCCAGACCCATCTAAGAGGAGATAGCACAATCTCATTCAGACTTGTTGCAGCTCTCATAATCTTGTAATTCTACTGGTTTTCTTTTTTTTAGTGTAGCAGTTGCACTGTTTCTGGGGATAGGGGTGCCCACTGTTCAAGATTGTGGTTGGTTCTTAAGACTATTGCTCTCCCAAAGGGTAGCAAGCCATTCATGTGAGCCCTTGAGAATGCTTCTACCCGACCCATCTCATTAGGCGTATTGGAAAAGACTTGATCCATACCAACATCTTGTTGGATTTCATGCTAAAACACCCACCTTGGGTTTGATAAATTATATTGTGTATTCAATAAATAATGTACAGTAAACCAAAGTGTGGATTGTATCAATAGTTTAAACTTAACATAATGCGTCAGCAGTCAGTGCAGTCTTGATATTTACCTGAGATACTGAGAATGAACCTTGTAGTGACCATCTAAGAAGTTTTTGTAAAATTTGGATAAATCGTCAGCTAGCTCTTTATCTACACAGTATAAAAGAAATAGTGCACAAATTAGACTTCCTCCTACGAGTACAAAAGTCTACCAAAATTCTTCAAACAAAAAAACATGGGCTGGAATTTGTGTGCAATGACCTTGACACTTGACAGAGGTCAGGCTGTGTATGTTTTAAGGGTAGGCAACACTATCCACTGCATTTAATAACTAAAACATCATCCTTTGGATAAGTGTCATCCAGTGTATCCACTGAATAGCATTATTCACCATTTGAATTACTGTGGGGTCATTTCAAGTTGATATTCGACTTACTTGTATCATTTTCCAGATTCCTTGGTCGCAGTTGAAGAAATGCCTTTTTTGACTACAGAACAATGGGATTGAAAAAAAATTATTTTACTAATATCTGACTTCCTTTAAGGAATAAGTCTAGATAAACTTTAAATAACAAAAAAAAAACGTTTCCCTTCAGGGTTCAAAATAACAACTGGTCAACGGACAATGTCCAGTCAAGATGACAATTTGTTCGGACAAAGTTTCGGCTTGCCAGTCATTTTGACCGGTCACATACATGGCTTTTAAAATGATAACTGATGACCAGAAAAAATAAAGAAATAACAGTTTTGATACCAATTTATCCTGAAGCATTAAGTTAAATTCTAAGGACTTTCTGTCTGACTTGTCACTATCAAATCTTACAAGAGCATTACTGAAGAAGCGATTTTTTAGAAAAATTGCAGCCAAAACAATCAAGACAAAGCAAATTTTTTATGCCACTCAAACGTAGATGATCAAACGAACAGCAGAAACGAATGGTAGTTTAAAAATACTATATTTTGTTTTATTTCACTATAATTTTGACCAGTCAGAAAAGACACCTGACCGAGCTTAAACTTGTTTGACCGGTCAACATGACCGGCATCTGACTGAAAATTATTTTGAGCCCTGACTTTATTTTGACATTACCTAAGTTATGTGTGGCCATTGACCTTTTCTTTTCTTGCTTTTTACCAATGAAAGGAGATGATTTTGTGATGTATACTTAACAATTATTCCACAAGCACGCTTTGGATGTGAGTTGGCTATAACGATCTCATATCCAACAAGCAAGAGTGGAATAATTGTTTTATTAAAAATGCCCAAAGAATTGCAATATTTTAGCTCCGCAGCTGTCTTCATTGATGCGTACACCTACCATACTTTCCTGAAAGACATATAGCAGGTTGATTGATTCTTACCTTACTGAATTTTTCATTTTGTCTTTCCCAGAAATCCTGATGCCAAGTGTTTAATTCTTGTTGCTGTTCTCTGAAGTATTTTTCCTGAGAAAAAAAATAATTTGAACACATTTTTAAGCTTTTCAGTACTGTTTCCACAAGAAATTACAAAAAAAGATCACTATATAATGATGTTTTTTAATTTACCTCTTGTTTAAATTTAAATAAAAAGTTCGAACAGATCGAAAACATTTAGCATCAATTTTAACAGCTTTTACCTTATTTTTTACCCTTTTATCGGCGAAATGTATATAGTTTGATTTTTATTTCCTTTTGTTTTAGATTATGATTAAAATATGAGACAATAAAAAATAAAAATTACCTGTAAACTGGTTTGAAAATTTAAACCAAAGATAAAAAATTAAACCACAATATATTCTTAACAATTATTCCATGAGCATTTGGATACGAGATTGTAGATAGCCAGTCAGGTGCATAGCACCAAGTTGACTATAACTATTTCATATCCAACAAGCACAAGTGGAAAATTGTTTTATTAAAAACACCCAAAGAATAGTAATATTTGAGCTCCCAGATGTTCTCACCGACACGTACACCTACCATATTTTGTTGTCCATTGTATATGAGCTCATATACCATGGCCTGTAAACCAATCAAAACCCAGGAATTGCAATACATGTATACATGTACCATGGCTAGTTTTATATTGCCTAGACATATTCAGTAGAGATGCCACAATCAATTTATAATTTAATAACCAAGCACTGTATTACCAATAACAATATGGTACAAGTTCATTAATGTAACTTTTATACATATTGCACCATGAGTTTGGATGACTTACTGTGTTAGTTTCATCCTTTGACTTTGCATAGACTATTTTTCTTATGTTTGATTTGTAGTCTCGAGGACCAACCAAGTTGAACTTGCTACGAGAAGGGGATCCAGAGGCTGAAGTACTCCTTGTAGCCTAAAAAACGTGTATAAAAGATGTCAAAGATATTGGAACTACAAATCCTCTGCAAATCTTGCACGATGTTACATAAGCCAACTTTTTTATACCCGATGATCCTTGTTAGAGCCAGCTTCACGGGTGTTACTTTCCCATCTTTTAGATAAAACAACCGATGGCTTTAAGAGATTCCTTCTCGCGCACAGCAGTGTAAAAGCGTTATTTCTACAAATAACTTTCATTCAGGTTGAAAACTGTAAACTGTGCGTAGAAACACGAGCGGAAGTGAAAAGATGGCGGCAAGAACAAGGCCAGGCTACATAGCCTAATAGGCGACCGCTGTTCAAGAGCCGCGGTCGCAGCTTTATTCAAAATGGCGGACAGAGATGAGCGGAAAGGTTCGTAATGTTATCTTTTGCAGCGTGTTTCTGGGTCTTATTGGACTTATTTTCTCTTTTAACCCCATTTAAATTATTTTTTTATCTCATAGAAGAGAGCGAGAAGATTTCTTCAAGAAAAGATCGCGAAGGGAGAGAGATTTCACGCAGTCGAGGTATGCTACATGTATTTCAATTTCAAAATATAATAAATTCGAACTGCAAAAGCCGGTGAGTCTTTTATAGATTATGTATATCTATAGTTTATACGCCTAAATAAAATTACGCTTAATAGAGCTTTCTCTATTAATAAGTTTACTTTGTGTGGAACGAGATCAAAATATTACTTTCGATTTAACCGGACAATCCATACATATCATGGTATGTCATTCAATTGACTCAAACAGCGTGCAAAGAAGTTAATGTCCAATAGTCCGGGGCAAGTGGATTTAGCGGTCTATTAATCCTTCACCTGCCCTTGCCCGACGGGCAAGTGAAGCATCATAAGCATCGTGCTTGTGAGAGTTTTTTTCAGTAGTGTAGCTGCTCTCGGATGCTTGTTGTCCTACAGGTCCTTTGGTGTAGCAGTTGCAATTGTTTTGGGGGCTACGGGGCCGTAGGCAGGGGGGTGTGATGGGTGGGTCTGCACCACCCCATGGGCCACAAAGGTCCACCTAATACCAGAATGAGGGTAAAAATGACTCTCAGACTACTGGAAATGTGGACTTCAATAACTTTATTAACAAAATTTCTAGGGAAGGGAATATCCCCGGATCATCCACTGCCAAGACGCTTATTCTCCGGCGCTCGCACCCACCTGTCAAAAGCAGGGTTTGCACATGCCTTGAAAGTCCTTGAATCTCAAAATAAAAATTCAAGGCCTTGAAAGTCCTTGAAATTGTTTTTCGGTCCTTGAAAGTCCTTGATTTTTTTATTGAATGTCAAAAGGCTTCAAGGCAATGAGAAGACCGCCAAAATAAGTGATTTTTTCAGTTCTTCAGCAAGCACATCAACCGTTGATTTGGGGTAAATTTCATGAAAAAAAGTCCTTGAAATTTTCAAGAGGGGTCCTGGAAAGTCCTTGAAAAGTCCTTGAAGTTTTGGCCTGAAAAAGTGTACGAACCCTGCAAAAGGCGTTGTTCCTGTTGTTTGTTCTATTGTGTTCTCTCAAAATGTCGCAAGCCATTCATTCGATACCCGCTTACGAGAGCTGCTACATCACCCAATTTTTTGTAAGGCTAGTACATCCTGGATATGGCAAGCTGGTGCAAGTTGGAAAATCCAATAAATCTATGAAAACAAAACATTCTGTAAGCTTGATCATATACTTTGAACATTTTGCAGCAAAAAAGAAAAACAAGAGGAAGCACAACAGCCATTCACGAGAAAATTCTTCTTCATCAAGTTCTTCAAGTAGAAGCAGGTCACCTGTGAGAGGTATTTTAAAAATATTATTGTCACCTCTACAAAAGCATTCAGAAATCTGTCCAATCACAAATCAGGAAGCAAATGCTTTATTATACCACCACAAATATCAGACAGTGACTTGGAAGCACAACCTGTTTGTTAAGTGGCAGTTTCTCTTAAAGCGGTCCATCGCATTTCGGGTCGGAAAATAGTTTTCCCTCAAACTTTGCCCAGTGAACTATCTTAGGTTGTAAGTAAATGCAACGACTTTAGTTTTTGGAAATACGTTAAAATATATTTTTTTAGAGCTCTCAACAGTGAAGGCTGGCAAAGGCCTAATTTTGAGCTTGGCCAGAACGAGAAATTTCATAAGTTGACGAGCTCGCGGCTCAAAAACAACCAAACGCACCAAATTATATTTATTATTCCTAAGTTAAGTGGTTCTTCAAAGGTTGGAAACGCATGTTAATTTTGATATATTTTGATTTACGGGTCCGTGAAAATTCAAATAACAGCAACCGTTAGATCGCTTTTTGTAAACATGCAAAAGTATGGTGTCTTCGCAGGCCTTTATTTCACGAGTCCAGACCAGACTATTCTAAATTCCAACTGAATCCTACTAAACAGATGTTAGGAAGCTTAGAAATGTAAAAATACCTTGCACTTTTCATCTTCCTTTGCCACAGCGACTTCGAACATTTCGTGCTTATGCGAGTATTTCATACACATTATGCAAATGAGCTTACTTACTCGCATAAGCACGAAATGTTCGAAGTCGCTGTGGCAAAGGAAGATAAAAAGTGCAAGGTATTTTTATATTTCTAAGCTTCCTAACATCTGTTTAGTAGGATTCAGTTGGAATTTAGAATAGTCTGGTCTGGACTCGTGAAATAAAGGCCTGCGAAGACACCATACTTTTGCATGTTTACAAAAAGCGATCTAACGGTTGCTGTTATTTGAATTTTCACGGACCCGTAAATCAAAATATATCAAAATTAACATGCGTTTCCAACCTTTGAAGAACCACTTAACTTAGGAATAATAAATATAATTTGGTGCGTTTGGTTGTTTTTGAGCGGCGAGCTCGTCAACTTATGAAATTTCTCGTTCTGGCCAAGCTCAAAATTAGGCCATTTGCAGCCTTCACTGTCGAGAGCTCTAAAAAATATATTTTAACGTATTTCCAAAAACTAAAGTCGTTGCATTTACTTACAACCTAAGATAGTTCACTGGGCAAAGTTTGAGGGAAAACTATTTTCCGACCCGAAATGCGATGGACCGCTTTAAGAGAAACTGCCACTTAAATGATGATGTTAAAATGTCTGTGCAAAGTGACGACAACCTCTGTAAATGACATGGCATACTCATGATTGCTTGTTACCGAGGTGATGACAGTTTCATCTCCTTTCAGTCAGGAATTTTCTGTTGCTGGAGAAATTGGGAATTCAGTTTTTTCCAAAGGTTATAATGTCTATTTTTCTTGTTACCCACCCCCACCCCTTTGCCAATGCTTACTTCTAGTTCACTCGTGATTATTTTCGTGTGTCCAGACAACAGTCTAAGACAAAAAAAGGCTGTGAACATTCTACCAGAATACAATTTTATTTAATATCTGTTCACTTCCTAATGTCTAGTAAGGGCTTTTTTTAGATGTCACATTATAATAAATATTATGCTATTGTGAGTCATATCAAAATCATGACTGTAGCTTAACATTCAATCCAAGCTTACTTTCTGATCAAACATACTAAGTAAATACTTGTAGAATTTGTGCAAGTATGACTTGTTCTCTTTAAACCTTGTACACTGGCACAAGCTCAAGCAATCAACTGAGTTCAAAACAATATAAAGTAGAACCTCGGTAACTCGGATGCTGAAGGGAAACGAAAAACAGTTTGAGTTAGCGGGGTTTCGAGTTATCGGGGTTGATTGAATATTTAATTTGCCAAGTTAATAATTGATAGTAAGTTTACTGATTTTTCAGCACTTCAGTATACAGTATAGCACACAGTAAACTTATATTGTCAGAAACTCAAACACGATCATAAACTCTAATGATTAGAGTGGAATTTTGGCTGTCAAATACGTGATCTGCTCGCTGCTCTAATCAATGGGCATAAGTAGCGAGTTGCAAGAACTGGAATTCGAGTTATCGGGGTAAATTTGACCCAAATTTTGATCAAGGGTAACAAAATTTAGTTCAAGTTAGCAGGGTTTTCGAGTTATCCGAGTTCGAGTTAACCGAGTAGAAATGGCTGAAAAGTGAGTTCAAATCCAAGGGAAATGGAAGTTTGTTCGAGTTAGCGAGGTTGTTTGAGTTATCCGAGTTCGAGTTACCGGGGTTCTACTGTATTCAATGATGTCAAATCTACTGTCAAACTGCAGTTGTGCTCAAGTCAGGCTTAACATCATCATCGTCACAAAAATAAGATAGCATAGTGTGTCAACTGGATTAATATTTTGTGGATCATGATCATCTTTGCAGAAAAACGCAAGAAAAGAAGAAAAAGGTCAAGTAGCAGTTCATCTAGTGATTCTTATGACAACTCCTCAAACTCTTCAGAGTCAGATTCTTCAAGTAAGTACATTGTCTTAGTAGATCATCCCATCCCTCGCTAGCCTGCAAACAGGCCTCCCTAGTGGGGTATAAGGTAAGATGAAAAAATAAGCAAGCGGAGCAGGTTAAAAAAAACAGAAAGTTGAAGATTCTCCACAAAATCTTCCTATTCAGACCACACTCAGCTCGCTCCACTTCCCGATTTTTTTCTCTATTATATATACCCCGCTTTGGAGTTTTTGTTCAGGCTAATCCCTCCCCATCTCCTCTGGAAGGTTGGCACAGACAATGTCTAATGAATAACTTGTAGAAACAGGCATTATTTTGACCTGCTTCACTGTTGCTCATTTGGGAGTCGATTGCAAACTTACAGACATGTGAAATCCTTGCAACCGAACAACATAATGCACAATCAAACTCATAAGGCCTGTTTCTCTTAAACCTTGAAAACTCCAATTTTTCACTGAGGCTGGATATGAAACGTTTTTCTTCTGGCTAAAATCTAAGTTGCTTTCTTTTCTCTTGATTTTTAGTGGAGAGAAAGAAAACAAAGAAGAAAAAGGTAGGGGATTTCGTGTTTCCAATTTACAAGAACAAAAAAGATTTTATCAATCAATACGTGATCAGTTACATCTTATGTAGGACTTTTTGTACCTTTGCTAACTGAGAACCACGATATTTTAATTTCATAAAATTTACTTTTCTTCCTTTTTCAGAAAAAGAAAAGTAAAAAGAAGAAAACAGAGAAATCAGATGAAGCATCTGGACCCGTTCAGCTCTCGAAGGTTTGTATTCTGACTACTGCTGTACTTAGATCCCCGCAAAAGACACATCCTGAGCAGATCTGAGCAACGATCAAGGAAATTTCACACTTATAACGTACATGTAGCGCTTTTCAGAGCTGGATACATTCCGCTGTTTGTTAATTCACTTTTTTAAAACGGTATTGAGGGATTTTAAAATCTGAAAACTTTCAAAGTAATTCAAATTTCGGCACTGGGTATGTTGTTAGCATGTTCTTCAGTTTTTGGTCTTTCTCAGCCTCGATGTTCTCATGATAAAAGTTTTTGAAAGTTTGTTTTTGGAATTGGAGATGAAAACGTACCGTAAAAATTCGAGGCGCTTACATGTATAAAATTTTGGCAGTTTAAGGGAGGGCGTTAAATCATAATGGGGCGCTTATTTTCCTTTCCCTGACATGTAAAGTGGACTTATCGAAAGAGGGGCTTTTATTAGAACAAGGGCATTCAATACAAAACTGCTTTCAACTGGGGCGAATTTTGATGAGGGGGAACGCTTATTAGAACGAAGTCGCAAAATCGAACTAGTACAGTACTAAGGTATCCCAGCTTCTTGCTCAAACAATTCTGTCATGGGAAATGTAGTTTGTGTACACACGTTTTCCCTGAAGCGAAGGTAACAGGGGACTTATGAACGCAGGCTAAAGGCCTGCATGGCTAAACTGAAATGAGGCAAATGTTTCCTAGTTTAGCCACGCGGAAAACATATGTTGCGGAAACAAATTTTGCTTCTTGGAATTAAACAACAAATGTTTTTGCCTCAGGTCAAAAACATTTTTGTTTCCCGGACACAAATTATTCTTCCGAAACATATGTTGCCCAGTTTAGCCACCATGGAAGCAATGTTGACTAGTTTATGTACATGCATGACACTTTGTTCACGGAACATTGTTTCCTAGTTTAGCCACCCAGGCAGCAAAACATTTTCCTTGCTTCTCGCTAATTTAACCACCTAGGAAACATGGCAAGAAACAATGTTTCTTAGTTTAGCCAGGCCTTAAGGGTTGCACGTGGATCCGTGACGGCATGGAGCGTCTGTTTCAGTTTAGTAGTAGCTGCCGGAAAGTTAACTTCGTCTGGGCTGATTTTGCAGTTCATGAAAGAACGAAGACAAAAAGAAGAGGCACAGAGAAGCGCTGTGTCAGGCAAGAAGATAAAACTTAAAGTCAAAAAGTCAAGCAAGGACAAAGAGGTGAGTAATAATTTTAGATATTGCAAAGCAGTCGTGGATATAATTCAGTTATTTGTAGCGAAGTTGTTGCATGCTTATAGAGCGGGTTTCACTTGAGTGTCGAAATTAATTTTTTTTTTTTTGTTTTTTTTTTTTTTTTTTTTTTGATTTTCTTAAAAATTTTCCGCCCCTTTTTCTCCCCATATGAGGAAAAAAAAAAAAAATCTTTACTCCCTCTCGCCCCTTTTTTCCCCCTCCTTGTATTTTTTTTTTTTTTTTTTTTTTTTTTTTTTTTTTTTTTTTTTTTTTTTTTTTCTTTTTTTTTTTTTTTTTTTTTTTTCCCTCTATCACATAATTGACCATTGCACAGTTGGGGAGGGGTGGGAGACTCGCCGGCGCTGAGAAATAACTGGGCCCGGTAGTTGGAAGGGACTGTTGTTAGCGAATGTTAGTTCTATCATTTGATAAAAAATATAACTTTATTCACAATTCAAAACTATTTACAAAATACAATTGATTAAATCAATGTACGAAATTTCTTAAAAATTCAAAAGGCATTCAGCTTAAAATCGTTCTGTCTCTTGATTGGTGGTTAAGAAAAGAAAAACCCTTCGAGTGCAGATAAGCCTGCGTAGCAGGCGTCTGTGTACGTTTTTTTAGCGCATTTAACGCAGGCTAAGTGCAGATTTACCACACATGCAAAGTTTAAAACGAGCGAAACTATATTTTGTTAAACTGTTTTTCTTTCTTTTTTATAGCGTGAAAAGAATCGCAAGGAATTGCTTAACTTCTTGAATCAGACATTATAGAGCGGCATTCCGTGAAGTATTTCAGACCAGATAAACAACTCAATCGAAACTCAACAACACCTATATTGGTCAAGAAAACACTCATGAGCGGTCTACAAAAGACAGCATCGCATTAACGGTCTTTTCCAATCAGCTATACCGGGCTTCAAATGAATGCTTTTTATCCTTTTTTACACCACCCCCAGCTTGAACAGCACTGAAGGGTCGGATTAAAAAAAGAACAGGAGAGATGACTCGACAAGAGTTTCGAGAAAAGAGTTGGACGACAATTGTGTTCAATTCAGTGTCATCAACTATGTCATCATCAACGCGCAGGGCTAAACAAGCTCAGAGTACGCGAGAGCTCTCGTCATCTGCCTGCCAACTGAAAGAGTGAAATCTCTGGTCGATTTTCATCAAATTTGAAAATTTGTAAGTGAGCTGCGGACAAACGAAAGCCAGGATTTGGACTTTCTTAAATTGTTATCTACTCTCGTTCTCCTTAGATATGATGATCCTGACTTACTCTGTAATTCAAGTACTAGACTTTCAACATTTTATACATTTGTGGATGTAACTGAAAGCGCTACGAAATTCTAAGAACTAACATTAAAAGAAATGTACGAGAATTAGTGCCGATTTGAATCTTGGAAATGAAAAAAGGGTTCAGTTTTACGTTGTTGTCTTTCACAGCCTGTTCTGCGACAGAACTGTGAAAACTCTTAATACTGCATGTGTACTAGACTATGTGTGGATGACCCATTTCCTCCGCAGAATGTTTATTTTGTTATCTACAAAGTTGACCTATCTTACAGAATTAAGGAAAGTCGTACGGCATTTTACAGTAAAGTTTATTTGCTTGTATTCCTTAAACGTATTTTAGAGGTTTTTTTGTTTCGTTAATTTGAACTATGTAACTTTGCAAAACAGTTTTACACTTCAGGTGCGAAAGAAACACTGCTAAAAGCCAGTTGAAGTCACTGAATGGTTTTCTATCTTGCAGTTGCTAATTGTCATCTAGACAAAGTAAAATGTAATCCATAATTCCGGAAATAAAATCGTACTCAACTTTTTTTAACTTCTTCGTTGTTACATAATATTTTTTTAGTATCACCAGGCGTACTTTTCTCAAACGTCTGGAAGCCATTTCAGGATTTATAACTTCAATTTCAATCAAATGGCGGTGTAGTTTCAGGCCAAAAACCACTTAGCACATGCTTTGCCCAAGTGTTAAGTTTCATTGCTCACTTAAAAACTCGACAACAACTGAATCTCATTGGTAAACATTCTGCAAATATTAATAAAGCTTTTCAAAAGGCCTTCGACAGGTTTGAGAAACGCACGCCAGACCTTACTTCTGTCGGTAAATATTTTGAAGTGTTTTATCTCGTTTATACTGCGAGAATGTGAGATTGCAAAATCTTTGAAGCGTACGAAAAATCCAAAATGCCATTGTGGCTATACGGTTTCAATAATTTTATATGTTTCTCTTCTCCACTTAGCTAGCCACAAAAATCCTGTCGTTTTGCTCGCAATATCTTAATCGAGACATGGCTTAGTTACTTGTGATCTTGTTTTGCAAAATTTCGTTCGTTTTCGCAAACTTTTTGATCCCAGATTTTGAAGTGAAAAATCACATTGCGTGACTTGAGACCCTTTGATTGTTATCCGATACGCACTTTTGACAACATTAAATCGTGTAATTACTTGCCATGTCTTTTTAAGTATGATTAGAATGATAAACAATGATTTTTGAAAGCGCTCGATTCGCTCCATTCACTCGTCCAGAGATAAACACAAATTATCTTCGTCCGGTCTGCGTGGTTTAATTCTACCAACAGAATATACTCGAGCGATCAAGATTCGAACTGCGGTTTTGCGGCAGACCGAGCGTTTACAATCTTAAAGTTTACGAGCTACTGCGAAGTAAACAAACGCCTTTCATTGGTGATTCAATATTTACATGGCGAAAACCTGAAGACACTTTGTTTGTGTCCATGCGGGAGCTGTATATTGTCAGGCTGTTACAAAGAATCGTCATGAAATTAATTTGACCTCACCGCGCTTGGCTATTGTGTTTACTGAAGCTAGCTGTTTGTGACTTAGAACCCAGACGGCAAGCTTGGACGATTCCTGTTGAACGATGTGAAGGAATGTTGTTTCGCCTGTTTCTACGAAGCTTGTTCACAGACAGATACAACATCAGAGTTGAGTTTCCGCTTTGGTAAAACTCCATCAAAAAAGTGCAACTTGAATGTACTGCTGTGCAAGTCTACAACACGGCGAATTGTCTTCGAATGAATTTACAGCTGAATGTACCAGACAGTTTGTTCCGTTTATAGTTTGTACTCTTTATATTTTCTTTCCAAAGCCGCACACAAAACGGAACTTCCGTCTCTGGGAGTATTGACCATTTAAATAACAAAAAGACCGGCTTGAAATTTGGTGCAAGTCGGGCTAAATGCGTCGGCGTTTTACAGTGTATGGATTTCGCTCGGCAACGATGAACAAATCCCGCAAGTTTGTATTTATTTTATGGCTTATCACCGTGTCTCTAACAGCTCCTTTGGTCAAAGCAAGGCCTAGAAATGTTAGGCAAGCAGGTAAGTGATGTTTTAATGTTATTTCCCTTGTTATATGTTCAATAACAAGCTTTTCAAATTGAAGGCAATATGCACAATGTGACGCTAGTTCAACATCCGCTCGAGTCCAATAAATGATTCGGTGTTTCCCACCCCCGCCAAATTGCGAGAAATTACGATATTTTTAAGGATTAAACCCAGGGAAAGCTTTTATTAATTCATAAAGACAAGGTGAAAAAAGTAGCGATTTGATTAAAGGCAGTTTTGACCTGGGTCAGTGACGCACATGTGAGCTGAAATGATTCTCAACATCTCCATCATCGTTCAGTCCAGTGAATACTGAAGTTTGTAATTCTTGTCTGCCCCGGATTTTACCGATTTATTTAATCCCATTAATTCGCCACAAAAATAATATATCTACCCAGTATTTGGCTAAATTATCACTCGCGAACAATAGCACAGATATATAAAACGTAGCCTTAAATTAAGTTCATTCTAAATAGCTGAGATATGTCGAGACCATCATGGGTGATATTTTCCGTGTAATATCAACAATAATTTTGCCTGTTTCTAAATGCGTCGCTACTAATAGTTTTTTCGCCTTATTTTTGCACACTTTCTGGAAGATGCAGGGATTTATTTTAGAATGTCTAGCTTAACTTAGTTTGACAGGCCTAGAAAACAGTGAATTCGTAAGCAGATAGAGAAAATAAGCCTTCCATAGGCCGTTGTGTTACAGATGTTTTGAAAATATTTAGCTCGCTTTCTTTGTTGGCCGAAGGAAAACAAAAGTTTGAACATTTTTCTAATATATTAGGTAGTCAACGTGCCAAATCATTTCTTTCTTCCGATAAGGCGCTTAATTTGTTTGAATTGTGTCGAATTATAATGTGCGCCGTGGTTGTTGTTTTTTTTTCGAGTGTTTTTTCGTGAAAAAATGTTTTCAAAAGCGTCAATTTTGTAAAAAAAAAAAAGGTGATAATATCAATGTAATTTCTTCTTTTTTTAAAATTCTTAATTTGACAATGAAAAGGATTCAATAAAAGAGAGAAAAAAAGATAAAAGATTATTTGCCGTGAATAAATAAAATCTAGCGGAAGATGTGGAGCTGTCGAGCACATAAAATGAATTCGTTTATTATTTGCTTCCGCAACATGTAAACTGACATGAATGCATCTTTTGAAGTTTGCAGCTGCAAACTCCGAGTCAAACACAGTTCAAACTCTCCTAACTGTTTCCACATATTCTTTATAATCCTCCTTAGAAGAATTTAACTTTTAATCAACCTTTATTCTATCACCTGCCTATTTGAATTTGATACTATAGGTAATTAAAATACTCTGCGAGACACTGACAGGTAGCTTGCCTTCCTCGCAGAAAAGAATTAAGCCGTAAAGTTCCCTTCGGAGTTATTTATTACTTACTAATGAAAGGAATGAAACCACCGCATGCCGGGATATTTTCTTTGTTGCCGTAATTTTTGAAAGCAGCTGTAGATAAAAACGATGTTTTGTCGGGAAATTTAAATGCGATGACCGTAAAATAGGCTATTTTCGTGTTTTGCCTCGCGGCAGAAGGTGATATTGACTCCTTCGTACCAAGAGAGGAAATCCCTTCTGTTCGTACACAATCCCCCTTACTAGCTTCCCACGCAAAGAAACTGCGCAATCGCTCTTTAGTCGTTGTCACGCAATGAGCGAAGAGCCTCCATACTTCCAATCTTCACCTACTCCAGCTCGTTCGTCAGTCATTCTGTCAGTCAGTCAGTCTGTCTGTCTGTCTGTCTGTCTGTCTGTCTGTCTGTCAGTCAGTCAGGCAGGCAGGCAGGCAGGCAGGCAGTCAGTCAGTCATTCAGTCATTGACTAGTAGTCAGTCAGTCAGTCAGTTCAATCAGTCCTGAAGTCAGGCAGGCAGGCAGGCAAGCAGTCATAAACTCAGTAGTCAGTCAGTCAGTCAGTCAGTCAGTCAGTCAGTCAGTCAGTCAGTCAGTCTGTCAGTCAGTCAGTCAGTCAGTCAGTCAGTCAGCCAGTCAGCCAGTCAGCCAGTCAGCCAGTCAGCCAATCAGTCAGTCAGTCAGTCTGTCAGTCAGTCAGTCAGTCAGTCTGTCAGTTGTCCATCAGTCAGTCAATTAATTAGTCTGTCAGATAGTCAGCCAGTCAGTCAATCAGTCAGGCATTCACTCCGTTGATTTGTTCTTTCGTTCCTTCGCTCACTGGTGGATCCACTTTTTCAGTGATAGATTTCTTGGTTTATCAGTAATTAATTCAAGTTTTGTTGTATGTATGTTTATTCATCTTTCGTCAACATTTAATCTTTCAGGGTCTGTGCCAACTGCTTGCACAAGCAGAGAACGACTTGTTGACCATGAAGGTACCTTTACAAGTCCTAATTTCCCGGGACCATATCCCGCCAACTCTTCCTGCGTCTGGATAATAACGCCCCCACAAAACACGAACCTGTCTCTGGAATTTACGTCATTCGACATCCAGTCAAACGCAAAGCAGTGTGGGGGCAACAAATGTCACTGTGACTTTGTCCAAGTTAAAGAACTCGACCCACCACCAAATAGCGCAGGATTTAGCGCGAAATTTTGTAACGATAACCGCCCTCGAAGGATAATCAATAATTTAATGTCCAGGGTTAGAATTCGTTTTGTTTCTGATTTAGCTGAGGAACAGACCGGCTTTAAATTAACTTACAAAACGTTTCAATCGACACCAACTACTGCGCCAGGGGGCGGAGCTGGAGTATCTGTCAATCAAACAGTTGCCACGACGATAGCAGGAGCGGCAAGTAACATTACAGACGGTCCGACTCAACCAGGATCGCCGCAGAATTTAAACAGTTCGGGATATAGCATCCCTTTATCCACTTTTACAAGTCAGGCGCAGGTGAACGCAACAACGCCTGAATCAAACGGAAGTGTAATTTTACCGCCGGGAAAAGTTTCGTCGCCTGTCGCACCGACTCCGTTTCCCAGAACATTCCCAGTCACCTCGACTGGAGGGGAAAGTGTTTGGACAACTGCTACACATGTTGTGATTGCTGTGGAACAGAAAGAAGTGGAAGAGAAAGTTCCTGATATTATAATCCTTGGACCGTCTGTTCCTGTTGTCCTTATATTTGTCATTGTTGTTGCTGCAATAGCTTGGTGGAATTACAAGTTTAACTCGGAAGAACTGAACAGGTTAGCTGTGTTACAATGTACCGTACCATGCTGCAACTTTTCAAACTGTAGGCATTTCTGAGTTCTCTTTCGCCTCTGTTTCAAAACGAGGCCTTCTACAAGCCCTTCATATATGAAAACGTGAATGAAACGTATTTGCACACCAGCCTGCTAGCTTTGAAACTAACGCAAAAGAAACTCGAAAAATTCTGTGTCAAACAAGGTACATTTAAATAATGAATTGGGAAATTCGATCCAAAGAAAGGAAAAAAACTTTGTTCAAAGAAATGTAATAACTGACCAATATCACTGGCAACATTTGTTCTGTAATTTTTCCACAGATACGAGTCTTATGCAAAGAACAGTGCAGCCAAAAAGCGTCAGATTAAGACGATGAAGAACATCAGGTACTAACTGATCTATGCTTTCTATATTATATTCAGCCTGAGATTGCTTGGTCTTCCTTGAACTATAAGAGCAACCAACTGTACTTTTCGAGACGCATTTTGCGGGAAACACGACGAAAAGTTCAGTTTGACAGATAATCGGTCTGCTTATACCTGGCGTATGTTTCCCAGACAAAGTCGTGTGCTGTCAAGTTCTTCCCAGATGGGTGCTCCGTGTCCTGCATAAAGGTCGGGCACACTAGGCGACAAGTCGCAGCGACAGGCCTCTGCAACAAATCGTGCCGTGTGTTCTGCTTTAGCCTGCGTAGCTGGCGGTATTGTTGGCTTCTCCTCCCCCAAGCCACTCGCGGCTGCGCCGCTCGTTGTCGCGGCTTCGCCGCTTGCTGTTGGGCACTTAAAAACACAACAATACCGCCAGCTACGCAGGCTATTCTGCTTCAAAACAAGTCGCTGCGACAAGCGCTTGTTCGGTGTATACGCAGCGAATTTGGAAGAGTGGGAATGTGAACGGGAATGTGTGTCGCTACGATCAGTCGCACGAATTCAATCTGGTGTGAATTCGTGCGACACGAGGCAATATGTTGCAGCAACTTGTCCCCGCGACATGTTGCGCATGCAGCAAGGCTTGTCGTGAGTGTGTCAGTTCGACCACTTACAACTCGTGCCAGACCACTTAAATTAAAATTGCGCGCGGTTGGGGACTACAATAGGCTGTTAACATCGGAAAATGTGACTGAAAGAGGATTACCTCCTTCAAAGAATTTTGACGTTATAAAATAACGACGAATTTGTAAAGTGGTTGTTTAGATTTATGCTTCGAAGCTACCTGGGTGCGAAGGTTTGATTCAGTAGAAATATAGAACATTTGGCGGTAGAAACCAGCCCAAGTATATAGTAAAGTAAATTAAGTCTGCATACGAGCCAAGTTCGCCGTCAGGCCGGGCTTATCCCGGTTTCCGTAGCATGAAGCGACTAGAAGTATTTCTACTCCCCCCCCCCCCCGATGGGATGCTAGTCCATCGCAGGGTAACCCCCAGTAGTAAATTCGCCGGTACCCATTTATACACCTGCGTGAAAAAAGGGACTCTGAAAGTAAAGTGTCTTGCCCAAGAACACAACACAAAGACTCCGGCCAGGGCTTGAACTTGGACCGCTCGATCCGGAGCAAGTCCACCAATAGGCCACCGCGCCTCCTGCACGTATAAAGTAACGTGTTTTTTTTCTCTTCTTTCAGTAAAGGGAATCTGTACAATGAAATGACAAAGAACTGGAGAGGACAGTCATTTAATGCTGGTCCAGGGTAAGTCACAAACTTTTTTTCGCCCAGTTCTCTCTATGAGTCTCCAGTCTTAGATTCTTTGTATTTCTTTGTATGCACCCCAGCAAAGGCTGTCTGTCAGATGTTGATAGTTTTTTCTATTAACAGGAGATCCAGTCCCATGGTCGGAAGATATAGGAAAATTTCATTCGCAGGGAAACTGCTGGAGCTAGCTGAAGGGTAAAGAGAAAAAATATTATTATTGAATTTTTCTTTTAATTTAGAAGTACGTACAGTACCATATAGTGCGACCGAAGTATACTGAAGCAAGAAATTTTGCTCAATTTTGGGTAAACAACGCGCATTCTTATTGACTCTCTAGGCGATCGGCGTGCGGTTACTGTAAAAACACCGTTATAGGTTTACGATACGCGTCATTGTATACAAGAAACAGAAAATGGCCACACTATGTTTACATAACCAAATACAAACAATCGGGCGAGTTAAGGAAACGTGGGATTCTTCGTGTAAACCCTCGACAAGCTTTCAAGGTTCTGCCAAACGTACGGCTGTGCATGTGTTTAGATCACTCGCCCAATCATCCAAGGGAAAGATCTAGGGGGAGGGTGCAGGGTGCGCACCCACCCCCTCGCTGAGATGACCTGCGGTTTTCTATTATAATACCGGTATTCTGCAAAAAAAAAAGTCAGTAACGCCATTCCTTAGTGGTGCACCCCCTCCTAAAAAAAATCCTGGATCCGCCCCTGTCATCCTATTAATTTGTCCCGGGTGAGGCATAACACCTCATCTTTCCCGATCTTTCGCCACCTTCACCACCCCATCCCATCTTTTACAAGTCAATTTCCACGTGCCAGTTGTTGTTCTTAACGATGTTGGTTTAAGCCTCTTTGGTGTTCCTAAAATTGTCACCTTATGCAAATAATGACTTGATTTTTCACACGGAAGAAAATCATTCCCAACATGTTGTCTTTCATATATACCTAAAACGTAACTGTCTTCACCTTTTGTTTCAGAGTACGAACTCCCAGGCCATCTCGTCCGCCTTCAGAGGAGACTGTGCCTTTGAACAAGCCGTCATCTGGATCAGGTCCTTTCCTGTCACCAGGCGGGCCATCTACCGGTGGAGGCTCTAGGCCCAGCTCTCGACCCAGCTCTCGGCCGGCCTCGCTGTTGTTGAGAGATGCCTTGATTACAATGTTTGGTGGAACAGATGAGGGGTAAGAAATCAAAACACTGCACCTTACCCTGCCCTCTCCCAAACTAGTTCCAAAACTGGCTAGACTTTAGTGGGTAGTAGTACGCAACAAGGGTTCATGTATTTCTTAAAGGGACTGTGTCACAGATTTTAGCCAAGTTTAGGCATGGGAAATGACCATCTAATTCGGTGAAATATAAAAATAACCGCTTAAAATATTGAAAGAATATTTCAATAACACAGCAAATACAAAAGAAGGTACGGATAGCTAAAAGTGACGAAGATTGAAACGGATTGCAATTTAATATGGGTTTTTGAAATGTTGTCGGGGTGAACAGTTTTCAAAGTTAGTCTTGTTTGCTTGTAACTTTAAATTATAACGCCCGGGAGACACATTTGGTTGCAATGAAGCTATGGTTTTATCACTTAGATCTATAGAAGTAATTCCTTTGCAAATTTTAAGTTTAAGTTTAAGTATTTCGCAACTTAAGGTCGCGGGGGACACCTTAGGCTAATCATTATGCATTTATTTAAAGCGTATGCACTAAGTACAACGACTGACATCGACAACTTTACGAGATATTTATGACTGGACAAAAATATGGGCGCGTGCGCGTGATTTGTAAAAAATCCCTGTTTCTTTGATATTTTAACCAATTTAAAACAACACTTAGCGATATACGTTCATATAGATTGTAGGAAGTCTTTAAGCTTATTTTCATTTAAATTTGAATATTTCTGCAACTCAGAGTAATCAAAAAATATTCGGCATAAACAATCGTGTCCTTTTTAAAAACGCATTGTTCTCACCATAAAAGCGTGGAATATAATTACCATAATTACATCTCTCCTTGGCAAAATGATCGGATTTAGTTCGGGACACCTTCGGAAATCTCAAAGTTTGGACTTTTCCGACAATTTTGTGGCAGAGAATACAGCGCGGATACAGAACTTCATGACTTGCCACTGCAGATAGGTAAACTATGAATACTGTAGTGTGTCATAACAGAAGCGGAATTTTAAAAGAGCGCTTTTAGAAAGAGGTAGAAGACATTAAATTCAAATTTGCGCACTTAAACCGCTATAACTTGCTGGCAAACTTTATATTAAAAAATCCGCTTCTGTTATGACACTCTAGAAGTATTGACCGATCAGCTTTTGACAAGATCACAGTGTGCTGTCTCCTTCTCGTTCCGCAAACTCTGCCACAAAATCATGTTTTTCCCAATTTGGCACTAACGAGGCTATAACATCGCCGTTAAATGCAATCTACAAAATAAAAGATGAAATTCACAATCTTTCATCATTTCTTGATGTCTCTGTAAAATTGGAGCTTAATCGCACCCATAACAGCTGAGAAATAAGCGTTTTAAAATATGCAGGTCAAGCAAAATTTCGCTTCATGAATTTATTCATGCCGTAGGTATCCCCCGCGACCTTAACTCAGCCGTGACAAAGTGCCTTTACTATTTACTGCTATGTGGCTTTTTGTTCGTATTTCTAGCGAGGCCCAAACCCAGGAGTCTGGATCTCCGTCTAAGAGAGCTTCCAAGCGAGTCTCATTCGTTGACGAGGAAGCTGGTCAGCCACTTATACAAAACGAGTCCAGTCCACCCGAGAGGTAAGTGATTAACCTTGTCCCCAGTGTCTTCTTAGTGAGTTAAGCACCGCAAAGACCCTGGGCAAGGCTTAGGTTTTTTATGTTCTTTTTTATCAGTGTTGAAATCGTGTCGCCCTTTTATTCAGCTTGTACTCTCTCTCTTCCCCCGGTCATCGGTCCCTGGAAACTCGAACAACGGTACTGTCATGGGATAGCCAATCAGGGCGAAGATATAATCTCCTCAGCCAAACCTCCTCATGCAAACCAAAACCAATCATTCCCTTGCTTGTAACTCGAATCCCTGGCTAAGCGAGGGATTTCATATTTTGCCGCCATGGTAATCTTTCAGCAGTGATCTAGGTCTGTGATATGGCAATACATTATCTCATCCATAAACTAATTTTTCCAAACTGCTGGTTTGTTTTTACAATCACTAGTGCTTCACCGCGATTCTTGGTCGTCGTGGATCTTTGCGCAACTGAGCTTAACGCACTGTGACTTCCCTTAATCTTTTAGAATCCAAGAAAAGAACGACGAACCAGTGGAAGATGAAAAGCCAAATGAGGAGCCTGACGCTCCCGTGAAACCTTCAAGGTAAGCAGCCCGTATACTGTCGGTTTTCGCGCCAATCCCGCCGGGGAATTCCTTTGCCATGCAATAAACTTTCTTATTTAAAATGCTATCATTTCAAAAAATAAATGTACTTACTCATGAACGTATTTTTCTGCAGGCCGTTGCAGATCCCAGCGATTCTAGTCAGGCAGCCAAGTGAGGACTGTGAGTCACCGTGGGGAAGGTAACAAAAACTCTAAAACCAAAGTTATTACTTCGGCCAATCACAAAGGACACAGACAATCCAGTGAACCAATCAAAACTTGAAGCAAATACATGTAGCTGGCACGAAGCGCGGGAAAACGTGCGCGAGCGAGTCATGATTGGTTTTGGTTTTACTTCTGATTGGCTAAGAAAGTGGCGCGAGATTTTTAAGCCAATCACTGAGCGTAGTAATGCAAAACCAAAGCAAACGCATTTTACTTTCGACACTCAAGTGAAAACCGCTCTATAACAATTAATATTGACAATCAAATTCTTCCTTCTGGTAGGGCCGTAACTAGCAAGAGGCAAGACGAGGCACTTGCCTCATCTAGATTTTAACCCCAAATTAAAACGTTTTGTTGGGAAAATATTTAGAAAACAATTTTTAATGGTAGATTAGTGTTTTTATTGCCACAACATTAGCCTGTGCGTCACGTAATGTTCTTTGATGAGATTGGTAAGGTCAGAGTGAAGACTAAGGATTGATGGACGATACTGATCTCGACGTTTCAAAAGTTGGAATGAATATCATAGCTCAACTCTTTTAATTTGAAGGCCGGAGAAACTTTTACTTTAAAACTATCATTCAGTTTCCACGCATCTAATCTGTGGAGCGGCAAATGTAGAAAAGTCATGAGATATTTATCTCATTACGTCTTCTATGCCGATTTTCAGTTTCTGTTATTTACGTCGAAAAGATCTCATTGGTTATTCCACAACTATAATTATCCCAAAGCTAAGGACGATCCTCATGCCATTACTCTGCTACAGTCGGGACTGTGTAATTCAATATCTGACCCTCGAATTTCCCCATTTCTTTCCTTGTTTACGCTCTATATAGCCCCCACGATGACGAGATATTTGTAGAGGAATCACCGGATTTGCAGGCGGCGTTACCAGAGCACGATGCAGACGACGAAGATGAAGACGACGACGACTATGGGTGAGTCAGGGTCATTGCCCAGTATTGCATTGCGCATCCCTACTACACATAATTTCACGCGTGATTAGTGCGCGCACATTAAAAAATGGTTACTTTTTCTTTACGGCTGGACCTCGCCAGAGAGGTAAATTGTCAGTTTCTCAAAAACGAGTACGGTGACCTACCATTTTTTCTGTTGATTTGAATTGAATTGTAACTTTCTTTGTGTGGAATAAATACGGGCCAATTGGGTATAAACAAGGTGCTGTTGCTCCTAAACGAGCATGGGTACCCCTCATTTTTATTTCAAAATTAAAGTTCCTATAACATAAACAATCAATAGGCAAAGTTTCACAAAAATCCCAGTGCACGTTCTATTTCAGTGGAATAATCTTAAGTCCGATGATTACGTGTTGACAGAAATTAAAGTGGGTGAGAATGTTGTATCACTATTCTTGATCACCTTTGTCCTTGGACCAAGGTTTTGGCAGTCCAACTTAATGTCAAACGTTTTACTTGTCACCTTCTGAACAAAGCTTATTCATGGACGAGGGCTGTCAAGCCACTATAGCACCTCTCCCCTGAGGGAACATTGGACATGCGGGGGGTGGGATATGAGGAAATCTCAGATATGCTAAACTCAAAGTCGTTTTCTACCCTCCTCGCAGTGCGTTCGTCTTCAAATCTTATCAACAGCCGCGCCTGACACCATCTAATAGCTCTGTTCAGTTTGATACAGTAGCACCCCGGTAACTCGAATTTTAAAGCGAAACGAAAAACAGTTCGAGTTAGCGGGGGTTCGAGTTATCGGGGTCGATTGAATATTCAAGTTTTAGTTTACTGATTTTTCAGCACTTCAGTATACAGTACAGTGCAAATTAAACTTATCCCGTCAGAAACTCTAACATAATCATAAATTCTTATGATAAGAGTGGGAGATGACAATCAAATACGTGATCTGTTCGTTGCTCTAACTAAAATCAAATTGCTGTAGTGTTCGTTTTAGTGTTAAAATCCGATTACTTGACAAGAAGAGCTAATGGGATATTTCAATGGGCATCCGTGGCGAGTTGCCAGAACCGGAATTGAGTTATCGGGGTAAATTTGACCCAAATGAAAAAATGACTGAAAAGTGGGGTCAAATCCAAGGGAAATGAAAGTTAGTTCGAGTTAGCGGGGGTGTTCGAGTCTAATATCCGAATTCGTGTTACCGGGATTCTACTGTAATTTTTAAGTCGTTTCATGTTTCTTCACTTCATATCTGTTTGTTTTATGTGATTTTGTTTTACAGTGCAAGGTACCCGGATTCTTCATTAGAAGATATACCCGATAGAAGCCTGTAAGTTTGCATGTTCAACTGTTCATCGTCTTGTGAGTGCTAGCTCCTCGTTCGTTTTGTTTTCGTGTAATGTACTATCTGTCCATCTTGTACTCAATGACTTACGTTAAGCGTACGTGGTTTTATTTTTGTTCACAGAATATTCCCCGATCTCGAGGATTTCCTTCTCAACCTAGATAAAGATTCTCCCCTTGATGAACCACCGTACAGTTGGTAGGTATCCTTGTGCACTTTGATCAATCACGGTATATTTGGCAGGTATTCCCTGTGCACTGACTCGTGCTTGTAGGCACACTGTTGCACGTAATATCACCCATATCACTCAACATCGCGCCATTCATTATTATTATATAAAAACGTTATATTTAGAGTCAACTTTGCATGTAGCACTGTTAAAATATGCCGCCAATGAGCAGGAGCTAAGCGTAAAAATCTCATCAACCACTGCCTCGTCCCAGGCGTCCTCCTACTTCAGCTACTTGGTCGTGCACGGTTCACTTGGCGTTACGGTGGGACTGACGTGCACGGTTCGCCATCAATCCCCGCGCTACCTGACTTCCCGCCACTTAAATTTCTTGTGACGTTTCACAGCTACATGCATGAAAAGACAGAGACAAAAAAAATCTCACCTATACTCTAGCCCTTTGAGATTTTTATCTGAGAAAAAAAAAGTTATAAGCTTCCATAGGCTCCCATAGGCTATATAATAAAGGCCGGATTGAAAGTTAGTTGGTGCATATTTAGTATTTATTTAATATATTTTTTAGCTCTCCAGTATTATGGACTTTTATTAAACACATACGTAATTGACATCAGCTGATCTTTAGAGTTTGTAGTTAAATCAGCGGCCATAAATTGAAAAAGAGAAACACTGTATACAAAGTAGTACTATGTTTCAACTAAGTAGCCAATCAAATCTGTGACCTAAATCAAATTTGTGACAAACGCTTTCATTTTTTTCTAATTTCTTCCAGTGCGAGTCACATTCGAGATATCTTAAGGAAAAGTTACGGTGATGAAGGTCCAAGCAGTTTGGGTGCAGAAGCTGTGATGACTGTTCCAGAAGGTACGTGAATCAATGGTACTGAATTACCACTAAGGTTTTAGAGCGGTTTTCACTTGAGTGTCGAAAGTAAATTGCGTTTGCTTTGGTTTTGCATTACTACGCTTAGTGATTGGCTTGAAAATCTCGCGCCACTTTCTCAGCCAATCAGAACTAAAACCAAAACCAATCGTGACTCGCTCGCGCACGTTTCCACGCGCTTCGTTCCGGCTACATGTATTGGCTTCGAGTTTTGATTGGTTCACTGGTCTGTGTCCTTTGTGATTGGCCGGAGTAATTACTTTGGTTTTGGTTTTACACTTTACAATAAAATTTTGCGACACCCAATTGACACACTCAATTGAAAACTGCTCTATATGTGCGCTCCATTCCAGTTGCATGGAATGTAATTCAAAGAGTACAAAACTCGCTGGAACCGCTTTAAGAACGGTGCCTCCTTTTGTCAGTGCGTATACGATCTGCGCATCACATGTAGATCCTACTTGTTTTACCGCGATTTCGTACAAAAAAATGTACCATTACTCTTTCACTTACGTTCTTTTAGCTGTAAGCTTTCAACAGTAGTGGCCTAATGGTTTTGCGCGCTGCACTCATTGTAATGTTCGTACAAATAAATGCGTCGTCCATATCGAGCCCGTGAAAGTTGGAAAATTTTATGCGCATTTATTTGTACTGTTTCTATGAAACTGTATTTCTTTTTCTTCTTGCTTCTGTAGAATTCCTTGGAATGATACGTAACTCTCCCCAGTCTCACGGCGGTGCTGCAAAGGAAACAGATCAAGTTGACGATGTGGATTAGATGTCAATTTCAAGACCACAAGAACTTTCATGTGAACAATTTTCCAGCGCAGAGAAAGATATTGAAATGTGGCGTTTTCAAGAGAGGATTTGAGATGGAGCTCTATATTCTCCAGTTGTAACCTATCGAAAGACCCCCGTCTAATACTGACACGGTGACCGCTTTTGCCGAACCAGCGAACTTGATATTTTATGGAGCCTTAAAGGCCTGATCCAATCTTTTATCGTTTAATATGTTTTAAATTAACCTATGATATTCTTTTGCTTGCTTGTTCGTTGTTTGTTTGTTTGCCCGTTTGTTTGTTTGTTTGTTTGTTTGTTCGTTCGTTTGTTTGCTTGTTCCTCCGTTATTGAACGATTCAATGTATAGAACCCAGATAATTTAATATGGAGATATACGCAGTTCGGTCTGTGAACCCGTCATTTATGTATCCAAGAAAATACACTGTGAGATAGAGTTTTTTCATATACCTTGAGCACAATCTCGTACACCCCGAGTAAGGATGGAAAGGAGAAAGGACGCTTTTAAGGGGTCATGAATGGATGAATGGTCCCTCAACATTTTGCAGTGCTCGGAAAATAAGGCTTCTGCTCGGAATACTCGCAAAATTTTAGTTGGTGATCGTTTGCTCGTGCTCGCGAACTTTTATAAGTGCTTGCATGCTCGATTTTGAGTGAAAATAGCTTTTTGAAAAGTGCTCGTTGCTCGAAAGGCTTACTTTTGTGAATGCAGCTGCACGCAAAGAAAACTGAAAAGGCCGTGCCCGCATGCTTGCAAAGACCATTCGATACCCCAACTCGCAGGGTACCACGAAGCTGGTTTATTTGCTGGTCAGTATGTAATATATCAGTCTCTATGTGCTTTAAGGCCGTGTTCACACTTAGCGCCCGAGCACTGGTACCTGAGCACTGGCAAAAAGTAGAGTCGAGATTCACACACAGTAAACCAAAGTACCTAAGTACCATTAAGTGCCCGAGTTATGGCGTGGGTATTTGAAAAAATAGTATGTTCACATTAGTGCCCAGCGAGAATCGTACTAAGGCACCGTGCCCCGCCACCAAGTGTGAACACAGCCTAAGTTTCTTCCTTTTTGTTCCCGTGGGAATGAATGCATCCCCAGAATTTATTTGAGAGACCTAGGGTCAACATAGGGGCTAAACCGGATGAATGGAATAAAAAAATATTTTTGTGATTTGCTGAGTGATTGTTTGTATTAGGTGGAAGGGGCTTGAAAAGACTCAACTATACATTTATTTTATGGTATAAAGCCGGGTTTACGTGAGCAATTTTTATGTGACAGATTTTGTGTGACAACTTTTATTTGCTTGACGCTCGTCATTAGATGAGAAAACTTGTCATTTTTTATGTGACAAATATATTTGTTTACAAGCTGGCGTTTTTACTTTTCATGTGAGAGAAGCATCAGCATATGTGGTACCCAATCTCCCGATCTCTCACTGGGCATTGTGCGCGCGTATCTTTGTGCGTATCTCTGCTGTTCAAGGTCGTTAATGGAGCACTGAACTTTGAACTGCCTACAAATAATTGTTGTGCCATCTACACAATCAAATATATTTGTCACTTAAAAATGGCGCGAGTAAACCCAGCTCAACGCCTGCTAAAAAAGGGTATGTTTGAACTGGACTGCGTTCAGACATTGAACAAAGGAGCCACACGACTAAAAAATCTGCTTGTTTTTGGTGTTAAAACACTTCTAAATACGGTGGCCCATGCCACCTACATTTTATTTCAATTTTTATCGCCCGATGCATGAAAAATTATCGCACGATTAATGAAAAGTTATCGCGCGATAATTTAGAATTTATCGCGTGAAAAAATGGTCAGCTTGAACAGGTCTGCACGTTATGTAGTACCTACACCCTGCCAAAACGTACTGCCCGGGGGGCTTAGTGCACAGGTGCTCTGTTTGTTTTACCTTATCTTGTAATCATAATCTTATTTTGTTTTCCCGTTAGTTTTATTTCAACGGTTATTTTTGAATTGTAATCTTATTATCTTTAGGCTTGGTTGTTTAAATTGTAACCATTTTTATTTAGTTGTTCATTCCCCCGGGGGGTACTCCCATATATGGGCTATATAGGTATGTGCCGCCCGATAGGGTATGGTTTTTGAGGTTCTCGGTCCTTAAATAGGGTATCATTTTTGGTCCTTTTGGCATTTTGTTCCTGGTGTGATCCTTAGATAGGGTACCTATATTCTATCAGCTTTAATAAACGCCCAGATAAACGAAAAAAAGGTATCTTAAAACTGAACTACCCGTTCAAGTATTAGTAAAGCGATTTTATAAAGATTTGTGTTTGGCCGTGCGCGGTTAGCCGCTATTTGGGTCGTCACGTAACGCTTCTCCTTCCCTTGAATAGGGTGTCATTTTTCGGTTTGGGGCCTTAAAAAGGGTATCAATTTTCGCTTTCTTTATTCTTAAATAGGGTAAGGGTTTAAGAACCTTGGCGGCACACCCATATTCGAAATTTATTGGAGTACCCCCCGGGCCCCCCGGGTTCATTCCCTGACGAAATATTGGAAGAAAATATACAAGTTCAATCTCTCTACCGTACGGTCAGCCTTTCTGTTTTTTAATTCGAGGTTTTCTGTTTCAATATTTCTTACTTTCGGGCTGAGCCAAAAAATGTTTTAAGTGTCGAGCACATAACGACCCCAAAAAATTTTTGCAGCCGGACAACCTCTTTCCCAGGTTTGTTCCTAGTGCCCAGTGTCCTTTTCGAGGGGGGACGAAATAGGACACTGCAAACAAAGTACTTTTTACTTCTTAATCCATGTAAGACAAATGAACAGAAATTATCTTCTTTTCGCAACAACAATTCTATGCAAAAATTTCAAATGCATTCTTTTCCGAGCGTAAAGTGCAATATAAATCCATGATAAAAAGAAATTTCTACAATTTCTACAAAACTTTTAAGATGGAATCCGCCAGGACTTCGAGTAGTTATTGGACAAAATTATGTACCAACATTATTTACACTACATACATGAATAGTGAGGTTTAGAGCGCAAAGTGTAAAAACTCGCTCGGCTCGCCCGTGCTTGCCTCGCTCCTTGTCGCGATTAGTGACCAAAACCCTCCCCGTATATGTGTGTGCAAAATCGCGAGCGGCACCATTCTCTTCAGACCCCCCAAGGAGGGAGGAGAGATTTTTTTAGCTTCTTCTAAGCTCCGAAAAATACAAAATTTATTTTTCGAAGCCCAGAAGGCCGAAAAATACCTTGAAAAAGGCACTGGTGCAAAAATCACGTGACTGCGATTTAATCGTGCCTTAAACCGGTATTGACTTTATGCTACATTACCCTTGCCCGATAGGCGTTAGGGAAAGAGCATTGCAGTCACCCTATCTCACTTGGCGTAGCTTGAAAACAACGCCTCTGCGCTCACAGAAAGGATCGGCGCTACAGTCTGCTGTTGTGCTATATAGACGATTTGTTTTTCGGGCTTGTGGTGCTATTTGAATCTCCCGCCATAACACAAGAACCAATCATTTTTCGTTATAATAATACGCACGCGCAATTGTAATTGATGATGAAAAGATTTTGCTTTCGACCCTTTATTTAAATGTACGCGGTTTGGAATCGTTTTACTCGCATCTCCCTTTAGCTCTTGAATTTTTCGTATACTGTTCTACCTTTTGTAGTACTGCCTGCACGCAATCGAATGCGCTCACGTCTGAACTGGCATTAAATGCAACCATGTGAAACCGTAACATTATTCCATACATCGTGTTGCGATGTCACGTAATAATGTCACGCAAAAGTTAATTATGTGAGAGAACACCAAAGTAAAGGAAACCGGTCATAAAAAACTGTGTTAGAGTCTTACTTCATGGGTTCATCGGCAATCAGCTACGACTAAATTTAAGGGAGAATAACATGTGTATGTTCTTAAGCATTATAAAATAGAAATCTCCAAAAATCAATTAAAAGGTAAACCACTAGCAGTCTCGCCGGCATAATTTTTTCTCCGTTTAACACAGGGTGCCATTTAGTTTAGAAACGTCTAGATAAACAACATAGCTTAATCGTTCCGTATATGTAAAAACAGGTAAGGTGGATATATTATATACAATAGACAAAAGAAACTGGAATTAATTTTTAAATATTTAAAACGCTCTCTACCATTTGCCGTAAGGAAACTGTGCCATCACATCTCGGGTTTTTGTCGGATATGAACTTTACTGCGGTAAAAAGCAACTTTTGATCTCCGAAAAATAAAAATAAAACTCATAAAACACGGTCAAACCATGTCTGTGCACTTCCCTCATGTGTAAGACGGATATAAGCATTCCCAAGGAAAAGTAACTGTGTTTGATCTTTGAAAATTAAAAATAGATCGTGACCTTTTAGGTAAGTGTATTTCGGCATCATATAATACCCACTGAGCACGGTCTTACCGTGTCGGAGCATTTCTCTCAGGTTTAAGTCGGATAAAAACTTTACTGCGCAAAAGAAACATTGTTTGAACGTTAAATATCTAAAATGCTCTTGACCTTTAATAAAAGGGTGGTTTAACATAATTTAAAACCCATTGAGCGGCAAAACATTTCTCAAAGGTTTAAGTTGGATAAAAACTTTACTGCGTTAAAGGAACAGTGTTTGCTCTTGACCTTTAAGGAAAGGTTAGTTTTGCATCATATAAGCCCCATTTATCACGCCCTTACCGCGTCGGAGCATTTCTCTCAGGTTCAAGTCGTATAAAAATTTTAATACCCAAAAAAAACTTTGTTTGATCTTCAAAAACTTGAATGCTCTTGACCTTTGAGGAAAGGTTAGTTTTTGCATCATATAAAACCAATTTATCACGGCCTTACCGCGTCGAAGCATTTCTCTCAGGTTTAAGTTGGATAAAAACTTGAATGCGCAAAAGAAAATGTGTTTGATCTTTAAATATCTAGAATGCTCTTGAACTTAAAGGTGAGGGTAGTTTGGCATCATATTATACCCATTTATCACGGCCTTACCCCGTTGGAGCATTTCTCTCAGGTTTAAGTCGGATAAAAAATTGAATGCGCAAAAGAAAATGTGTTTGATCTTTAAATATCTAACATGCTCTTGAACTTAAAGGTGAGGGTAGTTTGGCATTATATAAAACCCATTTATCACGGCCTTACCCCGTCGGAGCATTTCTCTCAGGTTTAAGTCGAATAAAAACTTGAATGCGCAAAAAGAAATGTGTTTGATCTTTAAATATCTAAAATGCTCTTGAACTTAAAGGTAAGGGTAGTTTGGCATCATATTATACCCATTTATCACGGCCTTACCCCGTTGGAGCATTTCTCTCAGGTTTAAGTGGGATAAAAACTTGAATGCGCAAAATAAACTTTGTTTGATCTCCAAATATCTAAAATGCTCTTGAACTTAAAGGTGAGGGTAGTTTGGCAACATATTATACCCATTTATCACGGCCTTACCGCGTCGGAGCATTTCTCTCAGGTTTAAGTCGGATAAAAACTTGAATGCGCAAAAGGAAATGTGTTTGATCTTCAAATATCTAACTTGCTCTTGAACTTAATGGTAAGGTTAGTTGGCATCATATAAAACCCATTTATCACTGCCTTACCGCGTCGGCACATTTCTCCCAGGTCTAACTCGGAAATTAGCTTTACTGCGCAAAATAAACTTTGTTTGATCTTCAAATATCTAAAATACTCTTGAACTTAAAGGTAACGGTTAAAGGTCTCAGGTTTAAGTCGGATAAAACCTTGAATGCGCAGGAGGAAATGTTTGGTATCATATAAAACCCATGGAGCACGGCTTAATCGTGTCGGAACATTTCTCTCACGTTTAAGTCGGATAAAAAGTTAACTGGCAAAAGAAACCGTGTTTGATCTTTGAAAATTGAACACGCTCTTGACCTTTAAAGTAAGGGTAGTTTGGCATCATATTGTACCCATTGCCCACGGCAAAACCTTGTCCGAACATTTCTTTTAGGTTTTAGTATGATATAAACTTTACTGCGCAAGACAAAATTTCTTTGATCTTTGAATATCTAAAATGCTTTGGGCCTTTAAAGTAAGGGTAGTTTGGCATCATATTATACCCATTTATCACGGCCTTACCGCGTCGGAGCATTTCTCTCAGGTTTAAGTCGGATAAAAACTTTCAAATTAAGGTTGGTGTATCATCATAAAAAAAACTATTAAGCACGGCCTTACCGTGTCGGCACATTTCTCTCAGGTCTAACTCGGAAATCAGCTTTACTGCGCAAAATAAACTTTGTTTGATCTTCAGATATCCTAAATGCTCTTGATCTTTAAAGTAAGGGTGGGCTAGCATCCTATAAAAGCCATTGAAACGGACAGAGTGTATGATCGTGCAATTTTCAAAATGCTCTCTGCCTGCAAAATCGGTAGTTTTAATTCAATTTCAAAACTCAGCGCACGCCCTTCATGAAATCGCACATTTCTCTCGACCATTAGAAAGAGAAATACTTCAAGGGCAATCAGAGAGAGGGTTTGATCTCGCATTTTAATCTCTATCCACAAAGTTGGTAATTTTGTTTCAATTTTATACTTAACGCATGTCATACTTGAAATGGGTCATTCTCCCTAGCGAGAAACACTCAGCAGGGAATGATATCTTAATCTCGTACTTCACATTTTTAACATAATCACTTCCTTATAGTCGGCTCACTTCCTAAGTGTGGGGGTGACACACACGTAGATGTGATGCTAAGTAGGTGCTAATTTGATGCTTACTCGCTGTTGTAACTTTCTTGCTGATAGTTGCGATGAAACAGTCAATGGTTGCTCGTTTTTAATTATCATAAAGTTCAACCATCCGGTGTTATTTAATGTTAATATTCTTGTTGGTTTTGATAAAGTACAACGCGTACGTCAATTTCCTCCAGTTTCGATATGGTTGGCAGTGGCAGTGGGTATGGGGGCAAATAATTCGACATCAGGCGTAGTTCTATCGTCTGTGGATGCAGTTGGAAGTTTCTCCACAAGTCGGCGTAAGTAAAAATCGGTAACATCCTCGCATATAATGTTCTGTAATTTTTTGCAATTTTCCCCAGCTAGAATGCTTCTCATTTGGCTTCTTCTTACCATTTGCATGCTCGTAAACGCTAAAGTATTCAATTTCTGGCAACTGCTGACAACTTGAGCAATGCGCGCCTTAGACCAAGAGTGATAAATCCCGCTTGGTGTGCCCAAATAACGCAGTGAATGGGAAGCATATTGGCATATATATGGACAAACCTTATCGGATATCCAGGATAGAAGCACTGCGACTTTGGTGCATGTTTCTAATGATGTTTGCCTTGTGCTTGCGAAGGGAAGAGGTCACCTTTCCCGCCCCAGCCGGATAAAGGCTGGATAATCCCCCCGTTTCTGGAAGTTCTTCTTCCAAAGGGGAAAAGGCAGGACAAAGGTAACTAAAAAGATAGATTTAATTCAACTTTTATTGTTCTATTATGTCTATAGCCGGATATTGCCATAGTTTAGGTTTACGCCAATTTTTAAAACCTCCTGTCCCCTTCTTTTTTCTCTTGCTTTTATACTTAGTTCTTAAAAGGAAACCCGTGTTAACACTATTTTATGTATACTTTTCAATAGCAATTTCATTAACACTATGGGAGAACAAACTGGACAGGAAACTTTGCCCAGTAACGACTTTATTGACACTTCTTCATTTGGATAAAAGGGAAGCTGAACCATTATTCTGTTTAGAAGGTACACAAATTTATCTCAGTTAAAGGTTAAAGCTTTCAATGAAGCGCGGTACTCTTTTGTGTTGACTTTGCTTTTGATATAGACGCTACTGTGATATTTTCTTACAAACCCATCAAAAAGGCCATTTCTTGTACCTTTCCTGCGTTGTGGACAAACGACGAAAAATAAAAAAAATGTCATTAATCATATTGCTTTTCTCGTAGATGGAAGAGCTCTGACGGTGAAGGATGTGTCGCAAATATACCAGCTTATAATGGGAAATGCTGGGATAAATATAGGTAAAGTGGATTTTAAAACGTAATTGAAGTTAACAGTAGTGCAGTATTTTGCACATGTTTTCTTAAAATTAATTTCGGTCACTCAATAACATACATGTAAGGGTTCATTAAGGAACGAAAACAAAACTTTTAACAAAGGGATTAACAATTACACTTTTCTTTCAGAGGGTGCGGATTACAAACAGTACACCACACACAGTTCGAGACATAGTCACGCTAAATGGGCTAGGCGATGCGGGGCTGACGATACGACTATTGCAGAAGGTGGTCGCTGGAAAGACATACAAAGCATGCAAAGATACATGCAAGGTGGTCTTCATGCAGCGCTAAGGGAGCAAGCAATCAGTGGAGTGGACAGCATAACTAAACGGTGGCTTTACCGTCCGCCTTGTTAACGCTGTCCGCTGTTCAAATCATTTCTTCTTTTTTTCCCCCTTCCGTTTACTTTTATTCATTTTTATTCGCTGAACGTTGATGCATATAGAAATCAACACAACTTATCACAAATACGTCATTCAATAAAGCGTTTTCCAGTAAATGACGGCAGTGTTTTGTCAATTTAATTTAATTTTTGCATTGAGCGGAGATATGATATTTTAAATGATAAGGCCGTGATAAATGGGTTTTACATGATGCTAAACAACCATTACTTCAAAGATCAACAGCAATTGTGTATTGCGAAGAAAAGATTTATGCTAAACCACCCTTACTTTGAAGGTCAAGATCATTTTAGATATTAACATGAGGGGACGCAGGCGGTGTCAACTGTATGTACTTCAGAGGAATGCTAGGATATTATCCTAGCATTCCTAACATACCTCACACCAGGTTTCTTCGCTTGAGCCGCGAAAGGTGTCATAATCTGTTTCGCTGTCAAAGACATTATTTAATCTAATGAAGACCAGAAAAAGATTATCATAATACCGTCGACTAATCATTTTGTGATGTTGTGATAACAGCGCGCTGTGATTTCGAGTTTTTAAAATGTTGTCGATGTACCTCGGCAAAATCGGAGAAACAAGGAACCAGTTTTAAAGATGATTATTGAAGAAAGCGTGAAAATAAACACATTTTTAAACTAACAACGAAAATGCACAGCACATTTTATAATACCGGGGAGGCTGTTAATAAAATACAGCCGGACTGCTGTATCGGTACACCTTGTTCGATTTTCCTGATCGAGCCTATCAAAAAACTATAGAATTTTCGAACTGACGAGCGCATATTATAGCCGCAAGTAACTTACCAAACTGAATTAGCTGCATAATGAGCGGCCGACAATAATAGAAAGGAAATTTCCTATGATTTTTTTTAAAGGCCAAAGCAGTTTAATTCTTGAACTGCGAGAGTAGCGGCCTTCTGCGTACTAGACCCGTACTGGTAACAGGCCCGTAAAATCACGAAACTGAATCTTAAACCTGTATCGAAGCAAAGCCTTCAGAAGAAAAACGCATCCAATGGAAAACAATGCTAAATAACGCCGCACTGTTTCCATTTTCAGTATTTTGTACAATGTACAAGTGTTGTGGCAAGCATATGTGTGCAGCCGTCTCCGATGGAGAAAATATATTAAAGCGGTGCAGTATTAGAATTGCAGGTTACACCGGATTGTATGAGGCGCGCCGCCCGCCAGCTCCGATGTAGAAAATATTTTAAAGCGGTTGCAGTATTAGAATTGCAGGTTACATCGGACTGTATGAGGCGCGCCACCCGCCAGCTCCGATGGAGAAAATAGAATTGAGCAGAATTAGAATTGCAGGTTACATTGCTAATACTCTTGTACTGGTCAGTTTTAAAATTAATCTTTACTTCGACGATACGGCTGTATATTTTAGAGAACGAATAGAAAATGAATGTAGCGAAACATAATGTATCGCAAATAAAATGAGCCCGCTCAAATCTGTGTTTGTGTAACAAGAGTCTGACCAAATGTTACAACAAGATGGAATCTTCAATTTACTGACCATGACCTAAAAATAGTAATGTTTAATGGATTGACTTACCTGGCGACCTCCTTATTAATGATCCATGACGTGATAGCCCGGGCCATGATTATATTTAAAGCGTTTCTTGTGTATGACTGAAAAACTGAACTAAAACAAACACAACATTTCGAAGGATAGCGTGCAGTTGAGCGCTTGCCTTAGTGCTGCAGAACGAGTGTCCGTGCAACCGACAATTAATTTTCACGGCACAACTGAAAGGTACGAACCATTTGCAATATGTCGTAACATATTTAGGATTTTGAACGACTTTCTGCGTGAAAGGCGCCAGCGTCACCGCAACTCGCGGCTGCAAACTCACGGCGTAATTTTCACTTTGTAAATCCACATGAATGATCGATCGATAGAACATAGAAATGATCATCTTGCATAAGGCGAAAACAACTTAAATCTTAAAAGGTCGAAACGTTTACGCGACATCAAAGTATCTAGAAATCATTCCTTGCTAGATGAGCTTCTTCTTTCTTTCCTGAATTGCCGCCAAAGCAGAATTCGCCGCGAACATTATAATTTATTCTGCCGCCAGAATGGAAATTGATCCATGTAATATAACACAACTGATGAGAAGATAACTCAAATGCTGCTGACAGATCATAACACTTTCGGTAACCGCAAACTAATCTTCTTAAGAAATCAGGAACTTACAGTTGACGCCGCTTGCGTCCCCTCATGAGATCAAACAAACGTTGCCTTGCGCAGCAAAGTTTTTATCCGACTTAAACGAGAGAAATATTCCGACACGGTTATGCCGTGTTCGATGGATTTTGTATGATAAATATATGTTATTTGCCGGCCGGGAGGTCCGTATTGGGAAAAACTGTGCCCGAGGTCTTGAGTACGGCCCGAGGCCGCAGGCCGAGGGCCGTGCTCAAGACCGAGGGTACAGTTTTTCCCAATACGGACCGACCTAGGCCGGCAAATAACGTTTTTATTTTTTTCCTACTTTTATTTGTTTGGAAAAGAAACCGAGAAAAAATGCGTCGCAAAATCTTTGTTTGTATACGCGCGGATATGACTTCAATGTTGAGTCCGACTCGATCGACGAGCAAGAGTGAAGAATTCTGTTTGCTCTTTATTTCGGAATAAAATAGCTTCGTTTAAAATGAACCATACTCAAGAACGGTTCAGCATATTTAATTTACACTGCGGAGAGTCAAGAAAAGCAAAAAAATCATAAATATAGCATACACAAGACACAAAACTTAACACATTCAAATCGATTTCGGCTTCCCAAACAATTGCCGATAAATGTTTTGAAAAGTCTTGAAAGAAACTTTGCTCGTAGGGTGTTAATCCTATTTCTCTTGACTCAAAAATACTCTTTGACTGAAAAGCAGTTTTACAAGCTATTCACACTTGTATTGAACAAATTAATAATCTCTGCAATCTCTGCAATGATTCCTAGCAGAATTTTATTCTGATAAACAGTGTCAAACTGAATGAAATGCGTAGTGTCTACGTACGGCACAATATTGTGATAATTAATTTGTCCGTTTTTAATCAAAGAATCTCATTTCCTTGAATGATGGCAAATAGTGCTCTGTTTTTAGCGAAAAGTGACCGATAAACAAGGCAGTTTAACTCTTAGAGGAAGTCTAAAAACCGGTGAAGTTTACCGCAATGGCGTGAAAATCATTGCGAAATGCATGCACAAACAACGGCAAACTACGAACGGTATTATAAAACTACAACTCAATTTTGTGGAGAAATAAATAAATACTCGCCTTTTGAAGAACTTTTGAGGCCTTTAATTCCACTGCTTTTCAGTCCTTTCAAATTTACAACGGTTGGTGAATAGCTATTTCGATTTTGGAGAGCAAAACTTTCATGTGTTCGTTCGACTCGCGCTGCAAACTGATTTCGCGCGGGGATGCATCCCGTTCCGTTGACCGCGGTCAAGATCGGAAAATTCCGCCCGCTCCCGGAACCAATCAGATTGCAGGATTCGGTTCATCTTGCCCGCTCGCGTGCTGAGAAAAAAATAATAAACCATCTTTACTTTGAAGGTCAAGAGCATTTTAGATATTTGGAGATAAAACGCAGTTTGCTTTGCGCAGTAAACTTTTTATCAGACATAAACCTGAGAGAAATGTTCCGACACGGTTAGAGCGTGCTTAATGGTTTTTAAATGATGCTAAACCATCCATACATTGAAGTAAAGATCATTTTAGATATTAAAAGATCAAACAAACTCTGCCTTGCGCAGCAAAGTTCATATCCCACTTAAACATGAGAGAAATGTTCCGACACGGTTAGGCCGTGCTTGATGGATTATATATAATGCTTAACCACCCTTACTTTGAAGGTATTTATCATTTAAGATATTTGAAGATCAAACAAACTGTGCCTTGCGCAGCAAAGCTTTTATCCGAATTAAACCTGAGAGAAATGTTCCGACACGGTTAGACCTTGCTCAATGGATTTTGTATGATAATAGCATTTTGGATATTTGAAGATCAAACGCAGTTTGCTTTGCACAGTAAAAGTTTTATCAGACTTAAACCTGAGAGAAATGTTCCCACACGGTGAGACCGTGCTTAATGGGTTTTAAATGATGCTAAGCCACCTATACATTGAAGTAAAGATCATTGTAGATATTTAAAGAACAAACAAATTGTGCCTTGCGCAGCAAAGTTTATATTCGACTTAAACCTGAGAGAAATGTTATGACACGGTTTAACCGTGCTTAATGGTTTTTTAAATGATGCTAAACCATCCCTACTTTGAAAATAAAGATCATTGTAGATATTTAAAGATCAAACAAATTGTGCCTTGCGCAGCAAAGTTTATATTCGACTTAAACCTGAGAGAAATGTTCCGACACGGTTAGACCTTGCTCAATGGTTTTAAATGATGCTAAACCATCCTTACTTTGAAAATAAAGATCATTTTAGATATTAAAAGATCAAATAAAATGTGTATTGCGCAGCAAAGTTTATATCCGACTTAAACAAGAGAGAAATGTTCCAATACGGTTAGGCCTTGCTCAATGCATTATATATGATGCTTAACCACCCTTACTTTGAAGAGAAAGATCATGTTAGATATTTGAAGATCAAACAAACTGTGCCTTGTGCAGCAGAGCTTTTATCCGACTTAAACATGAGAGAAATGTTTCGAAACGGTTAGACCTTGCTCAATGGATTATATATGATAATAAACCATCCTTACTTTGAAGTTCAATAGCATTTTAGATATTTGAAGATCAAGCGCAGTTTGCTTTGCGCAGTAAACTTTGTATCAGACTTAAACCTGAGAGAAATGTTCCGACACGGTTAGGCCGTGCTTGATGGTTTTTAAATGATGCTAAACCATCCTTACATTGAAGTAAAAGATCATTGTAGATATTAGAAGATCAAACAAACTCTGCCTTGCGCAGCAAAGTTTATATCCCACTTAAACATGAGAGAAATGTTCTTACACGGTGAGACCGTGCTTAATGGTTTTTTAATGATGCTAAACCACCCTTACTTTGAAAATAAAGATCATTGTAGATATTAAAAGATCAATCAAACTCTGCCTTGCGCATCAAAGTTTATATCCGACTTAAACCTGAGAGAAATGTTCCGACACGGTTAGACCTTGCTGAATGGATTTTATATGATGCTAAACCATCCTAAGTATGAAGGTCAAGAGCATTTTGGATATTTAAAGATCAAACAAACTGTGTCTTGCGCAGCAAAGTTTTTATCCGACTTAAACCTGAGAGAAATGTTCCGACACGGTTAGGCCGTGCTTGATGGATTATATATAATGCTTAACCATCCTTACATTGAAGTAAAGATCATTTTAGATATTAAAAGATCAAACAAACTCTGCCTTGCGCAGTAATGTTTTTATCCGACTTAAACAAGAGAGAAATATTCCGACACGGTTATGCCGTGTTCGATGGATTTTGTATGATAATAAACCATCTTTACTTTGAAGGTCAAGAGCATTTTAGATATTTGGAGATCAAACGCAGTTTGCTTTGCGCAGTAAACTTTTTATCAGTCATAAACCTGAGAGAAATGTTACGACACGGTTAGACCGTGCTAAATGGGTTTTAAATGATGCGAACCATCCTTACATTGAAGTAAAGATCATTGTAGATATTAAAAGATCAAACAAACTCTGCCTTGCGCCGTAAAGTTTATACCCCACTTAAACATGAGGGAAATGTTCCGACACGGTTAGGCCGTGCTTAATGGGTTTTAAATGATGCTAACCATCCTTACTTTGATGTAACGATCATTGTAGATATTAAAAGATCAAACAAACTCTGCCTTGCGCAGTAAAGTTTATACCCCACTTAAACATGAGAGAAATGTTACGACACTGTTAGGCCGTGCTTAATGGTTTTTAAATGATGCTAAACCATCCTTACTAAGAAGATAAAGATCATTTTAGATATTTAAAGATCAAACAAATTGTGCCTTGCGCAGCAAAGTTTATATTCGACTTAAACCTGAGAGAAATGTTCCGACACGGTTAGACCGTGCTTAATGGGTTTTAAATGATGCTAACCATCCTTACATTGAAGTAAAGATCATTGTAGATATTAAAAGATCAAACAAACTCTGCCTTGCGCAGCAAAGTTTATATCCGACTTAAACCTGAGAGAAATGTTCCGACACAGTTAAACCGTGCATAATGGTTTTTAAATGATGCTAAACCATCCTTACTTTGAAAATAAAGATCATTTTAGATATTAAAAGATCAAACAAAATCTGTATTGCGCAGCAAAGTTTATATCCGCATTAAACATGAGAGAAATGTTCCAATACAGTTAGGCCTTGCTCAATGGATTATATATGATGCAAAACAACCCTTACTTTGAAGTTCAATAGCATTTTAGATATTTGAAGATTAAACGCAGTTTGCTTTGCGCAGTAAACGTTTTATCAGATTTAAACTTGAGAGAAATGTTCCGACACGGTGAGATGGTGATTAATGGGTTTAAAATGATGCTAAGCCACCCTTACACTGAAGTAAAGATCAGGGGCGTATCTAGCCTATAGGCCCGTAGGCCCGGGCCTACAAATTCTTTACCCCCTCGTATTTTTAAAATGTGCTATCAAGAGAGTAATTGTGGCTGAAGACCTTCCAAGATGAAATAGAAAGCAATATGCATTGTAAATATCGCAACTACCCTTTCTCGATTGATCAACTCTCCAGCAAGTAGAAATTCTTGGCTGTGTGACACTTGTACTTTAAAGCATAAAAAGGTAAAAAATAAAGTTCTCGTGTTCGAGTTTAAAGTGCCAATTTAACAAAATAGCGTTCCAAACGTTTCGGGCTTTTTTTAATAGCACGTCGTCTTAGTTCACACCACCGACAGTAGCCAGTCTGGTCTTAACGTGGGAACTTTTCCATGCACGCACGCTAGCTGCCGCACCCGTGATCAAATTCACTTGACTGCGCCCTGCAGGATCCCAAATGCTTTATCGTTATCAAGGATGCTTTCATCTCAAAATAACTGGCTCAGTGTATGGCATCTCTTGCCGCCGTTGTTCTACGATCTGCATCGCCGAAACTGGCCGCACGCTACAGCAACGTTTCGTTGAGCGCCTTTGCAGCATCGAGAAAATCCTGCCAGGCTTTCCAGTCGCAAAGCATTTCAATACAAATGGCCACACTATTCAAGATGTACAAGTCCGTAGCATCATGTTTTGCGATGGGAACAAACAACGAAAACGTCAGGAAAAGCGACTCATCTTCAATCTGTGAACAAGTCGGCCGCGCTGACTGAATGTAAGTCGCAGCTTGCATTGGAACTTTAAGTCTTTTTTCGTGGCCTTAGCAAATTTCTCAACGGAACAGCAACTTGACTTCCACTGATAAAGGGCTAAGCTCGAAACGTCTGGAAGGATATATTGTTAAATTGGCGCACACTTTATACTCGAACTTGAGAACTTTATTTTACAAAGAGATAGGTATGTGTCGTTAAAGACAAGTGCGTTTATATATTTAACAATGAGTGTAAATTGCCGGACCTCTCGGCAATGAAATGCCAAAATTTAGGTGCTGCCGGATTGCACTTTTGAGGGCCTTTATCTGGAGCGTAACGGCGAAACCCTCCCCCCCCCCCCTCCCTCTAGAAGCGGCCAGGCCTACAACTCTTCAGAAAGCTGGCTACGCCCCTGAAGATCATTTTAGATATTAAAAGAACAAATAAACTCTGCCTTGCGCAGTAAAGTTTATATCCCACTTAAACATGAGAGAAATGTTCTGACACGGTTAGGCCGTGCTTAATGGTTTTTAAATGATGCTAAACCATCCTTACTCTGAAGTTCAATAGCATTTTAGGTATTTGAAGATCAAACAAACTGTGCCTTGCGCAGCAAAGCTTTTATGCGACTTAAACCTGAGAGAAATGTTCCGACACGGTTAGACCTTGCTCAATGGTTTTAAATGATGCTAAACCATCCTTACTTTGAAAAATAAAGATCATTTTAGATATTAAAAGATCAAACAAAATGTGTATTGCGCAGCAAAGTTTATATCCGACTTAAACAAGAGAGAAATGTTCCAATACGGTTAGGCCTTGCTCAATGCATTATATATGATGCTTAACCACCCTTACTTTGAAGAGAAAGATCATGTTAGATATTTGAAGATCAAACAAACTGTGCCTTGCGCAGCAGAGCTTTTATCCGACTTAAACATGAGAGAAATGTTTCGAAACGGTTAGACCTTGCTCAATGGATTATATATGATAATAAACCATCCTTACTTTGAAGTTCAATAGCATTTTAGATATTTGAAGATCAAGCGCAGTTTGCTTTGCGCAGTAAACTTTGTATCAGACTTAAACCTGAGAGAAAAGTTCCGACACGGTGAGACCGTGCTTAATGGTTTTTTAATGATGCTAAACCACCCTTACTTTGAAAATAAAGATCATTGTAGATATTAAAAGATCAATCAAACTCTGCCTTGCGCATTAAAGTTTATATCCGACTTAAACCTGAGAGAAATGTTCCGACACGGTTAGACCTTGCTGAATGGATTTTATATGATGCTAAACCATCCTAAGTATGAAGGTCAAGAGCATTTTGGATATTTAAAGATCAAACAAACTGTGTCTTGCGCAGCAAAGTTTTTATCCGACTTAAACATGAGAGAAATGTTCCGACACGGTTAGGCCGTGCTTGATGGATTATATATAATGCTTAACCATCCTTACATTGAAGTAAAGATCATTTTAGATATTAAAAGATCAAACAAACTCTCCCTTGCGCAGTAAAGTTTTTATCCGACTTAAACATGAGAGAAATGTTCCGACACGGTTAGGCCGTGCTTAATGAGTTTTAAATGATGCTAAACCATCCTTACATTGAAGTAAAGATCATTGTAGATATTTAAAGATCAAACAAACTCTGCCTTGCGCAGTAAAGTTTATACCCCACTTAAACATGAGGGAAATGTTCCGACACGGTTAGGCCGCGCTTAATGGGTTTTAAATGATGCTAACCATCCTTACTTTGATGTAAAGATCATTGTAGATATTAAAAGATCAAACAAACTCTGCCTTGCGCAGTAAAGTTTATACCCCACTTAAACATGAGAGAAATGTTACGACACGGTTAGGCCGTGCTTAATGGTTTTTAAATGATGCTAAACCATCCTTACTAAGAAGATAAAGATCATTTTAGATATTAAAAGATCAAACAAAATGTGTATTGCGCAGTAAAGTTTATACCCCACTTAAACATGAGAGAAATGTTACGACACGGTTAGGCCGTGCTTAATGGTTTTTAAATGATGCTAAACCATCCTTACTAAGAAGATAAAGATCATTTTAGATATTAAAAGATCAAACAAAATGTGTATTGCGCAGTAAAGTTTATACCCCACTTAAACATGAGAGAAATGTTACGACACGGTTAGACCGTGCTTAATGGGTTTTAAATGATGATAACCATCCTTACATTGAAGTAAAGATCATTGTAGATATTAAAAGATCAAACAAACTCTGTCTTGCGCAGTAAAGTTTATACCCCACTTAAACATGAGAGAAATGTTACGACACGGTTAGGCCGTGCTTAATGGTTTTTAAATGATGCTAAACCATTCTTACTAAGAAGATAAAGATCATTTTAGATATTAAAAGATCAAACAAAATGTGTATTGCGCAGCAAAGTTTATATCCCACTTAAACATAAGAGAAATGCTCCGACACGGTTAGACCGTGCTTAATGGGTTTTAAATGATGCTAACCAACCTTACATTGAAGTAAAGATCATTTTAGATATTAAAAGATCAAACAAACTCTGCCTTGCGCAGCAAAGTTTATACCCCACTTAAACATAAGAGAAATGTTACGACACGGTTAGGCCGTGCTTAATGGTTTTTAAATGATGCTAAACCATTCTTACTAAGAAGATAAAGATCATTTTAGATATTAAAAGATCAAACAAAATGTGTATTGCGCAGCAAAGTTTATATCCCAGTTAAACATGAGAGAAATGTTCCGACACGGTTAGGCCATGCTTGATGGATTATATATGATGCTTAACCACCCTTACTTTGAAGGTATTTATCATATAAGATATTTGAAGATCAAACAAATTGTGCCTTGCGCAGCAAAGTTCATATCCGACTTAAACATGAGAGAATTGTTTCGACACGGTTAGGCCTTGCTCAATGGATTATAAATGATGCAAAACCACCCTTACTTTGAAGTTCAATAGCATTTTAGATATTTGAAGATCAAGCGCAGTTTGCTTTGCGCAGTAAACTTTGTATCAGACTTAAACCTGAGAGAAAAGCTCCGACACGGTGAGACCGTGCTTAATGGTTTTTAAATGATGCTAAACCATCCTTACATTGAAGTAAAGATCATTGTAGATATTAGAAAATCAAACAAACTCTGCCTTGCGCAGCAAAGTTTATATCCGACTTAAACCTGAGAGAAATGTCCCGACACGGTTAGACCTTGCTGAATGGATTTTATATGATGCTAAACCATCCTTAGTATGAAGGTCAAGAGCATTTTGGATATTTGAAGATCAAACGCAGTTTGCTTTGCGCACTAAGCTGTTTATCACAATTAAACCTGAGAGAAATGTTCCGATACGGTTAAGCCGTGCTTAATGGTTTTTAGATGAAGCCAAACCAACCTAACTTTTAAGATAAAGATCATTTTAGATGTTTGAAGATCAAACAAACCGAAGATCAGACAATCGGTATTGCGCAGTAAAGTTCATATCGGACTTAAACCTAAGAGAAATGTTCGGACAAGGTTAGACCGTGTGCAATGGGTATTAATATGATGCCAAACAACCCTGTTCACAGTTTCTTTGGCGCAGGACCACAGATTTACTACTAAGAAGGCGACAGTTGGACGAAACGCATAGGAGAATAAAACAAGTTTGTTTTACAACTACAGTTCGCAGAGTGCTGATCACTAGTTCAATGTTAAAAAAATAGTAAAGTTTTTTTTTGTACAGGAAAGATGTATTTCACGAAGGACGTGCGCAACGTTTAAAATTGAAACAAAACTACCAAATACTTCCCTGTGACGTATTTCTCGTGACTATTGTTAAGTCTTTCGCTAGGTGCACTCAGCCGTAAAATAAAAAATTAATGAACCGTGACTTCAATTTTAGTCTTTAGCTAGGTGCACTCGGCCGTAAAATAAAACATTAATGAACCGTGACTTGAATTAAGTCTTTCGTTAGGTGCAGTCAGCCGTAAAATAAAAAATTAATGAGCCGCGACTTCAATTAACTATTTAGCTAGTGGCACTAGAGCGTGAAATACGTGTCAATGACATATTGATTTTAAACCAATTAAGACAATTTAGAACAATGTAAGACGATTTAGATCAAAGAAAAAAAGACAATATGTTGCCGGCGTTATCAGATTTAGATCAAAGAGAGCCGGCGATGTGAATGCGGCGATTGGCTAGTGTTATTGTTTTGAGGGTGTGAAGGAACCAATTTAGATTAAAGGCGGCGATGACCCCCTACCTACTAAAAAAGAAATAAACACATATTATTTTCAAACGAGTTTTTTGAAAAATTAAAAAAACTTGACAGCAGCGTTGTTGCTAACGTTTTAACAAGCTTATAGGAGTGGATTTTTTTTTACGACAACCACGAGTTTTGACAACATTTTTTTGGGGGGGGGGGCGGCTAGAGTGGATTTTTTGGTTGTAGGTATCAAAGTCAATTAGACAAAAGATACAAAAAGGAAAAAATGGTTTCGCAAGAAAAACAAGTAGATTTTGATAACGAAATGGTTTACCAACCAACCAACGCCGTAGCTTTATTTTTAAAAAAACCAGAGACACAAAAGCAGAAAAAGGCAAAGCATATAAAGACGAAGCAAAACAAACCTGCAGAACAGCAAACACAGCGACAAAACAAACTTTTCAAGATATGGGCCTTCGGTGCGAAAAAAATGTAGCAATGCACCTTATTCATGAAAACGCGTACGATAGCAATCTTTTGTCTGACATTTCTAAAGTTGAATATCTGGCAGGAAACCTCGGCCGCACGAATTTGCGGCCGTTGAGTGGTCTCCCGGCGTTTGTTGACGATGTATTCGTCTTTGGATACCTTTCTCCAGAGGAGTGTGTTTTTCAGAAAGGAAAACTTTCTTGCACAAGTGGAGATCTGGGGGCGGCAAAACTGGTGGTGGCAAGTGTCGCCAACGCTCTAGAAAGAGCTCTGGGGAAACAATGCTACATGCCGACGGCAATTGTGCACACGGTTGCGGCAGAAAACTTGAGAAGTAGCGCAATACGAGCGACAATTGCGAAAATCGAGCAAACCACACTCTACAGGGCAAAAAAAAAATGGAGAGACATTTTTGCAAAGCTGTCACTCTATAATAATAATGTAAGTAAGAAAAATATATAAAAGGTAAATAAACTTCCACCAAAAAATAATTATTTAGTATTAGTTAAGTATTTCTTGGTAAATACTGAAACGCATTTAAAATTAGGCAGCAATTTCTTAGCAATTACCCAGCAATCCTCAACAATTCTTAGCAATTAGCAAGCAATCCTCAGCAATAAGATTCAAACAATTCCGCGTATAGCAAAAAAAAAATGTTTGCTGTAAAAATTAAACCGCTCTTAGCAGGTTTGTTTTAAAAAACAAACAGCAAAACTATTTGTAGTTGCTGACAATAGAGACTTTGTTTCTGCTTCGATGATAAACTATTGTTCCCGTGTTAAAAGCTACACTATAGTAACTCTGCGGCACTTTCTCTTGCTAGGTGTAGTCTTCTCTTCGCCAAGCAAGCAATGCAATGGAGTTTTTCTTTTATCAAGCGCTTTCCAGCCACCCATCGCTGCTATCTCTTTTTCCAGAAATACTCCATGTGTTGGAGTTTCTTCGTCTGTTGCTTCTTCCCCATCTTCTCTGAGAGGAATCAAAAACAAAATAGTTCGCATAGCTTTTCGAAATTCTGTTATTGCAAACCGTTTGCATATGTACTCTCCTTCTGGCAACTCTGTTGTTTTTTTTGTTGTTTTGTGAGGTGGTGCAAAAATTTTCTGCAGATAGTTTTTAGCCAATTCCGCACGAAGGGCTTCGTATTCATTGCATTTAGATGCAATATCCTGCAAGAATAAAAGTCTTTCGCTGTCTGGCGCGTATAAAACTTGAAGAGGGTTCCACACAATAGTTTTTCCTTCCCGATTTTGAAAACTTTTTGATGGTTCAATAACCAACCCCAACCCTCGAATTTTTTCGCAATCAGTGTCAAGCACTAGCCAGAAAAGCTGTCGACCTAAGTTGTCTTCCTCGTTCGAACAGAAGAAAACCAGACACTCTTGCAAGATTTTTTGCAAACCTTTTGTCGCCCAAACAGCAACAGCTTTATTTTTTTCATGCCGCAACACAACACGGAATTTGCCTTTTTTGTCTTCTTTGTCTTCTTTGTCTTCTTTGTCTTCTTTGTCTTTTTTGTCTTCTTTGTCTTCTTTGTCTTCTTTGTCTTCTTTGTCTTCTTTGTCTTTTTTGTCTTCTTTGTCTTCTTTGTCTTCTTTGTCTTCTTTGTATTCTTTGTCTTCTTTGTATTCTTTGTCTTTTTTAACTCGAAAACCGAGGACGTCCCATTTTATGTTTTCCGGCAATTCCGAAACTTTTTTTGTTTTTTCAGCGAGAGTGACAACCACAATTGAACGAATCTTCCTGCTGTTTTCTTCGAATTTTTTTCTTGCCATGACGTACTTTTGCAAGTTGGCAAGCTCTTCTTCTTTTTTTTTCCCGCTGTTTTTCTTCTCTTTGCCATTTTTCTTCTTTTTGCATTTTTTCTTGTCTTTGCCATTTTTTTCTTTTCCATTTTTCGGCTATACTGCTGTACCAAAGCTTTTTCTCTGTTTTTTGTCGAAAGTGCTGATATTTTGCGCTCTTTTGCGATTTCTTGTATTTCTTGAAGCTTGTACTTCGAAAAAGCTTTGCCGATTGCGTGGCATTTTTTGTCCCTCCATTCCCAAACAATTTTGTCTGTTGGCGGTAAAAGCTCCGACAGGTTTCCACCGTTTGGGTGAAGCTGTGTAGGTTTTTTAGATGCGGCGAGTATTGTGCAAGAGTTTTCATCTTTCGTGTAGCAACGGAGCGGACCTAACTTTACTCCTTTTTCGTCTGCTGACTCGATGTCTATACGAAAAATTGGGCAATTCCGAAAACCAAAGTCTCCCGCTGCCCACAAAACAGCTTTCTCCCACTTTGCGTCGTCACGCACGTTCGCTTCTGTTGGGCGTACATGTATTCCCAAAATTCTTCCTGTATTTGTATGACAGGCCCAGGCAACAAAAATGTTTTGTTGCGGTCTGTCGGCAAGAACCAGGCACCTATCCAAGTTTTTGGCAAGGTTTTGCCACTGTTTGCTAGGAGGCTGTACCACAAAGATGCCGTCCTCCTCGTCTTCTGTAGAAACTTTTTCCAATACCCTTTTAATACATTCTGTGGCTTTTTTGTTCGAAAGCTCGTTTGGGTGGCATCCGTATATAGAAAGTTCTATGCGAGTACATCCACGCGATTGTACGTCTGGGTGCTGAAAAGTTTGGCGGAGGTGTTTGTTGGGACAATCGGCGTATTCTGCCAGATGTCCACCAAAAGTCTCGCGAATTTCTCCTGCCTCAAAATTCGATACTATTTTGTTGTATATTTTTGTGCGAGCTGTGTGCCCTTCTTCGGTGGTAGACAGCCAGGTGCATACGTGGCCCCCAACATTGTTTGTGTTTTTAAGAATTACTGGCACGTTTTGGTCAATTGCCGTGCAAAAATCTTCTGCCTCTTGAAAACCAAGGTAGGCCACGAGCGCTTCGCGGTCAAGTACTCCAGAAAAATCTTGTGTGTAGTCGATGCTGTATATTCCGTACCCATAACCCTCCAAGCATTTTTCAAAAACATGCAGTCCTCTGTGCAACTCTTCCAAAGGTACTTCGGATACGTCGCATTTTGCCACAAAATAGCCGGCAATGTTTTTTTGCGGATGAATGTCTCTCCGTTTTTTTTTTGCCCTGTAGAGTGTGGTTTGCTCGATTTTCGCAATTGTCGCTCGTATTGCGCTACTTCTCAAGTTTTCTGCCGCAACCGTGTGCACAATTGCCGTCGGCATGTAGCATTGTTTCCCCAGAGCTCTTTCTAGAGCGTTGGCGACACTTGCCACCACCAGTTTTGCCGCCCCCAGATCTCCACTTGTGCAAGAAAGTTTTCCTTTCTGAAAAACACACTCCTCTGGAGAAAGGTATCCAAAGACGAATACATCGTCAACAAACGCCGGGAGACCACTCAACGGCCGCAAATTCGTGCGGCCGAGGTTTCCTGCCAGATATTCGACTTTAGAAATGTCAGACAAGAGATTGCTATCGTACGCGTTTTCATGAATAAGGTGCATTGCTACATTTTTTTCGCACCGAAGGCCCATATCTTGAAAAGTTTGTTTTGTCGCTGTGTTTGCTGTTCTGCAGGTTTGTTTTGCTTCGTCTTTATATGCTTTGCCTTTTTCTGCTTTTGTGTCTCTGGTTTTTTTTAAAAATAAAGCTACGGCGTTGGTTGGTTGGTAAACCATTTCGTTGTCAAAATCTACTTGTTTTTCTTGCGAAACCATTTTTTCCTTTTTGTATCTTTTGTCTAATTGACTTTGATACCTACAACCAAAAAATCCACTCTAGCCGCCCCCCCAAAAAAATGTTGTCAAAACTCGTGGTTGTCGTAAAAAAAAATCCACTCCTATAACATCATTATTTACTCCAACTTTCATTCCTCCTACAGCCTGCTTAAGCTGGTTGTTGTAACCAACAACGCTTTCTGTATTTATTACCATCCTGGCTGGCATAAGCCAGGCACCTGGACAGACGGCGAGGTTAAGCCGAACCTTGGCCTCATCAATTGCAAGTTGGTACCTTTGGACCGACTTTGCCAGATCAGGTTGCCTTATAGCGTCCTCCACCAGGACAAGGAACTCACTTTGCGCTTCCTTTGCGCGTCCACCTGAACCAAGTATGCTACTTCGAACGTTGACCTGCGAACCCAGAATACAGTAGACAAAAGCCTCTATCGACTGGTTTACTCTCGACAAACCTGCCTGAGTCAGCCCTTCCGCGGCGTTAGGACAAAACCAGTCTGCCTGTGCATATGCAGCGTCGTCTGGCTCGATGTATTGAATCAAGTTACCTTTGCTTGCAGTTCCGCCTTCATCCGAAAATTTATTGTAATCAGGGTATTTTGCTCCAGAATTTTTTGGACCAATATTTGTGATCCAGATATAAACGTCACCAAGTCCGTGGTTTGCGCCTCTTGTAAAACGAAAATCGCTTGACGGGTCGACACCGAACTCAGCGCATATTCTTTTGTACGAAGCCACGTCGTACTTGTTGTCGAACTCGCTAAACGTTGGGTCGCCAGGCAAGGCGCTTACGCTCTGAATTCCACCCATCTGAAACAATATTCGCCTGATCGTGAAATAAACGTGAAAAAGGTAAAAATTACGCACAACCGGCGGCAAGCTGAGAGCTGAGTGCTCTTCATCGAAAATCTCTCGACTTATCCCACTGCCTGTTGTCGCGCACCAGACAGCAAAGTTAAGTTGTTGAGGCCAGTAGCCCATATTAGGGCCTGCAAGCCACCTTTTTGACTCTTTTCCTGATGTATGCTTAAGTTTTGTTTTTTGAAAAATCTCTCTTAATTTAGTTGTAAAATATGGTCTGGTGTGACGTAGATGTTAATTATTTTGTTAAATATTTTTTTCAAACTCTGTGCGGATTCGTGAAATACAACCGCAGGAATTGGCAAGGATGAGCCTTTTGCGCCGCTTGGTGACAGCTGTTGTGGAAAACCTCCAGCGCTTTGATCAACACCGATTGCTTTTTTCATCTCTTGGCTCCAATATTTGCTGTCCGAGCCAAAAACATTTATCAAATGGCCTTGCCCTGCATTATAATAAATGTCAGCCGTTGCAGTATGATTATAAGTAAATTGAACCTGTGCTTCAAATTTTGTTCTGTCTGCATTCGGGTATTTCGCAAGAAAAGGTTTCCACGCCTTGTCTTTTGCCGATTCAGAGATTTTAGTTGCTTCTTGGGTTTTCATCCACTTCATAAAATCTCTTTCTTTGTTATCAAGAAAAATTGATTGAGGGTTGTCGCCAGCTGTAGGAACAGGAGGGGCCATTTTATATTAAATAATTATTTTTTAAAAGATAATTATAAAAATGGTTGTGCTAACTGTTGTCACCACAAAAAATCCTTACAATGTTCACTTTGAATTTCCTCTTGAAAAAATACAATATGCAAGGCTTTTAAGCTGCAGCATTCACAATTCTTGGTTTAATCTTCTAAAAACAGGTACATTATGGATAAGAGGTGAAGACAAACAATATAAATCAGTAAAAATTCCAGCTGGATTTTACACAATGGAAGGTTTTGACGAAGAAATGAAAAAAGAATTTAAAAAAATCAGCGTAAATATTGAAACACAATTGTACTCACCAGAAGGAAAATATGTAATTTATGAACCAGAAAAATCGCAACTATTATCCGATGAAAATATATCATGTCTTTTGTTTGAAAGTTGCAGAGGAAATTGGAATTTTAGTTCTAAAAGTATTTTTAAGGATTGGAATTCACCAGAAAAATACATCATTCATTGTGATGTTTTAGACAAAAAAATGAACATTTTCAACGGCAAAGGTTCAGATGTTTTAGCTTGTTTTGATATAAAAGGCAAGCCCCACGAAAATGTTTACTATAGCTCTGAACACGCTTTTGTTTTGCGCGACGTTGTAAGAGACAGGCATATTGAGAATTTAGAGATTACTGTTCGAGATGAACATGGTAATATTTACGATTTCAATGGTTTGCCTCTGTCTTTTGAGATTGAATTTAAATAATTAAATAAAAAAAAATATTAATATAGAAATGTCTCATTTGAACGTTCTTCCCCCAAGCGCTCCATCAGAGTCTCCTTACGAAGTTGAAAATGATTTGCATGATGGGAAACAGTCAATTTACCCAGCACTTCCAACACAACAGTTTTCTTCAATGCCAGAAAACTTTAGGTTAACAAAAATCAATCAAATTTGTTCAGATTTTGACAAAGAAGTTGATAAATACCGTGATGTTTCTAAAAAGTATAAAAAGGTAAAGTCCGTTTTACATTATTCTGCAATTTCAATGGGCGGTTTGTCCAGTGTTCTCTCTGCTTCCAGTCTTGGCACCGCGTTGACAGTAGTTGGTTTGCCGGTTAGCGTTCCTCTCGCAGCATGTGCGGCTATTACAGGCGTTTTGTCTGCCGCTTTCACTGGGGCAAGCAAAAAACTTGAACCAAAAATTACAAAAAATAACGAAATAACTTCTCTTGCGGTTGCTAAACGTGAAACTGTCAATAGACTTGTTTCTGCCGCTCTCATTGACAATAAAGTTGATGATAAGGAGTTCAAAATTATTTTGGATGAATATTCTCGTTACATGGAACTCAAAGAAAATGTTCGAAGTCACATTACAAAAAATTTAAGCAAAAAAAAGACATACTCAGAGCCGGATCTTGAAAAAATTCGAGAACAGATACAAAAAGAAGAAAAAATAAAACTTCAAAAAAAAATACTTGGAAGCAGCGAAGACATGTTGAAATAAAAGTTCAGTCCGACAGAGCTTTTTTTCATTTTATAAAAAGATGATGTCTTTCAGCTTGTTAAAACGTTAGCAACAACGCTGCTGTCAAGTTTTTTTAATTTTTCAAAAAACTCGTTTGAAAATAATGACATTTTTTTTCTTGGTGCCGCTCGCGATTTTGCACACACATATACGGGGAGGGTTTTGGTCACTAATCGCGACAAGGAGCGAGGCAAGCACGGGCGAGCCGAGCGAGTTTTTACACTTTGCGCTCTAAACCTCACTATTCATGTATGTACACTTCATTGCAAGCTTTTGTGATACTGCTTCAAATATCTTATCAAAAGAAATATTTTCTAACAACACCAAACATCGAAAACCAATTTCGAAGTTCCACTGAATTGCTTAAAAGACGTGAGCTTTTGCCTATAGCTTGTGAACTTTGAATTTCATTCTCTAAGAATCTGATAAGAAATTGTTGCACCAAAATCATTTACACCTTATTGCAAACTTTTGTGTTACTGCTTCAAATATCTTATCAAAAGAAATCTTTTCTAACAACACCAAACATCGAAAACCAATTTCGCGACTTACAAAATGGCTACACGTGAGATTTTGCCTATAATTTGTGAACTTTGAAATTCATTTTCTCATACTCTGATAAGGAATTATTGTTGGTGTTATCACGGATAATTACTTACATCTTTACTTTTAATAAAGGGTAGGAAATAAACGCAATAGGATTTAAATTGTTCTGGTAGTCGATTTTTGTCCAATTTAAATAAATATTACTCGAATTCATAGTGGATTCCGTCTTAAAAACACTTTGGTTAAATTTTTATGTAGTCATTACAGTCACGTTATATGACGTACTGGCCGACACTGGCTAAATGGCGGACGATTCGAAGGTAAATATATTTTAATTATAGCACTAAAACATCATTTTTTTATGAATGCGCTTTCGTAATCTGATGCATCAGCTGACAGGATGCCTTATCTTATCTCAATAACTATATTTTGCGAATCATTTTTACTTTATATAGCCTCAAGAAGAAGATTGCAGCATGCGGGCGGCGAGAGCCCTAGCGGAAATGAACTGTTGTGCTAGATGTTGTCTGCGTCTTCTTGGAGAGAGGAACATCTCTTTATACGAAAACTCTCATGAGGTAAAAGGATTCAATCTTACGTCAAGTGGATCGATAGTTAAGATCATAAATTTATTGCATTTAACATTGTTTAGCAAAGTCATGCCCGAGTACAGCTGTTTAATACTGTAATGGATGGAAGGGTAGCTTTCTAACAAAACGAATCAAACATTGATTCATTATAACCATATTCAATCAAATTCCTTGATTCAATTTTGTTTACTTAAAACTTTTAATTTCTGTAGCGATTAAATTATCTAGACTGTGGAACAAGGCTCTAGCAGTGTGAGGCTTTTATCAGTTAGGAGGACTATGATATTAAACTGAATTATCTTTCGAACATCTACTTGTACAGCCTGAGCAGATCTAGGGGGAGGGTGTTGGGGTGTGCACCCCCCTTCCTGAGATGACCTGAGACTCTCTAGTAAAACTGATACTCTGCCAAAAAAAGTCAGTTACAGGGGTGGTGAATGGTCCTTCAAAAAAATGCGTGTCTTGCAAAATTTTAGCCAAATTTCAGGGGTCTTGTCATCTTGAATTTTTCTTTGGTGCCTTCTTGGAGTCTTGATTTCTTTTGCAAGGCTAAAAGGGTCTCCAGCTCGCAGAAAATATATCAGTCTCGCCGTCTCACAAAGTCTTGCATTTACCATTCGACACCCCTAGTTATGCCATTCCTCAGGGACGGCGGAGCAATTTTCCAAGTAGGGGGGCTGACTTGAGACTTGAAGTGGGGGGGGCTTAAAAGACCCTTCTCTTAATAAGTCTTTATTTTTTCGGAAATTCTGGGGGGGGGGGCTAAAGCCCCCCAGCCCCCTCGGCTCCGCCGTTCCTGTTCCTTAGTGGTGCACCCCCTCCTAAGAAAAGTCCTGAATCCACCCCTACTATACCATCTCCCCTTAGCACCTCTTTTTTTGGAAAATAACTGTTGAATAAAAGCACTTGGGGTTATTTTTGTTTCTTTAGGCAGATGTTAAGATAACTTGTATAGCTTGTCTTGGCATCTTGGAAAAGAGCAATGAAAATGTTTACATTGATAAGGTGAGTTAATGATGATGATGATGGTGGTGGTGGTGTCATCGGTGTTTTTCAGTAAGGTCCTACAAAATATTAAAGTTTAAATTTCAATTAAGAAATAAAGAAAAGTTTAAAAATTTAGGACGTTTTCTGCCAACCATTCGAGCAATCAAGGCAAAAATGAAGATACCAGTACCAAAGAAATCTCATAGCATGGTAACTGTTTGAGTACAAATAATCAAAAAGACTGAAACAGAAACCTGATAGTAAACAATTTAATTGTCATGTAGGTAACGTAAGCAGTGTATTGTACTGTAAGTAGAGTAAGCCTTGTATAGTAAGTAATTAGTAAAGCATTGTATAGTAAGTAATTAGTAAAGCTTTGTATAGTAAGTAATTAGTGAAGCTTTGTATAGTAAGTAATTAGTAGTGAACATGTCACCTTGTAAGAATCGTTCTGTGTGTGTGTGTTGCAATAAAAAAAAACCTGATATAAGCATTTCTTTTTTTTTTTTTTCTTTTTTTTTTTTATTGCAAGTACTTACAACATTAAACATACAACATTACGATGATTACAAAATATAGATGTCTAATTTTACAAAAGGAGCTACTTTACAGTACAGCTTAGACAGTGTGAAAAAATAGTTACAAAAATTACTCTACTTTATAAAGTCAATACTACTAATTGGACTAGAGTCCAATAAATGCAAAAAGAAAATAATAACAAATAACATTGCCTATAATCGTTAACAGAGAGAAAACGAAAGAAAATGAACGATGTAGCGAGAAACAAAAACAAAAGGAAACTAAATGCTTTGTAAAAAATTCCATTTCTTGATATATATAGTTATCGCATTTACCGGATTTGATAGCAATATGTTTTTCTAATAATAGTTTGTCGCGAACGAGGGATATGTACTCGTTAAACTGAACTTTATTTTTTAGGCCGGTGTTACGGTATTAAAAGTATTTTCCTAATATAATAAGATGGTTTAGGGCTAAACAACCACGAGTAGAGTCCAATATACCATATAGGACATCTAAGTTCGAAAGATGGACTCTTTTCCTACTATGAACATTATACCAATCTTGAAAATCTACCCAGAAAGATTTTGCTTGAGTGCACTCTATAAAAAGGTGCCAGATGGTATGGAGCTCGGTAGGGCAGAAAGGACAAGTTGGGGAGTCAACTTTCTTCATCTTATGTAATAAGCTATTCGTAGGTAGGATGCGATGAATGATCTTGTACTGGAACATCATCATTTTGGTTTCTTTTGTAGCGTTAAAAGGTAAAAGATAAACCTTACACAGATTGTTCTTCTCTACCCCATATTCAATAAGTTTCCTTTCTGCTGTGGGGGGAGATAGCTTTTCCAAGGATAACAGTTTTTCATAGAGAGTTTTGCAACTCAACGAATCGCTTATTGAATCAAGGGGTTTTATGGGTAGTTGGTCGTTAGAGTTTAAAAGCTTTTTCCACGAGCGAGGGAAAGCAGAAATGATGCTGTAATACTGTAGAAAATTAAACTTAGTCTTGAATTTTTCGCAAAAAGAATTAAAAGATAGAAAGTGATTTTTTTCTGTGTTAAGTAAGTCTGATATGTGCGTGACTCCAGCCTGATGCCAATGTGAAAAATAAATCTATTTTTTATTAACAATTAGAAACCTATTGTTCCAGATTACTTGCTCTAGTACCTCAGATTTATTTTGAGGGTCGGTCACAGTGATTTTCTGCCAGTGGGCTATGATGTCTTTGTAAAATCTTGGGAGGTGTTCACTTAGGCAAAGAAGCTTACAGTCATAGTTACACTGAAATAAGAAAGTGCCACCGACGTTGGCAAGGAAAGAGGTTGGAATATATTTCCATGGAGCGTCGTGGTCTGAACATAGGCGGTTTACCCAGTTTAGTTTTAGAGCTTTGTCAAAAATGGGGAAATCTTTCATTTCTAAGCCACCTTCTTTTTTAGATTTTATCAGAGTCGACTTTTTGATTTTCGCAGGTTTGTGGCTCCATACAAAGTCGAAAATCATTCTATTCACTTCTTCAGCGAATCGTAGTGGCGTTTCCATGGAGCTGCAGATGAATATGACTTTTGAAAGGGCTAGAGTTTTAACAATGTTTATTCTTCCATAAACAGAGATATCCCTTTGAGACCAAAAGTTTAAAGTCTTCTGTAATTTTGACAGCTTGTCGAAGAAGTTTCTTTGGTCTGACAGATTGTCATCGTACGAGAAGTGTGTACCTAGAGCGTGGACAGGTTCATCTGTCATTTGAAGATTTAAAATTTGGTCTTGATATAAGCATTTCTAATATTATGTGCAAGTTAATAATAAAAGCAATTATTGTTCAATTTGTTATAATAATATTGTTTTTTAGATGCAATCCTCAATCAAGGCTGCTGGACACCAATTTGAGAACTTTATGTTTACTATTTCTTTACCACATTCCATTATTCTTCGACAGGTATGTGTTACATGCATCCTGATAGTGAACAGACATAACTTGTATTGAATTATTTTTGTTGCTCTTTTCTGCTGTCAGTGGAAGATCTAGATAAGCAAAAGTGCTCTTTATGCTGGGTTGATTTTTTTACTGTTTTGTTTTTAATAATTCAACACATGGATAAGTTTGGGGAAAGAATTAAAAATCTTAACTCTCAGTACATGCTAAGTAAAATCCAATCAAGGTCACCACCAACAGAGTTTTTGTCTAATTCATTTCTGTTCATATTACAGCATTCGATTTCCTTATTTCTCCAAGAAAATTACAGGTATGTTCTGTTATGTCTATCTTTTTAGTCTTGTCTGTAAATTACCTTATTACATGAAATTTTCGCGACACGTTAATTTCGCGATTTTGAGGTGCACATATTTCGCGACACTTAAATTTCGCGATTTAGCGGAATTTTGTATTTTGAATCACATTAATTTCGCGTTTTTGAGTAAGACACAATACACATTTCCGTGGTAGTATTATTTAACATGCCCTTGAATTAAATAAAACAACTTCATCAAAGGAACAATAACGTCAAAATTAACAAAAACGCAAGGGCGGGACTAAATCTTGTCAATAGCAACAACAAAGTTCCCACTATATCTACAAGTAGATGATGCTTGTACGTGCCTGAGTTATTGTAAGTTCTTGAGTCAATTGACGACAACATCCATTTACATTGAAGATTCTTTCCTTCAGTGGTACTAAAACTAATCTTTCTTGATTATTTACATAATGTGAGTCACTTAATTTTTGTGTCATGTTATGTTCGCGACACTTATTGTTTGCGTCACTTTAATTTCGCGATTTTTTTGGAATAATGTATTCGCGAAATTAACGTGCCGCAAAAATTTCATGTTATAAGGTACCTTTTGAAAATAGCTGAAGATCACAACCAACATCTATACCCTCCCCTCCCCCCTCCCCCCCACCACACACACACACCCTGGGCTTCCATACAGCATTAAATTTGCCAGTACCAATTTAATATACACCTGGGTGGAGAGAGAGAGGCACAGAGAGGCAAATTGTAAGTTCAGACTTTGTTTCTGGGCATGTTTCCTTTGTATTCATTTATAATAAAGAATTCTACCAGTAAGAGGAAAGTGTCTAAGGTTTGAACCTAGACTGCACAATCCAGATTCTTGTATGCTATGGCACTTCGCCTCCCATGCTGGACAAACTAGTTCCAATAATGTGTGACACTGTCAATGACCTTGGTCAGACTCAATCCCTTATCATGTGATCTTACCAATGCACTACATAGATGCCAAGTTTATTGGTTGGTATGGAGTGAGAAATTGAATTGCCCCGAAGGGCAATAGTCAGACGTGACAGACCCAGAGGGCCGAACTTGTAGGGGGGTCTGGGGGTATGCTCCCCAAGAAAATTTTTAAAAATGTAAGTTGCAGAGAAGCAATTTCCTTCATTCTGGGCAAGCGTTTGTTGTTTTTAACCTCTTCTCCATTCGATTAGCGTTCATCTCTACCAAAGTAAAGCTGAAAGTATATCTCTTTATTTAAATTAATGAGACTTTTTCCTCAATTTGTAGTATTTTTAAAAAAAGCGTGATATTTTGTCTGAATGGCGTGGTTGCGTGAGATTGGGTCAAAAAGAGTGAGTCTCACGCCAAAAGCGTGAGACTTGGCATCTATGGCACTAATTAGTAGGCCACCATGCCTTCCAAGTACATCTTCTGTAGGAGAAGTCAGTTAATTTTCCACAGGATATATTTTGGGACATCTTTGTTAGAGGGCAAAAAATGGCAAGCTAATTAAACAAGCTTGCTTAATTAGCATGAGTTGAAGTCGACTGTAAATCAACACTAACAGTACTCTTTTTTTGTTACACATAATAGCTCCATTTTTGACAAAAAGGAGTTGAATGAAAATCCAACAGTCAAAGATGTGTTCAAATGGGTTTATGGACCAACCCTTGAAAAAAGCTTACAAGTTGATTACAAGCCATTGGTAAGCCATTCGTCAAAACAGTTATTGTAGCTGTGTCGTACAGTGTGATCCCATGGAAGAAATGGAGAGTAGGAGAAGACATTGGTTGACAGAAATTTTTCCCACTGGAATGTCACATAATAGCTAGGTAGCCTGCATAGCTGGCAGGTTTTGGAACCGAGTGTGAGTGTTGTTTATGGTGAATGGCAGAGACAGCTGTAAAATTATGAGGGAATTGGGAAGTGCTAATCCTGCCAGCTACATGTATAGGCTACTTTATAGGTAAAGAAACATGCCACTGTGAAGTCTAGAACAGGGCTGTGGAGACTCTTATGTTAATCCAGCAAAAAGGCAAAGTGTACTCCAGTTAATGTTAAATTAGAGATTGAAGAAGCTTTCCCAATGGAACACTTATGTGTACCAGGACTAAAACTGGTCACTGCCCAGCATATTGCCTTAAGAATTTTGCTATTTATAACTAAGTTTTTTTTGTATGTTTTTTTGTTTTGTTTTTTGTTTCCCTTTCATCCTGCCTTCATTTATGAGAAATAATCCTTAGTTCTGGTTCAAGTGATTGGGTTAAGTCTACAGAAGTTGTCATACTACAAGGATATTGTTTTTCTTGTTTTATTAGAGTCCATTCAAGATATCACTGGCATTTACCCATAAAGATGGCGAGAGAGAATTAGAATTCCTGTAAGTGTCTCTATGCACTGCAGCTTTATGACACAGATTGTAGTACAAATTAATGTGGAATATCTTTTATAACATCATGTTGAAATATATAGTACACCCCACAGTCTGTTTAAATTTTGTTTCTTTTACTAAAATAATTAATGTAGTCTGAATCAGACAAAGATATACGAGTAGCCTGCGAGCAGGCTCACCTTGGGGCAAGCGCGAATATACCTTGGGACAGGCGCGAGTGGCGAGCGTAGCGATAAGGCAGGGAGTGGCGCCAATAAAGTGAGCCTGCTTTGATCTCTGTATATATTTTATTTCTGCTTTGCCTGAGCAAAGTGAAATACCATTGGCCAAAAGGCGAGAAAGGTGAGAAAACTGTCAATCTGTTTCGTTTGATGAGGTGCGATCAGATCCCCACAGAGTCGTTCAGTTTGCCACCGCAGTCGTCAACAATCAGCAATAATGGAGAGAGAGTCGAGTGCGTGTATTTCTAATGTTTCAGCAAAGTTCTAGTCTGTTTCTGCTTTATATTTTAACCTAAAAAAAGGAGCAGGATACCCTGTTAAAAGTTTGTTCATGAATTGAGATGTACTTGCCGTTTTGTTTGAATCGGTCTTCGCTTTCTTCGCATTTGATTCCCCTTTCCGCAGCGCTTTAGCTACAAACGAATACAGCTGGTGCATATTTCTTATTTTCCGTGCACAAGCCTGGCAAACTCTATCGGATTTATTCGCGGAGGCTGTCACTTGTAAACCAACATGTTAGCACAGTTAAGCGATGATAACACCGGCGAAACCTTTCTGCTTTGACGCTTAAAACAAATTTTCTGTTGCAATCGCACGAGCAGACTCCATATTATTGGACTTTTAACGAACACACACACAGTCGGCAGTAATCTATAACCGAAGGAAGAAGAGGTTTTTTCAACATGCGGTTTTTTCTTTGGTGCAACATTAAAATAACCGACATTATGGAAAGTTTGCATTGAAATTTTCCCGATAAATCTGAAACCGAACAGGCTTATTCGCTGTCAACGTTCCTGTACTGTCAAACTTCTATTTCCGGTGAAACTTAATTGGCTTATCAGTGTTCCTGCGGTTTTCGGGGTGGAAGTGAAAAATTAGTAGAGATCGATGCAGGCTCACTCGCGGCTGACGTCGCTCACCTGTCGCAGCTTCGCCGCTCCCGTGTAGCTCTCGCGGCTATGCCGCTCCCGTGTAGCTCTCGCGCGTGCCCCAAGGTGAGCCTGCTCGCAGGCTAATATATGAGTGTCCATGTTTTTTTAATAGAGTGTTGGGTAGTATAAAGAGCCGTAGCAGTGTTTCACAAGTTATTACCTTTTATATTTTGCATGCCGAATTTTAGAAACATAAAAATAATGTCCTGTAAATGTGATACTGATTAAGACATGCTGATAGCATTTTCAGTTTGATAGGCTGATAAACTGTTAATACTCTTTTTGTTAAAATAAACAGAATCGAGCCACCCAAGTCAAGACTTCGGCAAAGGCGAAAACGGCAAAAGGTACATTTAGTCCATCATTTTAGAATTTTATGTATTTTATACTGGTTGTAATGTAAATTTCATAATTACAGTCTGGGAAACAAGCGCCAGTTAATGGCAACATCACTTCTCTGAGAAGTCACTGAGCCTGCTTTTTTCGTCCCAGAAGTTGCTAAGCAACATGACGTATTGGTACAACTGTAGGCACGATTGTTTTCGGCTTACTCGTGAGTGCCTGTGCTAGTTTTTGATTGGATGAAATAATTCGGAAATTCTTAGAGTGCTTCAACAAAGATTTGCCAAAACCGGCACTTATTCCCCTGACTGATTAATCGTTTTCTATGATAAAAATAGTATTTGGTTAAAGAAAAATGTTTGTTCTGTTTTGTTTGGCAGTACAATCCAGAAGAAGGAACAGCGACTGCAGCTGGTGTGAAAAGAGCACTCGCAGAATTGACAACAGTCGATCAACTGAAAGGGTAGAGATATACTCTGACACCTTTGCCAACTGAACTAATCAAATTTGGTTTTTTAGAACTTTCTATCACTCTTATCTTTCTTCATTTCTGTATTGTAGGTGTTTACATGTTTTTGTGGGTGGTAAATTGTTATATCTTGCTGTTCTGTTGGGTTGAATTATTGTTTCAGAGTGGTGGATTGTCCTCCAAAGTCACCCCAGTCTCCTAGCGAGCTGTCAGAGATTACATGTGCTCATGACTCAATTTATATCGCAGGTTTGTCATCTTCAATCAAATTTCAATCACATCTGAAACTAAGCTTTTTTAATGAGTACATTTTTAACTTAATAAAGTCAAATTGAGGTCCCAATTGACCAGCTTCCAGTGGTTTCATCCCTATTGTCACACATGGTAGTGTGTTTGCACTGAAATGGCAAACATCATATCAGTTTGGATCTTGATGGGGCCTGAGTTTTTTTTTATGACCTTTTTGCCACTGTATACATTGTAAGCTGCTCTCAGACTATCCAGTGAATTTTGAGGAAAATTATATAATTGCACTTCCTGACTTCCTTTCAATTTTACATTTTTCATCTAACATATAAACAGGATAAATAGAGGATAATACATGGTTGCACAGAGATAGGAAATTTATCTTCGAGTGTTCAAATGAGTGAACACGAGAAGATAAATTTCATATCTCCAAACAACCATGTACTATTCTCTTTACACTTTTTATTTTATAAGAATCTAGTTTATAAGAATATCAAGGCTGAAATTTGCGAATTTTTAGGAATATTTTAAGAATAAACCCGAGGCTGAGATTTTGAAAAGAATTTAGTTTTAAGTTGAAACAAAATCAGGTATTTTCATTTCCGTCACTTAATCTCTGTGAGGAATGCTTTGTTTAAAGCCAAAACGGCCAGGCTGCAACGAAAAGCAATGGTACATGTGCACAGTGTAACACGATACAGATCTGGACACCAAACACTTGTAATTGATTACCCAATACATGCTAAAACGAAATGTCAAACGGTATTTTCTAAGAATGTTCGTAAGAATATTTTCAGCCTAAAATCGGCAGAAAATTAAGAATATTCAGCCTGGGTCGGAAAAACTGCATTCTTATAAAAACAAAGACTGTATTATATAAACCTACTAATTACAATGTTTTTGACAATTATCTGAATATTTCCGACGGGCTCTGGGACAAGATTTAACAAATATTCAAGACAACTTCCCATACTCTCACTTGTAATGTTTTGTGGTTTTCAGGAAGATACAATAAGTACTCACGAGTCCTCTCTCAAACTCCTTGGTTAATCAACAATGTTCGACACTGTGAATCATCAGTAGAGGTAAACAGTGATTGAAACAGAGTTTCTCCTTACATTATCAGTACATTGTCAAGCACACATGTGATGAGAATTCAAAAATATCATCAACTAGAGGTGATATCTCGATGTAACAACAATTTCTTAGAACTAAAACTAGGATGAATTTATGGAAACAGAAAAGAAATTTTATATTTCTAGCTTTAATAGAACTGAATTAATTAAATCCCTTTGCATGTGTTTTAGGAAAAAATATGTGACCAGATCACAGCCAAAATCAAGCCTGATGGTATGTACTAATTACAGTCAACTCTCGCCTTGCGAACACCCCGCTATTGTGGACACTCGCTATTACGGACAAAATTCAGATCCCCGGCAAAAAAAGGGTTTGACTGGAAATGACTCCCGCTATCACGGGCTCTCGCTATAACGGACACTAAACGACGCCCCAAGCGTGTCCGCTATAACGAGAGTTGACTGTACTGTGTAGTGGAAGGAAGACGGGTGCCCTTATCAGATGTTAGGTTTTTGTCTATCCTTGCCCTCCCAATCCCTGCTGCAGGGCACCTGGAGATATTTGAATTGTTTACTGCCAGTAGAGAACTGAGGAATAGGACTGAAACCGAACTTGTGTGCTTCCGGGAGGAAAGATAAATTATGTTATTTTACAAGTAACTTTCCCATATGCGATCCACTTTGCTAGTTAAGGAATAAAAACCTCCGTTGCTATGACTGTATACATTCATCAGAGATTTGGTTGGCAGAGTACCCTGGGTACCAGAGGATTTTGCTCGCGCGCGGTGGATACTTGGTCACGATAGAGAGATGACCGACACCGGAAACCGCGCAAGAAAAACCTCTGGCACCCAGGGTATTGGCAGAGAAGTTTCACAAACTTTTGATTGAAACTGAATTATATTTGTCGAGCTAGAGAAGTTTCCGAACTATGTTAACTTACATTTTGATGCTTGAAATTGCAGTTTGACTCAGTTGTGCCGTTTTAAAAGAAAGCTTTCTTACAACTGATTTAGAAAGAAATGTCAAAAAAGACTTGACTTTTTTTTGCAGTTGTTGTTTAATAAAATATCCGTTGACCTTATTTTTTACCAGTCTACCAGTTCTCTGCGTAGCTCTCTACACGCATTTCTTACAGAGCTGAGTTTAAAGAATTTCAACATGCACATCCAAAAAAAAGTTTCCCTCGGCGATCGACATTGCTGATCCTAGCAGTATGCAGGACGCGTGTCACATATCAACCTAGTAATATAAATGGCCCAGCTCACAACGAGTCTCTCGTAGCTCAGTTGGTTAGAGCGCCCAACCGGTATCTAGGAGGCTAGGGGTTCGATTCCCGTCGGGGACTCAAAATTTTTCTTTGTTCCATGCTCGTGTCATTGTTGAAAAATTCATTTTCATTATTTATCACCGAGCTTAAAATTTACCATCTTTATTTTTTACAACACACTTGATGATTTCGACATTGCTGATCCGAGCAGTATGCAGGACGCGTGTCACATATTAACCTAGTAAATGGCCCAGCTCACAACGAGTCTCTCGTAGCTCAGTTGGTTAGAGCGCCCAACCGGTATCTGAGAGGCCATGGGTTCGATTCCCGTCGGGGACTCAGAATTTTTCTCTGTTCCATGCTCGTGTCATTGTTGAAAAATTCATTTTCATTAATTTTTTCGTTGTGTTTTTCACAGATCATAAATTCGCATCCGCCGGAAGAGAGGACATCGATGTACGCATGCTCGGTAATGGTAAGTGGGTGCCAGATGCGACAGAACTTCGTTAGTTAAGAAAAGCTTAGTCTTTCTCAAAGTCCTCGCGGTCGTCGCTTCGCGACTCGCTGAGTGTCGCTTCGCAACGCTTTTCGGCTCGCTTCGCTCGCCAATAGAGGGCGACTTGGTGCAAGTCGTAAGAAAAGCTGTAAGCCTTACTTTCATATATAAACAGAAAACCTTACTGAAAAGTCGCAAAACTAAAATAAAATTCACCTCAATCCTGGACTAGTTAATCGTGTTTTTGAACAACCCGGCCCAGGTGCCCGTTTCTCGAAAGCCCCGGAAAAACAGAAAAGTGTATAGGCCTGAAACTTAGTATGAAGAGAACCTCTGTTCATATTTAAAATGTGTAAATAAAACATCTCTGTAATCATGCGAGGTTTGAGATTTTACGGCTTTCCAGGTGCGAAAACTTTTTGGGACCTTCGAGAAAAGTCCGTTATACCTAGCAGTAATAATTCTAAGCAATGTGGCCGAGTGGTTTAGGGCGTTGCGGTCCTGGGTTGAAGACCTTCACCATGCCACTAGCTAGTTTTTTTTTGGTAGTCCCAAGTTCAACTCCTCGGTCACACTATGTTTATAGCCAATTGGTTAGCCTTCTGCCAGTTTGAATATGTTGTGTTCGAACGTTCACATGAAACAGTTGTTTTGCTACACGGTTCATCCAGAAGCTGCTAACTTTTAACACGGTCCGCCCATGTATAAATAAACTTTCCTTACCTTAACATTTAAAGCACGAGGATAATAGTAAATATTCACTTCTACGAGCAATTGACTGAGTTAGTACATTGCTGTTTGTTTTTTGTTTGTTTGTTTCAAATTATCAAATCGTGATGTTATGTACCGTTTGTGTGGTTTAAATTGCAGGAAGACCATTTTTAGTGGAGTTTATCAATCCACGTGTGACTCGTCTAAAGGAACTATTCTTCACTGAACTACAAAAAGAAATCAACTCTTCATCTGCGGACATTGCTGTCAGAGATCTTCAGCAAGTCACAAAGTGAGATGGCGCTAAACCTTATTTACTCCCCGTTTTCTTTCCTTTTGTCTTTGTGAGAAAATCCCTTAATTGGCTGTCAGTAGTGGAGTAACCTTTTACAGATTTCTTAATAGGGCGATTTTTCATTGAGTGTCGTAATACCAAAACCAAAGTAATCACTCTGGCCAATCACACAGGACACAGACAATCTAATGAACCAGTCAAAACTCGAAGCAAATACACGAAGCGCAAGAAAACGTACGCGAGCGAGTCATGATTGGTTTTGGTTTTTACTTCTGATTGGCTGAGAAAATGGCGCGAGAGTTTTAAACCAATTACTAAACGTAGTAATGCAAAACCAATGCAAACACGAATTACTTTCGACGCTCAAGTGAAAACCGCTCTAAGTGTCGAAATACCAAAACCAAAGTTATCACTCTGGCCAATCAGAAAAGGACACGAAAAATCGAGTGAACCAATCAAAACTCGAAGAAAATACATGTAGCCGGCGTGAAGCGCGGGAAAACGTGTGTGGGCGAGTCACGATTGGTTTTGGTTTGACTTCTGATTGGTTGAAAAAATTGGCGCGGGGTTTTTGTACCAATCGCTGAGCAAAGTAAACCAAAATGAAAGCAAAGGTGATACTTTCGACAGCCAAGTGAAAATCTCTCTATATGCATTACTTGGTGGGCATTCCCTTAGCTCAGAACTGCAGTTTGCAGGCATAGTACTCAAACATAGAAAGCCGGCGAACAGTTACTTTTCAAATTCCTAAGTTTACATAAAGAAAATTTTCAATATTCGGAAAATATCCTTAACCTGTTTCAAGGCGACTCCTTGTTCAAATCTTTACTCTTATTAAATAATTTTGAGTTGAACGGCTTTGCTTAAGGTTTCGTTTTTTAACCGACGCAGAAATTAACTGGAAAATGCAGGAAAGGCTTCTATATTGTATCTTGAAAAGCTATCTGTTACATTTTCTTGTAGGGAGCAGTGCCTCCTTTTAAAAGATGCAGAGACGAACAAAACTAAAACATACAAGTAAGTCTGCGTAACACATTGCTATAGTTGGTTAATAACATTGATCTTTGTCCAGCATTTTATTAAGATTTTAAAAAAAATTGGGTTGGTTAGCGGCTCTTGCAAGGTCTATTCTATTCTATTCTATTCTGTTCTATTCTATTCTGTTCCATTCTAATCTATTCTATTCTATTCTATTCTGTTCTATTCTGTTCTATTCTATTCTATTCTATTCTATTCTAATCTATTCTATTCTAATCTATTCTATTCTGTTCTATTCTATTCTATTCTATTCTGTTCTATTCTGTTCTATTCTAATCTATTCTATTCTATTCTATTCTGTTCTATTCTAATCTATTCTATTCTATTCTATTCTGTTCTATTCTAATCTATTCTGTTCTATTCTATTCTATTCTATTCTATTCTGTTCTATTCTGTTCTATTCTAATCTATTCTATTCTATTCTATTCTGTTCTATTCTAATCTATTCTATTCTATTCTATTCTGTTCTATTCTAATCTATTCTATTCTGTTCTATTCTATTCTATTCTGTTCTATTCTGTTCTATTCTATTCTATTCTATTCTATTCTATTCTGTTCTATTCTAATCTATTCTATTCTATTCTATTCTATTCTGTTCTATTCTAATCTATTCTATTCTATTCTATTCTATTCTTTTCTATTCTATTCTATTCTAATCTATTCTAATCTATTCTATTCTAATCTATTCTATTCTATTCTGTTCTATTCTGTTCTATTCTAATCTATTCTATTCTATTCTGTTCTATTCTAATCTATTCTATTCTATTCTATTCTTTTCTATTCTATTCTATTCTAATCTATTCTAATCTATTCTATTCTATTCTAATCTATTCTATTTTATTCTGTTCTATTCTAATCTATTCTATTCTATTCTATTCTGTTCTGTTCTATTCTATTCTATTCTATTCTAATCTATTCTATTCTAATCTATTCTGTTCTATTCTATTCTATTCTATTCTATTCTATTCTGTTCTATTCTAATCTATTCTATTCTATTCTATTCTATTCTAATCTATTCTATTCTATTCTATTCTATTCTTTTCTATTCTATTCTATTCTAATCTATTCTAATCTATTCTATTCTAATCTATTCTATTCTATTCTGTTCTATTCTGTTCTATTCTAATCTATTCTATTCTATTCTGTTCTATTCTAATCTATTCTATTCTATTCTATTCTTTTCTATTCTATTCTATTCTAATCTATTCTAATCTATTCTATTCTATTCTAATCTATTCTATTTTATTCTGTTCTATTCTAATCTATTCTATTCTATTCTATTCTGTTCTATTCTATTCTATTCTATTCTAATCTATTCTATTCTAATCTATTCTGTTCTATTCTATTCTATTCTATTCTATTCTGTTCTATTCTATTCTATTCTATTCTATTCTGTTCTATTCTAATCTATTCTATTCTATTCTATTCTGTTCTATTCTAATCTATTCTATTCTATTCTATTCTGTTCTAATCTATTCTATTCTATTCTATTCTATTCTATTCTGTTCTATTCTGTTCTATTCTAATCTATTCTATTCTTTTCTATTCTATTCTATTCTAATCTATTCTATTCTAATCTATTCTATTCTATTCTGTTCTATTCTAATCTATTCTATTCTATTCTGTTCTATTCTGTTCTATTCTATTCTATTCTAATCTATTCTATTCTAATCTATTCTATTCTATTCTGTTCTATTCTATTCTATTCTATTCTGTTCTATTCTAATGTATTCTATTCTATTCTATTCTGTTCTATTCTAATCTATTCTATTCTATTCTATTCTGTTCTATTCTAATCTATTCTATTCTATTCTGTTCTATTCTATTCTATTCTATTCTATTCTATTCTGTTCTATTCTAATCTATTCTATTCTATTCTATTCTGTTCTATTCTAATCTATTCTATTCTATTCTATTCTGTTCTATTCTAATCTATTCTATTCTATTCTGTTCTATTCTAATCTATTCTATTCTATTCTGTTCTATTCTATTCTATTCTATTCTATTCTGTTCTATTCTGTTCTATTCTAATCTATTCTATTCTAATTCTATTCTTTTCTATTCTAATCTATTCTAATCTATTCTAATCTATTCTATTCTAATCTATTCTATTCTGTTCTATTCTGTTCTATTCTAATCTATTCTATTCTATTCTGTTCTATTCTAATCTATTCTATTCTATTCTTTTCTATTCTATTCTATTCTAATCTATTCTAATCTATTCTATTCTAATCTATTCTATTCTTTTCTATTCTAATCTATTCTATTCTATTCTATTCTAATCTATTCTAATCTATTCTATTCTGTTCTATTCTATTCTATTCTATTCTATTCTGTTCTATTCTGTTCTATTCTAATCTATTCTATTCTATTCTATTCTGTTCTATTCTAATCTATTCTATTCTATTCTGTTCTATTCTAATCTATTCTATTCTATTCTTTTCTATTCTATTCTATTCTAATCTATTCTATTCTATTCTATTCTATTCTATTCTGTTCTATTCTATTCTATTCTATTCTATTTTATTCTATTCTATTCTTTTCTATTCTATTCTATTCTATTCTATTCTAATCGATCCTATTCTATTCTATTCTATTCTTTTCTATTCTATTCTAATCTATTCTATTCTATTCTATTCTAATCTATTCTATTCTGTTCTATTCTATTCTATTCTATTTTATTCTATTCTATTCTTTTCTATTCTATTCTAATCTATTCTATTCTATTCTATTCTATTCTATTCTAATCTATTCTAATCTATTCTATTCTATTCTATTCTATTCTATTCTAATCTATTCTATTCTATTCTAATCTATTCTATTCTATTCTATTCTATTCTATTTTATTCTCACGTGAATGCCTTGCTACCCTTTGAGAGAAAAATAGAACAAACAACAGGAGCAATTTAGTGTGGACTTGGTATTGTCCCTTTAGTTTAAAAACTTATTAAGCTACAAACTCTGTTTTCTTGTAGTTAGTTAGCAAACCCTTGTTTTCTCTTGCAGGGCGTTAATATGGACAGAAAAGGAAGTCTCCGAAGAACAGCTTCACAAACTCACTGACGTGAAGGTAAATTAAACTGTTTACTCCGTGCTAAGGAATAAAATAACCAAAAGGCATTATATCAATAAACGCTTTCTCTTAAAAAGAGTGGATAAGGCGACTTAAACGACTTGCCGGGCACTTGTTTGAGGTTGACCTTTTTTCTTTCTTTTTACTTTAGGATGTAAAGATTTTCCAGAAAACTCCCCTTCGTGTCTTGCACAGGTAATGAATGATCTAGTCAGTTCCTTGCTTCTATGATCAGGGATAAATGGGAAAAAATCCGTGTGCTGCGTGGCCCTTTTTAAAAGTTACAAAGTTAAACAAAGTTCTTACTTATTAGAGTAGAAAGTACCATAAATACGTATTAATCCTTCATCATCGGGCCTAGCCCTTTGCTTCTACGTACTGTATTAAGCATTTATCCTTTCTGAAGCTTTAAAGCTGATGGCGTTTAAAAACACTTACCGTTACAGTGTCGAATCTTTCGTAGTTATTTGAGTTTGCACTGTTTTTAATGTTGCTGTTCCGGTATGTTTTTTTATTGTTGTTGTTGTAGAGCAACAAGTTGGTTTTTAATGATAAGTTTATGAAACAGTTGAATTTCAACATTACAATTGGTGTTTGATTTGTATTGCTTTGCAGACGTCCTTTAGCTGTGAGAGAGCGATGTATTTACAGTATGAAACCCGAGAGGATCGACTCCAATTCCTTTAATCTCTTCCTCAAGACTCAGGCAGGGACGTATCCTCTGAATATTTACCACATATAGGCGTCACCGAGTGTCGCAAACAAAAAGATGGCCGGCGAGTTTGTCCAGCTGTTTTCTCTGTAAGGAACTATTGTGTAATCATGTGACTGAAAACTGGAAACTGTGCCATACGACTGTAGTGACTTCCTAGATTTTCTCGTTCAAAGAAAGTCAAGAAACAGCTCGTAGCAGATTGAAGTGTAAGTACATGTAAGAATATGGTTAGTACTGCATACGGTACATCAAAAATGTTTGCGTTGGGTTATGTTGATAATATTGTTGGGTGATCAGACGTAGGATTGCTCTTAGACTGCTCGGCTTGACTATTTCAGTCAGTTTTGAATTTAGTGTCTTGAAAATGCAATGAAGGTGTTGGTATTAATTGAAAATCCACTAATAGTGGCCTGGCATTGCTAAAACGTACGTACTAGTCATGAAAATTGTCAAAAGGCGGTTTGATAGTAGTGGCCTAAAACTTTGAAAAAATCGGGCAGACTTTTTCAAGTTTGACAGTGTTACTTAGAAGAAAATCACTTATAAACCATTGATAACATTTTTTACACTTTGTGGAATGAATTTATGCCTTTCTTTGTTGTTCATAGGTTATTTTGTTAACCACCTGACTGAGTGCACCCTCAATTCTTTCATAGTTTACACAAAAACTTATAAGAATTCTCGTGATACTGCCCCTTTGAGTGGTATTATTGTTCATTTCAAATTAATCTTAAGGCCATTGATATGGGTAGCTCCTGTTGCTGTCGTAATAGATATAAGTTAGCGTTATAGTTAAGAGCAGGTAGAGAGTTCCTTAACCTGTGTTTAGTTATGTCAAGGAGTTTGTTCATGGAGACTTTGGAAGGACCAAACCTAACTTGGGGGATTTGTTAAACACTGAGACGGACATTTTACAACTGGATGTAGAGGTAGGTAGTGAAGTACATGTTTATTGCCCAGTCAATAACAGCTGCGAGGGCCGTACTGGAGAATGTCGGCCCGAGATCTCTGCGCTCGGTCTGTACAGAAAAGACCGAAATTTAAAAACGTGGCAAGGCAACATTTTGGGGAAAGAAATTGTTGGATAATAAATCTCTAATTAGACATTTTAGTGTGTAGTATCGCTGTACATTTTTACTCTTCATTTGTATTTTTGGCGAGCCCTTTCGCCAAAATACTGCAAGACTCGTAAAAATATTCACTGGTATGTCTAATACGATATATGTATCAAGAGCTTCGTAAAGCGAGACAGTTTATAAGCAATTGAACACTAAATTGGAAATGAGAGATTTAAGGATATCTGTGGCTCAACAAACCTTTTCCGAGTAGTAGCTGGTGCAAGTGACTCATTTATTTTAGCACATGCTTTAAGAATTTTTTTTATTGCAGTCCGTGGATGTAGACTGGCCTCCAAGGAAAGACGAGATCGATGAATCAAAAGACGGCAGCTGACACCGTGTTGATCATGGCCTATCTTCTCCTTAGTCATTTTGCATATACAAATTCAAGAAGCACTCGGGCAGCTCCAAGGCCCGTCTCTGGATTGACTAAGCCTGCGGTTTGCGTAAGCGGTGTTGCTTAGTGACGTGGTATACTACGTGAACCGCTGAGGCGTGGCGCTGACTGGGTACAACATTGTAAAAGCTCTGGCTAAGCAGGCAGACTAATCGGCCACTGAAATATCCCTTATAAAATCTTACTTTTGTGGTCTGCACTGCAGGACGAAATACAATGGATCTGTAATGGTGGTCTTATCTAGCAGTATAAAATAAAAAGGGGGAAAAAAAAAAAAAGAAAAAAAGAAAGGGGAAAATTATTTGGGTCACGGTCGCAACGTAGCGATTCTCGCGCTTAGCTTGATGAAAAGAATTGCGGGACGATCCATTTGTTGGCTGCGAAAGACTGAAACTTATCATTTAAATAGAATTCTCCTGTCGTATACTATAAATAAAAACCCAAGACGTTGCTGCGATATAGAAAAATAGTCTTTGTCGGCGGATTCATTTTATTTTATGTCAACTATTTTGATAAAGTTAGGATTGGCAGCCAGGAAGGAAAGTCAATATCCCTAGGTCCGTATCAGGGGACGGGGTATTAGGGAACTCTCATTATCTGCAAACAATATCGTAATAACCGTTTTCTGACTACACTAACACGAGACATTCAATGTGAAGAGTGTCACTGAGGATGCTCAGTCAGTCATCTAAGGAAAAACGTATCCTTATTACAACCTTGCAAATAACGTCTATGGGCTCTAGGAAGAAGAAGTTGTGCTACGCCAGATACAAAAAAAAAACACCCTTTAGCTAGAAGTGGCCAAAAATATGCGGAAACGCGTACGCATTCCTCGTCAGATGTGGCAACACGAAGCCCCGTGGAAAGGATACAACTAATGATAGGCTAAAACATTTTACAATTTTTTACGAAAACTGCGCAGACAAAAACTTGTTACAAAATAAGAGCGAGCGAATACGGAAACTGACCGACCTAAATTGACCAAAAACGCCGGATCCCGTCAATCACCTAAATGTATGCCGTGATGATACCATGGCAACCCGCAAGCCTCTAAGTCCGGGCCTAGGTCTCGCTACTAAGCTGAATTTTAATATATCGAAAGAAGCCTATTGTGCCGTCAAAATATTAATTTCTGACAAATTCATTCCGGCAATGCAGAAATTACATACGGGTAATTCCTTGGGTGGTTTCCCATGCATAGAGTGGTGTAGGGCCTGGGGTTTTAAGATGTGTTCTTTCTTTATTACATGTAAACCAAGATCAGGAGCCCATTACCCTGCCAAGAGAAAAAGACTCGATCAAGTGAACTTGGCCGTGTAATATTGTTAGGCTCAAACTCCTCGATCCAAATTACTGCAAGAGAAACTTGAGTTTTTCTCCGAGTTTTTCTCGCGCCTTGGAAAAGAGACCCTGGGATCTAATGAGGTTGGTCTGTGACACTGTCACGCAAGCGTAAAGTATCATTGCTTGGTTAATTATTCACGAACATTTACCGTATTTGCATTCTTTAATTGGGACAATGTTTATGTTTTAAAGGTATTATTTTGCCAGTTTCTCTCCCAAATGATGCCCTTGACTTTGCGGAGTTGTTGGTTGTTTCACGAATGATTTTATGGACTACAACACCAAGAGTACAGGCTATCAATGTGATCATTTCCTTGAATGATATTGACATTTTGCTGCATTGGCAATTACAATACGCATTTCGCTTCATCTAGCTTTCACCTAAGCAACGGAAACTCGAGGAAACAGAAGATGTCTTTGGAAGTACAAACGCGGGAACAGTTTCCAAAGATATTCGACATCGCAAGAAGATAACAGATGCAAAGTTTTTAATCAAGTATACGCACGATTGATTTTCACAAGCTCGATAAATTTTCGCCGATTTGAAAGATCGTTGCTTGCTTCGCTCAAATACAATTCACCATGGCAAAAAGGAAGAAAGGAATTTCTAGAAGCCGAGTGTGTGTAGTTGTTTTTATTGTGGTTTTAGCAGGAACATCGTTGTTGAATATAATGTTTATCTTGAACACAACTTCGCGGGCGACGAATGTCGAGAAAGAACCCATGGAATATGACATGCGATTTCACAGGCTTTCATCAAATTCTATTTCGCCTTCGGTATACTGGCCGAAAGAGAGAGCTCCTATATCTGCTATATCAAGGGCAGGTGAGATATAAAGGAAATTACCTTTTGAATAAGAGTTTAGTTTATGTACTAATACGACTTAACTTCTAGCGCTTAATTTAAAGGAGTTTTTATCACATTTAAATACGTTAACCGCCTTCCCTCATATTTTTAATAGATCGACCATTATTTATTTAGCGCTAGCATTTCAAACTTTAAGCGTGTGTTTCTTTTATAAGTAATAGCATTTTGACAAAACTAAGCCGCTTTACAGTCTGACTGACAAAAAGTGTGTTCGCTCATTGTAAGGCCGTAAATTAGCGTTCAACGGTAGTATGCAAATGCAGCCGGTTTATTTCCACCATTGTTTCACGCTTGCCAAAGCGGAAAACCCATTCTTCACAAGCTTTTAATAGAAAAATCGTATAAAATGCGTTGATGCGAAAGAGCTGCTCGCGTTTTTATGCTCACAATCAAGGAGAACTCAGAATAATAATTATATTTCATAGACTACACAACAGGTGCGACGTATTAAAATGAAGATACTACACACGACGTGGCTTTTTCTAGAACCGTAATATAAACATACCAGCGGCAACCTTGGAGATGCTGGATTCGTCACGCAATTCTTAGCGCGTGACAACCCCCAAAAAGTTTGCTTTAAGTTCTATGGTATATAAAAAAAAAATCAACCGCATGTTTCTCCCCAATGAGAATTCACGTGAACGTCTAGAGACGTTGGGACGTTTTGTCGTTGGGATAGTCGTGCAGGGAAAAATGAATTCGCGCTAAAACCTGTCAGGGGCGAAAATGTCTTCTTCTTTCCTTTTTTTTTGGAGGCGGTAAACCATAGGATGCGCAATTTAAAATGTAAGAGTGCATGGTCTGACTGCGAATTTTTTTTATTTACATAGAAAGTACAGGATATCTGGATATAGAAGTTTTGTCAAGCAAGGAGAATGTGTCCATTACTATAAATGGACAACAGGTATGATGAAAGTTTATAACCTTTATAGCGACTGCTTCAGCTGTTAATTACAAAAACTAGGTAAAAGGTCTGTACATACCGGTAATTCCATGTTATACAGAATTTCCTTGACTTTATTCAGGGCAAATGCAAGGAAAATCTTCCCGCACTGCTGCGCAGTTTCTTCGGTCGTCACGCAAAGGAGGAGAAGCGTTGCTTGGCAACCAAAATAACGTTTGCAAAGAGAATAGGGAGGTGCATGGCGTTTAATGCCTTTAAAGTAAAGAAAGGAAAATCTTTATGCCCTTTGCTTTTGGACTCTGTTTTTAAAGTTCCCTCCCAAGGGGGAAGGGGGAGGGATGACCAACTCGTAAATGGTTCCTCAGGAATTGTGTTATCTGTTGGAGTGAAGACAAATCTTTATTTTTTTAGCGGGTAGACACTTCTGAGATGTTATTAAGGGGACTCAACGTGGTGGTGTTAAATGAAGTAACAGGCGCCGTGATGTCCTCAAGATGGTTTGATACGTATGAGTCCAAAGAGGACAGCGATTTTCTAATGGAATTCCTCAAAAGTTTAAAACATGGCAGGATAATCTGTTTTGCCATAAAGGTGGGTACAGACCAGTCTATATACTTGTTTTTCATGCACGATACAACATAATTGGAGATAATGTTTGACGCAATGTAATGTCGGTGTCATTTGCTCAGATATAATAAAAAACTGCAATATCACAGCGACAAACTGATGAGTGGACCTAGGGTCATTTTCTCGCCCCATACCTCCATACCGCAAAAAATTTGTGCCCGGTATCTTCTTCGCGTTCATTGGAGATGACGTTTGATATCGACCTCGTTCCTAGGGGCTCCCCTCTCCTCTCGCTCTGGGGGGCGGCGAGAGAGAGACCCTGGAAAAGAGGTTGGTTTGATATTTTTGCTATTAGCAGGCGATTTAGACTAAAAAATGTCTTACCCTCCCCTCCCTCTCTGTACTGAAAAGAAGGAGGGCTTTTACAAGATCTCACATCGGCTTTTCATTTCGGGTTTCTTTTGTTTAGTTTAGCTTTGTTTTGTTTTTTTGTTTTTTGTAAACATTTTCCCAGCTTATTTCTGTGGATCTGTTGTTAAATCAGGATATGCCACGTTGCAACTTACAAAGCTATTTTCCGCATAAATGGTTGCGTTTTAATTTATAAAAAGGCGAATGAAATTTCTTTTACTCACCGCATATCTTCGTTATTTTTACGATCCAGGATGAGGCAACGCTTTCCCTCTCCAAAAACGCGCGCATGTTCATCAAAGGTTTCGGGAGCTCTTATATCAATCAGCTCAAGTGGAGAGGCACATGGGCGTTTGTGGTTCAACGATTGGACGATCGAAACATCGTGTACGGAGAGAGCTTTCAGGATTCGCCGGAATATAACCAGTGGGGAAAACCGGTTAAACTACGTACTTCAGTGAAATTGCTGGCGGAAAACATTGTCAACTGCAACTGGGATGACTCTGACGCCAGCAGGAGAAGGAAAGAATTTTGTGACAAATACGAAGGATATGATAACGTTTGCAATTGTAAGTATCACAGAGCTTTGTCTTGCAAGGTATCTTCCGGTTGAAGCCGGGTTTACACTGGCAATCTTCATGTGACAATTTTTATGTGGTAAATATATTTGACTGTGTAGATAACACAACAATTATTTGTCAGTTATCCACAGTTTAGTGTACCAGTAATGACATTGGATTGTAGAGATACGCGCGCATAGTGCCCACTGATTGGGAGATCGGGGACCACATATGCTTACGCAATATTCTACACGAGCAATTTTCGTATGTGACAACTTTTATTTGTCACATAAAAGGTAACACGCCAGCTTGTCAACAAATACATTTGTCACATAAAAATTGGCCAAATTTTCTCATCTACTCGAGCAAATAAAAACTCGGCTTAAATATATAAGGATATCGATCGTCTAATTGGCTGACAATCGAAAATGGGCACTCAGCGCGTGCTCAAAAAATCGGATTCGGCCAGAGTCCGTCTTCTTGGTGCTGACGAAAAGAAAAGCGGGCTCATGGCACGAGATTGGACAAAGCGGCGCTATTTTCAGCCGGGTGGGCATCGCTTAATCATTGTTAATATGTTGGTCCATCCCAGGTGATAATCCCGTGTCTCTGGACTTCAACCCACCCGCTTTCCAAGATGGCGGCCGACTCAAGCTTCCATTGGCAGTCATGGCTGGTAACAGACCGAGTTACCTATTGCGCATGCTCTTCAGCCTGCGCAACGTTGAAGGCCTGGATCCTAACTTAGTGACTGTTTTTATTGATGGGTTTTTTGACGAGCCCTCGTCGGTAGCCAAGTTGTTTGAACTGAACGTGGAACAGCATGCAGGATCAGGGAAACGCAATGCCAGGATTTGTCAGGTAAGCGCTTAATACGATGAGCTGATCTATATTTCTTACCGGCAGAAAAACGTTTTTATTTTCAAACTTCATTCCCTGCCAACGTATGAGTTTAGGTGAAGCACTGCTGAATTACTGTAAGTCATAAAAATGCTTAAAAATATTGCGATCCTTTTTCGCGACTGAAAGAGCAGCACGAGTATTCCCGGGCGCCTCACCCGCGTGCTAAAACATTTGCACGTCTGCAAGATCCCCTACTATAATAACAGTCCTTTGTCTACCCTGTGTATCAAATGGGTACTGAGGGAAGGGGGAAAGAAGATAATCTATGATGGGACTAGCGCCCCATCCGTGGCAGGGAGTTAAGTTTCTTACGTACTAGAGACGTTTTCTCTTGAGTGTCGAAATTAATTCTCATTTGCTTTGTTTTTGCATTACCCAATCGTGGGACACGTTTACTCGCGCTTCGTGGATTGGTTCACTGTGTCGCTGTATCGCTGTGTCCTTTGTGCTTGACCAGAGTGATTTTTAATTCAGTTGGTTTTGGTTTAAACGATATTCGATTGAAATCGTTCTAAAGGAAATCGCAGTACATGTAAACTGCCAGTCTGTTGATCAACCAGGCCTTGAAAAACTTCAACTTTGACTTTTGACAGGAGGTTTGACCGTGTCTGTGCATTTTTATGTCAAAAGATTTTGCTTATTTTGCATTTTTTTTTTCAATTTCCAGCATTACAAGAAATCGTTAACAGCGTCGTTTGACCGATATCCTGACGCTAACTACCTGGTAATCCTGGAAGAAGATCTCTATATGTCTGTAGATATTCTCAGCTACTTTAAACAACTTCTCCCAGTCTTGGAAAACGATGAAAGTCTTTACTGCATATCAGCTTGGAACGACCAGGTATTAGCTTCGTCACACTGATCAATAACTTAAGTCTCCTTGTAATATTAATACATTGTCAAGTTTTCTACTAATGAGAATGAAGAAGGCGATATAAAAGAGGATAGAGAAAGCGAGTGTTTCTACTTTCTTAGTATTTGAAGAAATATAGGGTATTCACTTTGAGGGAATTCGTATTTTAATCTTGGAATAGCGGAATCGTTAATTCCTTCTAAATGTAACGGCAACTCACTCGTCAGTGTGTTAAAAACAAAGATTGTTTCTCTGTCAGCTTTTTTTTCTTTCGTGCCTCATGTACATTATACGAAGTGTTTCCTGAACAGAAGCCAGAGTATTATATTAAGGCCCCCGCAAATGTAGAAAAATATATTGTTTCACTTAATAATTGTTCACACACGAAACATTAGTTGCGTATTTCTAAGCAAATTTTGTTTACAAAGAAAAATGTTGCAGAATATCTTCAGAAAAACATTTCGCTACCGTGTCAAATGTTTCCGTGCATGGTCTGGTCGGCAAAGAAACAATTTTGGGAAACAATGTTTCCTTATTTGCGGGGAGCCTTAACATGTAAGTGTTTGAGAAACTTTTTTACGCGGTCTTCCCACGTTGATATCTTCAGCTACTAGGTCGAAAAATACTTCTGCGTCTGAGGGAAAGTTAATTTTTCTAATGGAGTTCCGCAATTTTAACATTTTTACTTTTCAGGGTTATGATCATCTTGCTAATGACCCGGCCATGTTGTACAGAGTTGAAACTATGCCAGGCTTAGGATGGTAAGCGAGCCTTGCGTTTTCCAAAACTTAATATACTTTTAAAAAATAAGAACCTGTTTTCTACTTCGGCAAAGTTGTTAGCATTTGTTTGTTATTGGTTAAAGGTGTTTGATTAATATCGTAAAAAATGTTGTCGTTAATCATCGTGGTAGAGTACAATAATAATAAAGTATTTTTTGCTTGTCTCACGACGTAGTGTCACTTGTGAGGTAGATCGCGACGTTTCGACTGCACACTGCTAGTCTTCATCAGGCGATAAGGTCGACTGGTCAGGTGTTACCTTATAAAGCACGCTGCTACGCTGTGATTGGTTGGTTTTCAACAGCTCTGATTGGTGCATTTCGATCCTCGCTGTTCCGGTGTGCTGGTGTTCCCTCAGGGGTCCGCTGTCGCTCAGTTCTCCTGGTGTTGTGTTTTTTGATCGCGGGCATCCATGCTTCGGGAATTTCAATTCCACTATCCCTGTTGATATTGTTAGGGTGAAGTCTTATCTGAATTGCCTCTTTGACCCTGCGTGTGTACCAGTGTGGTTCACGATCAATAAACTTTACCTCATTCCAAAGCGGATAGTGTCCGGTGTTGTGGGTGTGCTCTGAAACGGCGGAGGTCTGGATACGGGCGAGTCGGATGTCCCGGTCGTGTTCTTTGATCCTGTCTTGCATAGGTCTTCCAGTCTCGCCGATGTAAACTTTGCCGCACTCACAGGGAATTCTGTAAACAACGCCATCTTGCTTAGTCGGATCAACGGCGTCTTTCGGCCGTACTAGGTGTGATCTTAAAGTAGTTTCCGACTTGAAAACAGCGCGTACGCCTTGTTGTTGTAGGCAGCGTCTAAGTTGTTCGGAAAGACCTTTGACATAGGGTAGAACCGCAGTAGATTTAAACTCGGTCGTAGGCTCTGCACTGGTGCTCGGCTTTCTGGTCTTGGAGATCTTCTGCAAGAAAGAAAAAGGATAACCATTAGAAACAAGAACAGATGACAGATGTTTTTTCTCCTTGGATATAACAGATGGTTTAGTTACGAGGCGTTTAGCACGATCGTAAAGACACTTAACAATACCGCGTTTAACTGATTGAGGGTGGTGTGAATCATACGCTAAGTATTGATTAGTGTGTGTTGGTTTCCTATATACGCTGGTGGTGAGCCGGCCGTCTGGTTCTCTCGAAACTGTGGTGTCGAGGAAGGCGATTTTGCAGTCATTCTCTGTTTCCATGGTGAAGCGGATGGAAGGCTGCTGGTTGTTAAGATGTTGTAGAAAGCTGTCGACTCTTCCGCGATCCAAAATGGTGAAGGTGTCGTCCACGTAGCGTTTCCATATATATCAGAGCTGTTGAAAACCAACCAATCACAGCGCAGCAGCGTGCTTTATAAGGTAACACCTGACCAGTCGACCTTATCGCCTGATGAAGACTAGCAGTGTGCAGTCGAAACGTCGCGATCTACATCACAAGTGACACTACGTCGTGAGACAAACGAAAAATACTTTATTATTAGGTGTTTGATTGTTTTTGGTTTTATTGTGTTGACGTTTTCTTACTTGGAACCAAAACTATCAAGAACCTAACGCCATGAACACTGTAAAAATCGCAAATGAACCCCTGTTTTAAATCTTCCAACTCACGACATTTCTCTTGTCATCAACCTCATTCAAACAGAAGCCAGATCGGTTTAGCAGGTTTTGACCATCCGTAATACTAAATTTGTGACATCTGACAATTTTAAAAGTGTTTGTGTACAATTGTAAACCATTATCTGAAAGCTTAGTTTAATTTCAAGACAGGTTTTTGTCACAGAATCGCCTAAAACATAAAAGGGCAAGATCACGTTGAACCAGAAGCAACCCTGTTCTTTTACTAAAGTCCAGGCATAACTAATCGATGATCAATGACATCAATTGGTAATCAATGAGTAATCGATGGGTAATCAGTTGATTAGTCATTGATTATTGGCGATGATCAATGAGTAATCGATGAGTAATCGAAGCCCAAAAATTTTGTGGCCTATCGATTACTCATCGATGACATCGATTACTCATTGATGTAATCGATTACCTATTGATGTTATTGATTACTCATCGATGACCCATCGATTACTCATCAACTATCATACTGCACACAAAAGACACATTCCTTGCTTTCTTGTACCTTTTTTGTGATTTTTTATCTATGTTAGTCATATTTTGCTTTATAACTGGCATTCTTGTTGACGAAATTACGTCCTCAGAAAAGGTGAAATAACCTTCCGGCATATCAAGACGTGAAGGGCTAATCACAAATACAGATGATATTTCAATATTTCACTTTACCCAACTCTTTATTTAATAACAAAACAATTGAACAGGAAAACCAACCAGTCTGGAAATGAAACTAACAAGTACGGAGACAAGAATCGACTACGTGGTTATAGATTTTGTTCGGTGGATGTTTGTCAGCAAAGTAAAACTGCTTCGCGGCTTAGGGAGACAGCCGTCATAAGCACTTACATTACGCACCGGAACAGCTGCAAGCACTTTTACTTTCTGTACTTTTTTCACATGTAACCATGATACTGTTAGATTGTTATGGCGTGTACAAGCTTGAGTATGAAATACTTTTACAAGTTCCGGTTTTCAACCACGAGACTATATCGATGAGTAATCAATGCAATCAATGACTAATCGATGCAATCGATGACTGATCGATGCAATCGATGACTAATCGATGACCAAAAATTTTGTGGCCTATCGATTAGTCATCGATTACTCATTGATCATCGGCAATAATCAGTGACTAATCAACTGATTACCCATCGATTACTCATTGATTACTCATTGATTTCATTGATGTCATCGATTAGTTATGCCTGGTAAAGTCAATCTTTTTTTGGCAAATTAACTGCTAAAACGTTCTTTTTTAAAATCCGTATAAGGAAACTTAGAAAATTCATGACGTTTATTATGGATTTTAGGAACATTTTAGCGTTTTGTTTCGCCACAAAAGCGTATTCCAAATCTCAAATATTTTTCAGGGTTCTAAATCGTAAATTGTACAAAAACGAGCTGGAGAAGAAATGGCCTAGACCCGATCAATCTGCTGACTGGGACATGTGGATGCGATTACCATCCAACAGAAAGGATCGGGAATGCATTATACCAGACGTCTCACGTACTTATCACTTTGGGGCCAAGGGACTCAATGTCGGCAGCTTTATGCAAAACATTTACTTCAAACGACATGCATTGAACAACGAGACAAATGTGAAGTTGGATGTCGAGAAGATGTACAAGGAGAACTATGAAAAGGAGATATTTCGTTTAATAGGGTAAGACACTTGTGATAGCCTTACAAACGTCCCACAAGAACATAAAGCGGTGTTACACGGGGCAGTTTGCAACAACGATTTTTTTTGCATAACAATGTTGTGCGAAAAATCGAACACCGTGTAACATGGAACCGGGGACGATTTTTTGCGGAACACCTTCCCAGCAATCTGTTCAACGTAGCCTGGACGCCCGTTGTTCGGATGCGAATATAATCGTATAACAAGCATGTTGCCAAGTACATCTTGTAAGATATTGGGCGAAAAGTTGACTCGTTTAACATACCACGAAAAGTTGACGCGGTGTTGCCCGAAAAATCGTTGTTGCAAGTTGTTTCGTGTAGCACAACCTTAAAGCGGTGACCCCAGCCAGAGCTAGAACCAGGACCATTCGCTGTGCTCAAAACATTTGGTCACTGCGCCTTTGAAAGTTCCTAAATTTAATCCTGATTAACTTCCTAATTTTTATATCTTATCTTTTAGGGAAGCCAAGCTTTTGAATCATTCCAAAAACCCGTGCGCAAATCTCAAGGACTTTGTCCCAGACACCACTGGAGAGACCTACTTGTTTTATCTGCGCATGGATAACCCCAGGGACTATACCACGTGGTCTAACGTGGCACGATGCTTTCGAATGTGGGATCTGGACCCAAGAGGTTTTCATAAAAGCATGTGGCGATTCTGGATCAAGAAAAACCATATTTTAGCGGTTGGATGTCCTGCGTCTGTGTACTGTAAAAACAAACCGCAAGATTTAAAACCGATTTATCTTCCGAACAAAGAAACGAGACCGAAAGATCCTCTTTAATAGACAGTTTGAGGAAAAAAGCTTCCAGATTTCAAATTTTCTCTAAAGTTTTAGAAATATTTGAAGGTATTTATATGAGACTAGTCCTTTACAGCAGCCATACAGAGTTCACTTTCTAACCGTTTTTGAGCTGAGCTGGGTTTTCGTACGGCTCGCTTCTTCAGGTTAAGCTTATTTTTATACAGCTTTTTTCGGTCGCTAGGGAATTTGGCGGTAACTAGAAATGAAGCCAACGTTCAGAGTTGTGCTAGCACGTTTTGGGTCTTGCCGCCATCTTGAAGTTTCAGTTTTAACATTTGGGCCATTCAAAAATGGCAAGACTTACTGCCACGAACCTTTTTGATGATTCTTGAAATGAACCATTGTTGCTCGATACCAAACGATTCATAATTTCATTCCAAATAAACGACTACAAGCACAGGACACTCTAAAACTCTAAAAGAATTTCTTGCACAATTAGCATCTATTCCACCACCTGGCTGATTGACTCGTTCGCTTTCATGACATCTTACATGACATCTGTAACAACCTCGTACCCAAGGGACCGTGCTCCGAGCGTTGAGCGCAAGGTCGCTCCTAACCAGTCACTCGCGGTTAATCTGTTATCACGTCTGGTATCCAAACACTTCGTAATCTGTAACAGTAAATATTTTCGCCCCTGCTAAGAACGTCGCCTGTTGGCCCGGAGGAGCATCAAACGAAAATCCAAGATGACTGTAACCTGAAGGATTTCTGTTCTCATTTCCTGATATAACTTGTAAGTCGCGATTTCCCCCAAACGTTGGTCCCAGGCTGCTGTCACAGAAAAAGCCTTTCAGTTTATTCTTGTTGATTGGCATTTTAGTCGGTCTCAGGCCATGTGGGTTGATCATGCTAAACAGGAACGCTTGTGTGCATGTTATCCACGTAATCCGATCTGTAAGTGAAAATGTGAAGATCTTACTTTCAATTTAAGTTAATAATATGCAAGAACTCCCACCCATTTGACCACTTAGCAAAATCTGGTTTGAAATTACTATCCAACTCCAAAATAACTGTGAAATCACCCTCGCTCACAGGAATGACTAAATTGGGCATAGTTTGTGCAGTCTAGTCAGAAATTATATATAATATTTGGAAGAAACTACTTTTGTGATCGTTATTATTATCCCCCGGTAAAGAGTAAGTAGGCATACACATATTGCTGTATCATAGCACACGGTATCACCTAGGTAATAGATCTGGCCAAAAGCTAGTATTTTTCAGACTAAAACGGCCCGTAAGCCATACCCTTTGGCCAGCACATTTCCGAAATGATACCTTTAGGGGAGTACACCCCCTACTTAAGCTTTTCGTGGTTTAAATGATAAATAAAAAGCCAAACTCTGTAAACTGTTCAAGGTCAAAACGAAATTCAGGTTTAATTGCGAATATGAGATGCCATTAACAAGAGGAAAGCAAGAGATCATCATGAATAAAGTGAAGCCACTGATTGTTTTTCAAGAGAGGTTGCAGCGAACTTACCACTTGCCCACGAAACGTCGGTGAAGCCTCCAAAAATGTTGTTTCCACTTTTCACAATGGTGACCGTGGCACCTTTGTTATCACATTTGGAGTGAAACGTTGCAGCTGCAAAGCCATCTCGAGACGCGCGGAACAGAAGACGCCATTTGCCTTCCTGAGGGGGCAACCAAGCATTTAGTATACTTTGATGTTTTTCATCAGTCAAAATCTTCGACTCTTCAAATACCTTTGTAGCCGTACATGGTTGAACTGTAAGTTCACAAGGCCTCAACTCGTCTATTATTCCTTGTATCTGATAAAACTCAGCTTCTTCTTCAAGTTCCTTAAGAAATGTTGCTCCTTCTGGCAAAGTTAACTTTCCTGTGCGAAGATAATTGAGTATAAACTGGAAGTGAGTTCCATCTCGGTCGATAAAGAACGAACCATCTTCACCAGGTTTCATCTCAAACTTCCCTGAAAACATGGCCGCCAGCATCGAGTTTGGATCTTTGGTCAGTGTTTGAACACTTGTTGTAAAGCGATGGCCGCCAACATTGAGCTTAGCAGTCGAGTAAATGGGAACATTGTGAACATTATCCATTTTCTTCGGCATGGAGTCCAAAGCTTATTAGCTTCTGCCACATCTGAAAATATGAAACAAGTAAACAGTAAACCTGGCGACGAGTGAAATAATCGAGTTTTCTCCACCAGGGTATAAACTACTTATATTTACATAAAACCTACCAGCCTGATTTTAAATCGGACTCTGATAATGAGGTAAATAACAAGGTGTTCAACCGGGGTATTCTCGCAAAGCCAAGATCTGACTAATTTCTGATTCTTTTCTTTCTAACCTACTTTTCTTCGCCGTGCCTGTCCTGTTCTCTATGCTAATTTTGAGCAGTATCTCAGGTAGTACCGCAGGCTATATGTCGCAGGTAGGTAAAAATTGTTAATCAAACCCAGTCACTTATCACTGATTTTTTCCGATCGCTAAGCGGGTGAGCATTTTTGTTTTTCATATTACCTTACGGCCTCGCTGACGCAATCCTTTAGATGAGGCCCTGCCAGGGTAAATTCCGACAGGCGACATGACCCAAAAAGTAGCGACAGCACAAAATGAAATTGCGACAAACAAGAATCTTTCTCGCCAAATTCCGACAAGTGACAAAAAGGCCTAGAATGACCGATGAAATAGCGACACTGGACATTTTGAAATTCAGACAAGCTAGCGACTCGGAGACCCCCTTGATATGAGCCAGTCCAGCAATTCATTTAGCACGCACATCTCAAAACGTTTACTAAGACAATTTTTCGAAACTTTTGTTGTAACAAGTTTTTAGTATAATATTTAGAAGATTTGGTTATTTGAGTTTAAGCACGTTTTAGTTATTTTATTGCCTCGCGAGCACTGAGAAATTTGCATTGAAGCTCAGTGAGTGTTATAGCCACATCCTGTGACAAATATTAAATAGATATGACTCAGCTTGTAAACAGATAAAGCAATCAATTGTTAGTAGTTTTAGAATCATTGTAATCGGACTATACTAGGTAATTATCAAAGAATAATCGTAGCCCACGCTAAGGAAATTAGTATCAACAACAAGCGCTACGCGTTAGGAACTTAGAAAAGACCGCAAAGAAACAATAGTGAGCCTTAGCCAACTAAGGTTTGCGGCCGGACATACGTAGCCAAGGCGTTTACGCCTAGTGGAAATAAAATCTAGTGAATATTGTAATTTTAAGTCAGAACGTTTAGAGCGATAAGATTGATCAGAACGAATGTACGAACGAAGCTGCAATAAAGTGGAGAAAACGACAGATACAGACCTGAGTGTTCGTTGAACCAGCCAGCGCGGGAGATGCCGCAAAAACTTTCAAACGCAAAGGAGCTCAATAAAAAGTACTTATTCAGCTTATTGACTAAGTTAGGTCGTCAGACGCTATGACCTTGGGCCAAATATTCTTGTCCTTCACTCTTACTCAGTCAGTAAGGACATAAAATCTCAGAAATACGAATTATCAACGAGCGAATTGTAATATATGAAAGCTAGACAAACGTTTTATTGTACTTACATGCAACTGTAGCTCTGCGGCCTGTTCATTTTCGTAACCCAACAAATTGCACCTTGTCAATCATGCCCAGGAAATAAAAGCCTTTACTCCTATTGGTTGTTTAGATAATCCACTTTGACATACGCGTGTTGAATGAATATTACCTTTGTTTTGTTGATGTTTCGAATGTCAAAAAATCCTTAATTTTCAAATGCATATTGGCCAAAATCTAACAAATCTAAATACCCTTCGTATCACTTGAACACCTATACTAATAGGCGGTAAATATTTTAGGCGGTAAGTTTTATTTTATTTAAATTTTCTTAATATATGTAACACCATTTTCGTAATTATTAACTGCGCTGCGCAGTTCTTGCTCTGCACGTTGTTTATTAACTGCGCTGCGCAGTTCTTGCTCTGCACGTCCTTTTTTTTTTTTTTTTTTTTTTTAACTGCGCTGCGCAGTTCTTGCTCTGCACGTCCTTTTTTTTTTTTTTCTCAGTGACCAGACTGATGCCCCCGCTCGGCCAGGCTGGGGTCACGCAAGGTTTAAAAGCTAGAAAACACTTACTAATGGGAAATTTTCAAATGCTTTGGTCTTAATAAGCATGTTTAGCGTGAGATGTCCGATTTTGAAGCGTTTTATTCAAACAAAATTCTAAATTTTCATGCCTCGAAAGAAAAATATATTTCAGCGGGCCAGAATCTGTGAATAAATACCATTACGTTGGTGTTAAAGAATGTGCTGACATGACAAGTTTCACTTTCGATCGGCTAGACATCGAGTCACGTAATGTAAAGGGAATCCTTTGGTCTTTACTTAACAAATATATTGTGAAGTATTTCTCTCTTAAGTGTAATCTTTTTTTTGGCTGTACCATTGAAAGGATTTTAGAGATATGAAGAAAAATTCCCTTCACAAACATGCCGTGACTTGTAACGCTTACGTCATTCGGTAGGCAAGGGAAATTCCCAATACCATTACGTTGTTGTCAAAGAATGTGCTAGCTGACATGACAACTTTCACTTTGACAACTTTGCGTATCCTCTGATCTTTTTCTCCTTTTTTGTCTTTACAAAGACTGTTAAGTGTGAATTATTCGATTTTGAAGCGTTTGACTCATGGAAAATGATAAATTTCGACGCTTCAAAGAGAATTATAATTCAGCGGGACAGAATCTGTGAATAAATACAATTACGTTGGTTTAAAAGAATGTGCTGATATGACAAGTTTCACTTTCGATCGGCTAGACCTCGCGTCACGTAATTTTTCAAAGCTATTATCAGCTACCTTTCAAATCTTTGCGAATCCTTTGGTCTTTACTTCAAAAATTCAGCGTGAAGGATTTTGAAGCGTTTGAATCAAAGAAAATACTAAAATTTCAAGCTTTGAAAGAAAAATACGAGTTAGCGGGCAAGAATTTACATTTATTTACATTACGTTTGTGTCCTGGAATGTGCTGGCGTTGGCAAGTTTCATTTTCACAAGGCTTTGATGACGATAGGCAAGAATCACGCAATGTTTTGAAGGCTTTAAATCTGCTACAAATGGAAACTAAACAAATCCTTTGGTCTTAAACTAGCATGTTAAGTGTGAAATATTCGACTTTTTAGCGTTATATATTTTTGAAGCTGTGTCTTCTAGAAGATTTCTGAAATCTGAAGGAAAACCACTGAGACAAACATGTAAGGCTTACTTCACTGGTAAAATTAATTCCCCGGGGAATTCCCATTCAGCTAAAAGCAGCTCTAGTGTTCTTCTCAAATTTGATTTACAGTCAACGCGCTTCACGCATGAACGCTCGGCGACGTAAGGTTCCAATATTCACGTGAACATTTCATGATTCAATTTGATTGACATGCCTTCACCGCAAGATTGAAAGATAAAGATCACGTTTCGAATAATCGAATCATTCATTTGTAAATTTTGCGCGGCGCGGAAGCGACCGAGAAATTGAAAATGTCGGAAATTCTAGTAAAGATAAAGAGCAATGACCTCGCTCTTGCGTTTGTCGAACGAACAGCAGCTTTTCTAAGCAAAACGCTCAAAGAAATTAGACACGACATCGTCTCCGAAGTAGGAGAATTGTTGCCTCAAAATTTTGTTTGTTCGAATGGGAATTCCAGTAAGCGCCATCCAAGAGGAGAAACTGCATCTTCAAAAGTGTGTTGTAGAAGAAGAGAGCGGCACAGCATTTAGTTTGTCGATTCAAGTGCACAATAGCTTGGAAAAGAACAATTCAATCGAACGAGCGCATAACTGCGTGAATGCGGCGGTGTCACAGTCGCTCATTTACATGTAATTTGTTCCCGCGCGAAAAAAAAAAACAGCACACAGCCGAAATTATTTTAAAAAAATTATCAATTGCCATAACGTCAGATGTCTTATTTTCAATTTTACCATGGGCTTTTAAATACTTTCAATTTGATTTACAATTGTTCGATTGAAGTTTCGAAGAATGATTTCATTAACTATAAATGAAATCGGTGAATGAAATATTTTATGAATGTTTGAAGTTGTGCGTTCATGCGTGAAGCGCGTTGACTGTAATTATTTGCTCCAATATTCCATTTTCGAAGCTGGTTATTCAATCTTTAAACGGTAATTCAAGACAACACTGGATGCTGATTTAAAAGATTTTTTTGTTTCACGGATCAGGATCGTGGGAATTAAATTTGGCCAGCATTAGCATATAAGAAAAATGTTTAATTTCGGATGGAACTAGTCAACCATGAAATGTCACGCAAGGTGTTTTCTTACCATTTTGTTTGTCAGTCGCAACATTTATTCGACACAGGTAAAGGGGATAAGGGGGGGGGGGCGCGCGGCGCATTTTTTGTTCCCCCCACATGGCTCCCCTAAAGTGCTCAAGAGACCAGCGCAGTTGTAAGCTCTAAGAGCTCTTGTTTTTTCTCAGTGACCAGACTGATGCCCCCGCTCGGCCAGGCTGGGGTCACGCAAGGTTTAAAAGCTAGAAAACACTTACTAATGGGAAATTTTCAAATGCTTTGGTCTTAATAAGCATGTTTAGCGTGAGATGTCCGATTTTGAAGCGTTTTATTCAAACAAAATTCTAAATTTTCATGCCTCGAAAGAAAAATATATTTCAGCGGGCCAGAATCTGTGAATAAATACCATTACGTTGGTGTTAAAGAATGTGCTGACATGACAAGTTTCACTTTCGATCGGCTAGACATCGAGTCACGTAATTTTTCAAAGCTATTTTCAGCTACCTTTCAAATCTTTGCGAATCCATTAATCTTTACTTGCAAAATTCAGTGTGAAGTATTTTGAAGCGTTTGAATCGAAGAAAATACTAAAATTTCACGCTTTAAATAAATACGCTTTAGCGGGCAAGAATTTACATTTATTTACATTACGTTTGTGTCCTGGAATGTGCTGGCGTTAACAAATTTTTACTTTCACAAGGCACTGATCGGCAAGAATCACGCAATGCCCTGAAAGGTTTAAATCTGCTACAAACGGAAACTAAACAAATCCTCTGGTCTAAACTTAGCATGTTAAGTGTGAAATATTCGACTTTTTAGCGTTATTTATTTTTGGAGCTGTGTCATCTATAGGATTTCTGAAATCTGATGGAAAACCACTGAGACAAACATGCCCTGTCTTGCAAGGGTTACGTCATTGATAAATTTATTCTCCGGGGAATTCCCATTCAGCAAAACACAGGTCTAGTGTTCTTCTCAAATTTGATTTAATTATTTGCTCCAATATTCCATTTTCGGAGCTGGTTATTCAATCTTTAAACGGTAATTCAAGACAACACTGGATGCTGATTTAAAAGATTTTTTTGTTTCACGGATCAGGATCGTGGGAATTAAATTTGGCCACCATTAGCATATAAGAAAAATGTTTAATTTCGGATGGAACTAGTCAACCATGAAATGTCACGCAAGGTGTTTTCTTACCATCTTGTTTGTCAGTCGCAACATTGTTCGACACAGGTAAAGGGGATAAGGGGAGGGGGTGCATTTTTTGTTCCCCCACATGGCTCCCCTAAAGTGCTCACGAGACCAGCGCAGTTGTAAGCTCTATGAGCTCTTGTTATTTTTTGTTTTTTTTAGTTTTGTCGGTGACTAGGCCGAGACCTCCACTTGGTCAGGCTCAAGTCACGTAATGTTTAGAAGCTACAAAACATTAACAAATGGGAAATTTTCTTATACTTTGGTGTTTACAAAGACATTTAATGTGAAATATTCGATTTTGAAATCAAAGAAATTACTAAAATTCCATGCAATGAAAGAAAAATACGCTTTAGCGGGCCAGAATTTACATTTATTTAAACACCATTACGTTTGTGTTGTGGAATGTGCTAGCGTTGCACTTTCATTTTCACAAGGCATTGACGACGATCGGCCAGAATCACGCAATGTTTTAAAAGCTATACATCTGCTACAAAAGGAAACTTAACAAATCCTTTGAACTTAACCAAGTATGTTAAGTGTGAACTGTTTGGTTTTTAGCGTTATCTATTTTACAAGCTGGGTCATCAAGAGGATAAATTCAGAAGTCTGACATGCAAAGTTTGCGTCATTGGTAATTTAATTCCCCGGGGAATTCCCATTCAGCTCAAACCAGCTCATCCTCTCAAATTTGATTTAATTATTTGCTTCAGTATTCCATTTTTTGGAGCGAGTTATTCAATGTTTAAACAGAAATTCTATACAACACTGGATGCTGATGTAATAGATATTTTGGCTTCATGGACCAGGATGATGGAAATTAAATTCGGCCAGCATTAGCATATAAGAAAAATAATTAATTGCAGATGGACCTAGTCAACCATGAAATGTCACACAGAGTGTTTTCTTACCATTTTATTTGTCAGTCGCAACACTGTTTGACGCAGGTAGAGGGGATAAGAGGGGGGGGGGGGGGTGTATTTTTTGTTCCCTCCACATGACTCCCCTAAAGTGGTCACTTGACCAGCGCAGTTTTAAGCTCTAAGAGCTCTTGTTTCTCAAAAATTACACAATTTTTTTTTGTGGCAAAACCATCTACGATATATGCAAAAGACTTTAATCGAGGATTAACTTAATTCCTTAAAAAAATGAAAAAAATAACCGATAGTTTTATTTTTCGATAGTTATTTCAGATCAGGTGTGACAACTGAGTCTTAAATTAAGAAAAAAATAAACATACCATATATATGCACGACGTTTGCTCAGAAAAAGGAACTCGTAACAGATGCAGTTTACAATCCGCTAAAAGGAAGACATCCATTTTATACAATTTTAGTGTGATCCCAAATATACCACAACAACGTCAATTCAGAAATAAAAAAATTAAAATGGTGTTTTATTGAAGAATATAAAATAACAATGATAACATAAATGTAGCTAAAATTTTAAAATTAGGTTGTAATGCAAATATATTTAACAATCGGCTGATTTTAATTACACGTTGTCCAGAAATAAAAGTGCATCCTTTTTACATAAATTTTAACTATTTACGATAAAAGAAGAGAATGTATTTCTGAAATTGACGTGTAACCCGGAACTACTTGAAGAAACCAAAAGAACCAAGAATTTTTATATTTTTCATCTTGATGGGTTTACCACGTTTTTTGCGCGCGCGCCAAGCGCCTTTGGAATGCGTGAGAGGTCCTAAAAACGTTCCAATTACAAATGCACCATGCAACGAATCGAACAGCATGAACTAAAACTAATCTGCATGCGCCAGAGGGTTGTACGGTTTTGTCTCCTCACGGAACAAGTTAACATTTAACAGAAGATATATGTATCAGGGGCACCCAACGGAATATTTCGTTAAAATATCTGTTCGGAAGACGATTTGAGATCTAGAATTTTCGGAACATTCATTGTAAATTTTTTTGCTTGCCTGCCTTTCCTAGGATTTTCGAATATCTAAAAAATGGTATAATTGTTCATTTTTAACGGATTTTTTACTCTAAAAAGGTCACCTAGAATTTTCGGGAGCCTTTCTCTGGCTGGAATTTTCGAAAAGGTAAGTTTTGATCCCTATAACTTTCGGATCACTAGACTTTCAGCTAGGAAATCCGAACAGATAAAAAATTTTTAGGGGATAAAAATATGCCTATATCTACCGTTTAAATACTAAAATACGTTCAACGGTGCTATCTTTAAGTGGTTTTGAACTATATTCTCGATGGGTGCCCCTGATGTATGCTATAATTGTAACAGATCGAGAAATGAAATAAGTGAGATATCACTTCAGGTTGTAATTCTCGTCCACAGAGCCGCAACACTGAACTAAACGGCGACCGGGTGTGTTAGTTTTCGAAATTAAGCAAGAAATAATTCAAACCAGAACTAGCTAACAAATATATAAATTTCATTAGCGAAATTAAAGATGCCTCCGACCCTTGACAAATCATACAGACAGGTCTTGAAAGAACAAAACAAATCCTTACGGGATATACTATAAATTCTTTCGGAAAATCAAAGAATTCCTGGCTATTACGAGAATGAAACAAGTGCACTTTGACTCTTTTAATATGTTGAACTAAATAAATCTTTTGCCATGTTTTACTCATTGTCATTATCCCCGAAATCCTAAAAACTTTTGGAAAATAATTATATATACCAAACTATACTAGAGTGGAATGTGAGTCACAAACCGACTCACTTCAACGTTTTTACGAATCATTCCTCCTCAGTAAACCAATGTAACATCATCAGGAGACCAAAGAAATTTTTCTTGTGACGCAAAAGGTAGCTGACTACGAACAAAGAGAAGGACAACCATTTAGACGGTAAATATTTGTGATCAAGAGAAAAAATACATCAAATATGGCCGTGAGAATTAAGTACCTATTTACGTGAAAGGTAGCTGTTAAAAATAAAATCGTGGTTGAAATATATATCAAATTGATACAAAGGGTACGATAGGAAATTTTCTGAAGTGGCAAGAACAGTCGCATCCTGAATTCTCAAACCTCCAAGGAAAATACAAATTAGTTTGAGAAATCGGGGGTAAAATTGTAGTGTTCGCGACTAAGTAAAGCAATAAAAAACGACTTTTGGTTTGAGTTATCGGGAGGTTCTAGAAATGAGGGCTTGGATTTTAAATACAACACGTGTAAATTAACTTTTCGTAACAAAAAAGAAACACTTTCTGCATTCGGTCTGCTTTTTGTTGTTTTAACTATAAGATATCACAGTGCGTTATTTCTTTTAAGGCTATGTCCCATGCATTCCTACTCTATTGAAAAGGCCAACCTTTCACAGTTCACCTACATGTATTTGATGAATCAACTAGAGTCAAATGTTACCTGCACTGATCCCCTCTCATCTTTTATTTTGTCACGCGTGGAGTCCAAACACTTCGTAATCTGTAACAGCAAAATATTTACCCCCTGTGAAGAATTTATCCTGATGACCTGAAGGAAATTCATACGTGCTGCCGAGATAATGACTGTAACTCGAAGTATTTACGTTTGCATTATTTGATATACGTAGTTCGCACCCTCCACCAAAGGTTGGTGCACAGTGGCTATAACAGCAGATGGCATTGTGTTTCTGTTGACTTTTAAGGGGCATTTTAGTTGGTCCCAGGCCATGTGGGTTGACCATACTAAACAGAAACGCGTCTCTGCATGTTATCCACGTTTCCTGAGCTGTTAATGAGAAGATAATTCACATCAATATTCAGATTTGGGTAGAATGCGTTTGGGCAGTAGGGGTAGGAGTTTGGAGTTCTTCAGATAATCTGTCTGTAAACCCAGATAATCTATCCTGTTACTATGTACTCGTTCCGGTTAAGTTTCTGTTTGTATTCTGTTGGGCGAGATTTAAACCAGGTCCGAGGCCGTGATATGCAAAATCAAAACGTATAAACTTGAACTAAATGTGGCGTGTCCACAACGTCGACAGCAGCTAGCCACTTACAGTGCATTCGATTGGGAAATCCAATTAAACACAAAATCCAAAAACGGATTTTGACTTACCAAAATCCTTTTTGGGAAATCCTAAAAAGGATTTGCAAAGCTGTTCTTGTGAGCAGCGGTCTATGATGCGGCAACTGTGAGGGCGTAGTCTAGAATGGTGAACCAAAGCACTGAAAATGCATTCGAATGTGAAATCGACAGAAAGCTGACGTTTAGTTCCAAACAAAAAATCGAAAAATTAGCGGTCTGGTTCAAAATACGCAGAATTCAGTCATTTCACGTTGTTGTTTTTTTAGATTACGGCAATGAACGATTTGTCAAGAGTTATAAAGCACGTGCACAGCTATTTTCCTAATGCGTGTACCTTAGTGCCAACCGATTTTCAATTACATAGGAAAATGAAATTCAAAGGTATTTTCGTTTTTCGTTTTCCTTCCCCGCTGTAAAAATGGAATTAAAGTCCTTTTTTCAAAATTTGTTTTTTTTTTCACCAATGAAAAATGACATCCGACTTTCATTTTCTTTTTTAAATGTTCCTTACACGACGGAAAACGAAATTCGAATTCACTTTATGATTTTTGTTTTTCGTTTTTCTATATCTAAAAAAACGGATTTGAATTTTCTTTTTGTTTTCTAGTTTTTGGATGGAATTTGGAAAACCATCTGAATTTAATATTCGTTTTTCGTTTTTCCTTTTTGGCCAAAAGCATTGAAACTGACAATCTTTGTTTTGGCGGGAATATTTAAGAAACAAAATGGCGGCGTTAGAAGATGCTCTTGATAAAGACTTTTGTCCACGGTTTCTTATCGAACAGAGACATACTTATGAAGAGCTTGTCACTGAAATTAAGACTCGATATCCGAATCTATCTTAGCTGTAGTTAATGAAGCGTTGAAAGGTTTTGAAATCACCAAGGAATCAGGAAAAGAATGCCGACTTCGGATGGAGTGCTCGATATCGCAGTACGAGCCGCCGTATCGGAGGTAAGGATGTGTTCCAAATTTAGAATAACAGTCATGAATACTTATGTGGGTATAATAAAGCGAAAACAAAGCGACGAAGGTGCTCACAGCGCACGGAAAAATGTTTGCAACTCAAAAAAGTAAACTGTCATATGAAGAAGTAAATTGTAGTTATACCCACATAAGTATTTTTTGACTGTTTGAAACACCACCACCAAAACAAAGATTGTCAGTTTCAATGCGTTTGGTCGAAAAAGAAAAAAAGAAAAACGAATTTTGAAAGTTGTTTTCCAAATTCCGTAAGAAAACAAGAAACGACAACGAAAATTCAAATCGGTTTTTTGGCTAAAAACGAGAAAGGAAAAGCATGAAGTGAATTCGAATTTTATTTTCCTCCAGGCAAAGAAAATTGAAAAACGAAAAGGAAAGTCGGAAGTCCTTTTTCATGGCGAAAAATGGATTTTGAAAATGGGACTTCAATTCCATTTTTACAGCGCGGAAGAAAAACGAAAAATGAAAATACATTTCAATTTCATTTTCCTACACAATTGAAAATCGGTTGGCACAAAGGTACACGGATTTTCCTGCTCATTAATATAAACCTTTGGTTTGCTAAACAAAACTTGCTTGCCATTGTGGTTTGCTAGAGCCCCCCATTGGATTGCACACGCAGAATTGGAGGATTGGAATAGAGACCGGTGTTCACGAGGACAGATTTTTGGATTTCCCCCAAAAAACGAAAAAATAACAAATCCATAAAATCCAAGGTTACTGATTTCTTAATTGAAATCCACTTCGGAGAAAGATTTCGGTGCGTCAAAATCCGTTTTTAGATTTCGTGTTTTATTGGGTAATCCGAAATCCGGATTTCAAAATCCAGATCCGGATTTCCCAATCGAATGCAAGAAGTCGAGAGTCAGAGGTGGAGCGTTACAGTAAAAACCCGCGTATAAGAACCTGCTTTTTTAGAGTTTGGCAAAACAGGTTCTTATATTTTGGGGTACTTACTGGCATTTTTTAGCTTCCCTGTGCAATTCTTGATCTCTAAAGACATCCTTTTTGATAAAATACAGTTATTGTATTATAAATAAAATAGTTTAACCCCACATATAAGAACCTTTTGGGGTATTAAGGAAGCAAATTTCTGCCAGGAGGTTCTTAATTTCTAGGTTCTTATACGCGGGTTTTTACTGTATTTGTCAGTGGTGAACAGATCAGTTATTTGCCTGCGAGACACTAGCAAATCACGATATTTTGCAACAACTGAGTTCAATAATTGTTACAGTTTATCATGCGATCGCTGAGTTTGGTTTTGGTTGCGGGGCAAAGTTTGACCAAGTTTCTGTTCACTGATCAATCCTTGGGAACCGTCTATTACTTACCCGGGCTTGTCCACGACACCTCTGTGAAGCCTCCAAAAATGTTGTTTCCACTTTTCACAATGGTGACCGTGGGTCCTTTGTTATCACATTTGGAGTGAAATGTTGCAGCTGCAAAGCCATCTCGAGAAGCTCGGAACAGAAGACGCCATTTGCCGTCCTGACGTGGAAGCCAACTTTTCAACACGCTTCGATGCTCATCATTCGTCAGAATCTCCGATTCTTCAAATGCCTCGTTAAGTTTACTTGCTTGCTTGAATTCTGCTCGGTTCAGAAGACCTCAACTCGTCAATGATTCCTTGTATCTGATAAAATTCAGCTTCTTCCTCAAGTTCCTCGAGAAATGTTGCCCCTTTTGGCAAAGTTAACTTCCCATTGCGAAGATAATTGAGTATAAACTGGAAGTGAGTTCCATCTCGGTCGATAAAGAACGAGCCATCTTTAGAAGGTTTCATTTCAAATTTTCCTGAAAACATGGCCGCCAGCATCGAGTTTGGATCTTTGGTCAGTGTTTGAACGCTTGTTGTGAAATGATGGCCGCCAACATTCAGATTTACGGTCGAGGAAAAGTGAACATGATCCAGTTTTATCGACATGGAGTTGATTGCTTCCCGCTCCTGGCGAAGTCTTGCTGCTCCTTGTTGTAAGATCTCGCACGCTTCTTTGATTTTATTTTCTGCATACGCCAGGCCTTGGTTTTGTGGCTGATCTTTTCCCCCAAGACTTTGCTTACTCATGGCTTTCTTTCCGACAAACAACGGAAGAAAAACTTCTACTGACTCGAGTCAAGCAACGTTTGTAGACACAGCCAGCCTGGCCTCAGGTCATGTGAGTCATGATAAAATGAAAGTGTAGTCGAGCGTGTCATTTGCGTGATTTTATGTGCAATAGCGTGACGCGCAACAATGGAGTGGTCTGGTGGTCAAGTGGTCTGGTGCGAGAATTTGTTAATTGAGATAAACACCCCTTAAAAATGAAAAAATATATATCAAAATGTTTGTACTGGTATCTAAGATTTACGTTTTGAAAGATTTTTATGTGCGTATGCATTACTGTAACTGATGACAGGTTTATATTGGCTAGAAGAAGAAAAATACTTACTAAACATATTAAACGATAAAAAATGAAACAGAAAACAAATGACCATCACAGAGATAAGATAATGACCGAGTTAGAGGTTGAGTTGAGTTTGAGTTGAGTTTGAGTTGAGTTTGAGTTAAGATTGAGTTAAGATTGAGTTAAGATTGAGTTACCGTTTTCCATTTGTATTTGCTAAAAAAGTGTTTAATTTAAGATGCGAATCACTTTTTACGACCAAATAAGCAAGAAAACTGATACTTTTGTATTTTAGAGAATTATGTTATCCTCATTTCGTGTCCTAACCCACCACACCCCCCCCCCCCCTCATAATCTTTCCGATGGTCCGAACCTGGCCTTCTATTTTTTTTTCCTGCGCTTCCCAGTGCAACTTTTGTCACGATCGAGCTCGCGAAGAAAATTGCACGAAAGCGCAATTGCAAGTGTAAACAGACGGCAATTCTATCGCCCTGATATCGCAGAAGCTTTGAACATTACGAAATTGCCACTACTTTACACTTGCGATTTTCACTGCGAGCTCGAGCGCGACAACAGTTGCACTGGGAAGCGCGACAAAAATCGCCCGTGTAAACTAGCCTTACAGACTGAAAGCCGTCAACCTTCAAAGTTATTAACTTCTTTTATGACAAATCCTATGCACATGCCTATACAACCGCAAACAATTATAAATAAACGTTTTCGAAACGAAAGGTTTTTACCTTCACGCGTGGCTTGCTGATTTCTTTAAATCCAGGGGTTGTGGTTTCAAGGCTGTCATCATCAGATATTTCGTCATCCTAAATTTTTAAAGCAGATAAAACATAGGCTTTTCCTTTTTCTCGTATCAGAAAACCAACGATGCGGCAAACGGACAGTTACCTGTGCATCACTGGCAGATTTCTTTAAGGCAATTTGCATTGCTTCTTCTTCACTTTCGACTTGGAATTTAAACCAACAGCTGTTGGTAAGGCGCGCTGGTGAAGAACTAAAAAGAGACTCCCCTTTGACTACATCAGCGTAGGAGGCAACAGAGTCACAATCCGAATCGCTACTTATAGACTCCATGATCGACCGTAATGGACAAAACAAATGATAAGAATGATCTTCAACGCACTTAAAACACGTTGTTCTCCAAATATCCAGAATTCGAAAAGGCGAATTATTTCTCTGTCCATTGTGGAGTTACCATGGCATTCAGACGAATTCCGATCTGATCGTGCGATTGCCGTGGGAAAGAATTCGCATTAGCCCGAAGAAAGGCTAGACAGAGAAACTGCGGGATAATGGTGAAATCAGTTTCGTATCACAAAATTAAATTTTGTAGCCAGAACCCCTGAGCTAAGACTAATTTTTCTAATCGGGTCTCCATTTGCCTTTAAAAAAAATAGTTTAGTAGCTGGTGGATAGAGGGTTTCAAAAATTGAAATGTCGGTTTGAACATAGCTAGTCGACGCGCGAGACAAAAGAAAAATATTATGTTAGCCTCTCCTATTTTCTTCCTCTCGCGTTTCTCGAATAGCCTGAATAAAACTATCTCTGAAAGAAAATTAATGATGGACTGCTTGTAGTCAACACCGCGATAAAAGGTAATGATTTGCAAGCAACAAAACACGAGAGCTGAATTGTTCTTAGCGTAAAACGCGAAATAGTGTAAATTTGTCAGTAAGATGTTAAGTATTATTTCAGTAAATATAATGAGAACCTTCGATTTTGAACTTTCTATTGTAAAAAAAGGAAAAGACACTGGAAATACGGTAACTCAATCTTAACTCAATCTTAACTCAAACTCAACTCAAACTCAACTCAAACTCAACTCAACCTCTAACTCGGTAAATAGCCGATCCCACCATCACAGGTCTTTGAACAACATTAACTGTCAATGCAAAACAAGCTCCACGGAAATCTTATCTTTTCTAAGGGCTAACAGTATATAATAGCCTTACGCTCAAATTCCCACCAAACCTGACTCTTCCTCATTGCCTGGTCGGGTTTATTTCACAAGACAACTAAACTCATGGCGTTTGTAGACTTACCAGAGGGGCCTGAAGGAGTAAAATGGGAACTGGGAACACTTATCGCGAAGAGTAGGGCACGGAGTATTCCCGGTGTTGTAGTCTGGCCTTGTTTCACGGGTTGTTGCTTCACATAGGGTTAACCTAATTGCGCCTTTCCCCCTTGGACAGAATTGTCCAAGAAAAATTGCTATGACCATTACTTGAGTCACAGCAGTGAACTTAAACCCCAAAAATTTGTTAACAATCATTATCAATACAATTTTCTTATTGCATTCCAGGAAACCATTTAACACATCTGAAACGGAAACCGAATGGCCCAGAAGCTTTAATACGAATTCCCCAGAACTACAGTTGTAACAGAAATTACCGTTAACTTTGGACCCGGGGCTGGGAAAGAGTGGTTGTCAAGAAGGCTTGTTTAAGGAGAATTTTGGACAAGAAATGACAAAATAGATATTGGCAACTTGCTTTGTGTTTAGCAACTTTGTTGTGTTCTTTATTTCTAAAAAGGCTATTACAAAATCTGCTTACCATGTTTCCTTCAGTTTTCAGCAGTTCCGATTATGCGCCTGTAATTATACTTCGCGCGATACTTATCTTTTAATTCAGTGGTAAAGGGTTAACTACTATTTTTTTTTCCAATTTGACAATTTTAATTTCACAGAGGCAACACATGCGGTATATTTACTAACCTAGTTACAATTTCACAATTATGGAATAAAAAAAATTACGTGGTCAAATTTTAAACCTGAAGCAATTAAACTGTCTCCTTTACTGATCATATAGACAATTTTCTAAAACATTAGAATACGATATTCTAATTTTCATATTTACTAAACGGAACAAGTTTATCCAATTATGTACCTAAGACGAAGAGCGACGTATTAAACCAAATTATATGGAATAATCAGTTTATAAAAATAAATAAAAAGTCAGTGTTCTTCCAAAACTGGCACATCGGCGGCATAAAAAGCGTATCCAGTCTCGTAGATGAACAAAAAAACGCTTTCTGTCTTTTCAGTCCTTCCAACAGAAATTCCATATAAACTGCAACTTTCTACAATACTACGGGCTTTTATCTGCGATACCAAGTGCTTAGAAAGAGCTTTTAAAATCACAAACCGAAAACCCCTCCTCCTCGACGCCAACTATAGAAAACCTAACGTGTAAAATCATATATCATCTGTTGATTAATGGAAAAAATCTTCCTCCACCTACGGCAGAAAAAAAGACTCATCAAGTGCGGTTTTGATCCATCGCAACGTCGCAAAATATACTCACTCCCCTTTGCTGTAACAAAAGAAGTTAAATTATCTGTGTTTCAGTTTATATTAATACATAATATTCTAAACACGAATAGTCTTCTGTACAAAATGCAAATTATCGATTCACCTACTTGTCCATTTTGCCCTGATACAGAGCAATCTATCTCTCATTTATTTGTGCACTGTTCATTGGTTGTATCTTTCTGGAACGAATTTACCGAGTGGTACCGCTCACAATGCAAAGAGCATAGCGTGACAGCCTTGACAGAAAACGAAATATTATATGGCGTCTAAAAGGCTCATCTTCGCTTCAAACCATCAACCACCTTATACTCTTTGGCAAGTTTTTCCTGTTCATCTGCGCTAAAAATGACAAAAAATATCAATTTGCGGATTTTGTCGTCTACGTGCGAGAAAAAATAGATCTCGAAAAGTACATCGCCTTACGTGCAAATAAACTCGCTCATTTTAATTTTAAGTGGAAAGATTTCTTTTAAATAATTATCACATCATCGGTAGCATGTCATTCTCTTTGTTGTTGTTTTTTTGTGTAACACTTTAATTAATTGTCGTTTGCAGTAAGTAAGTAAGTAACGTAGTGTGAATAGTGTTTTGTATTGTAAGCTATTAGGGACGAAGTGTTAGTAATCCAAGATGTAGAATAATAAAGGAACTGTTTTACAAATAAGCTACGTATTTCAAGTTAGTAGAGTGAATTCGTATAACCCGTTTTTTATATGAGTCGTACAATATTCTAATGTTTGTGTACAATAAAACAATACACGAGTGGTCAGAAAACCTCAAAAAATCACTTTAATAGTTATACAGAAAATAAGTATAAACAGGAAGTGTCTTTCTTTAAGCACTTTAAGAACATGTTCAACCTAAATCGAAAAATTAGCGGTCTGGTTGAAAATACGCAGGATTTAGGCCCCGTCCACACTGACCCGGGTAAATTTGAAAACGGAGAAATTTGAAAACGCCGCGTAAAATGTTTTCCGTCCACATTAACCCGGGTAAATTTGAAAACGATACGCTTCATTAGTAAGTAAAAGTAAAAGTAAAGTCTTTATTTAACGAGGGTAGCACTAAAATAACATAAAAAATACTAACAAACCAGTGGCCCTCTAAAATTATTTACAATAAAATATAAAAATACACTATTTCACGCTCCAAGTCCAAACGCTCATTGGTGAGCGTTTTTGAAAAGCTCCGTTTTCGGTGACCGAAAACGCCGTTTCAGTGTGGACGGTTGGCCTAACCGGAGAAAAAAAGATGCGTTTTCAAATTTACCCGGGTCAGTGTGGACGGGGCCTTAGTCATTTCACGTTGTTGTTTTTCAGAAGACGGGAAAGAAGTTTGCCAAGAGTAATAGAACACGTGCACAGCTATTTTCCTGCTCATTAAGCCTTTTGTTTGCTAAACAAAAGTTGTTTGTCATCGTGATTTGCTAAAGCTCCCCTTGGATTGCGCGCGCATAATTGAGTTACAGTCAAGTTTAATTTGTTTTTGTTTACGCGATGTTGATACTTGAATATAAAATGTTTATCTAAAATCGCAAGACAATTCAAGGCATGATAAATTTTAAGCCCCGTTATCTGTTTTGGTTTTTACATATTGGTAAATGCTTGAATTTAACCTGACTTCCACATGCAAAGACTTACGATTTGTCCGCAATTTTCTGTTTTCCTATACAGCTCATTAAAATATTACACGGCGCATTAGCATATAAAAAACGGGTTACACGAATTCACTCTAGTAAGTAATTATTTAAAATGTGTCTCGTTGTATTAATGTAATTAGCGTAATGTATTGTACTCTAGCGTTGTATTGTAAGTAAGAATTATATTTTAGAAGTAGGCACAATTAGTTATCCTCATAATTAACAATTTTTTTTTTCTTGTGAAAGTGTACATGTAAAAATTACGTCTCTTGTAAATAGCCCGTTGTAAATATGTATTTATATGTAGTACCTATGTAATAAGTGTTGCGTGTAATAAAGTTGCATTATAAAAAAAATAAAAAAATAAAAAAAACCGAACAAGTTTCGAATTTTTGTTTCAAGCTCTCCTGTCTTGGTAGACACGCAAGAATGATTATAAACACTCGCTCCTCTTCTACAAACTAGGATTAAGTGACGATACTGCAGAAGATTCTTGAGACAAAGAAGTGTGTTACGTTAAGATAAGCTGTGAACAAAAGAAAAAGAGATGTTAGATGGTATATGCAAGACACTCAATTCCAATACTCAAGAATGCGATTGGACAATTACACACATTTTCTGAGAGACACTAAACTTCTAAACGTAGGCGGTTATCATTCCAGGGATAATAGGAGAAACCCGGTTTTTAATTAAAAACGATGAGGTTAGAGTTCATTAATTCTGAAAGCGAATATCAGACTGGCTTTCTAAAGCTGTGTTCACACTAGGCTGAAACATGATTAGTCTGATCACGAATGAAACATGTTTCGTTGTAAAAAGTGTGCACATCAGGCAGTGCATTGCGCAAATTATGATTGAAACATGATTATTCCGTTCATGATCGAACTTGACTAAACACGTTAGCAATGGCGGCCATGCGGTGAGGAGGCGAATGCCTAAAAGCTTCAAAATTGGGCCTTCTATGAGCTTCTTTGAGACCAAATGTTTATCTAAAATATGGGCTAATGAAGCGATACAACAGGAATTATCGGCAATGGGTAGAAAGCAGAATTTTTGGCAAAACATCGCCACGAAAGTTTACGACGGCGGATACAAGCGCACAGCATTCACAACGCAAAAACAAACTTCACAAAAAATTCTTCTTTTACCGAAGATAGCGCGGCAAATACTGATTATACTGTCTCCTTGCTAAACGCTTGAAAGTACTGCTCCATCGAAGTACTTGAAAATAGAGAGAAAGACAAAGATTTAATGTAAACTTTATTGTTTTTACTCAACCCTACCAATGCCACGTGCAACTTCCACGTTTCACCTTAACTGAGAATCCATCGTACTAGTACATTTGGAGAGCAAATACTTCGTAATTTGTCACAGTAAAACTTGGACCTCCCGTGAAGAATGTGCTTTGCTGACCAGGAGGACATTCATACGTGTCGCCGAGATTACTGTAACTTGAAATATTTGTGTTTGCATTATCTGATATGAGTAAGTCGAACCCTGCACCAAACGTTGGTCCTCTGCTGCTATGAAAGGAGATGGCATATTGTTGGCGTTCATTCCTAAGTCGCATTTTAGTTGGTCCCAGACCATGCGGGTTGACCATACTGAACAAGAACGCGTCTCTGCATGCTGTGTATCCTCTCTGACCTGTTGACGAGACGAAGCTTCACATTTAAGCATATTCAGGACACTCCGGTTGTCATGTTATTTACATCGTATTTGATACCAAACCCACAATTATTCTTCAACAAAAATCATTACCAGAAATAGGAAACTTACAATAGGTTGGGCTACTACTGTCACCGGATTTGGGTCCCTAAGGGTTCCTACACATCAACATTGTAAAATAGCATTTTCTTTCTCTTGGCGAAATGGAAGACAAGATGGGTTGAATTTTGACGAGATGACGTACATCCCAAAATAACCAAGACGAGACCTAACTAGACTGATACATGTATATCGCCAGGCGAAACGTAACGAAAGTACCGTGCCCAAATCGATTTAATTCAATTTGATAGGGTGTGAACAAGTGGGTTTTTCCTCAAGTCATGTGTCAGGCGTTTGGTTTTTTGGTCGATGTCGATGGTTAGTCACACACTATCTTAATTAGCTACAGAGTGAAAATTAACTGTAGTAACTTTCGAGGGGAAGGAGGGGGGAGCCCGGAAGAATAGGGGGCGGAATGGGTACGGGAGGCGGGAGAAGAGAGGGCGGCAACCGGGTTTCCCAAGGTAGCAGGAACCGGGAGAAACTGAGAAAATTTTCGCACAATTTCGTAATATGCTGCAATAGGAATGTGACAAAGAGGCGGAAACCACTACAGAAAATGGTAGGAACCGGAAGTAAAAAGTAGGGGGAAGCGAGAGGTTCAGACCCCGCTGCCCCCCTCCCCCGTTCCCCACTTCAGTGTTGACGCTTTTTAAAGAAATAGACTGGGGTCTATTTTGGGCATTTGTATACATAACTATTTTTATGAGGAGAAAACAGGACCTTCTGGGTTAATTTGTAGCTAAATAGCACCTTTCTTCAGTCAATTTGGCTTTATTCGCTCCTCCAGTACACTAACAGGTGAAGTGATAGTTTTTGGTGCAGTCTGCATTTTATGCCTAGCCTGCATTTTATTCAGAGTATGCACAGGGCCGTGACTAGCAAGAGGAAATCGTCTAAATTTTTACCCAAAATTAAAAACAAAATACGTTTTGTTGGGAAAATAATACCCAGTCGAACAAGACTGATTTTGCTCAAGAAATGCCTCATGAAAAATGTCTCTGAAAGAGATTCATAGCTTCTAGATTTCAAAATTTTATGAAGGGCATGTCCCAAGAACCCACTAGCAAGATCTTGCCTCGTCTATGGCAAATGTCTGGTTACGCCCTGATGCAGTCTACAATCCGCAGCATCAAGAGAGAATAAGGGGACAGACCCTCATTTTCTCTTGGCAGCATGCATTCTGCATTTTATACTGACTACTTTGTAAATTCTGATAGCCCTAAAGCCTTATTGGATCGATGATTTTAAACCTGATTACAGTTCAGGCAGTTCAAGTCGATCAATGAGTAAACTTACTTTTCCACGGCACCTCTGTGAATCCTCCAAAAATGTTGTTTCCACTTTTTACAATGGTGATCGTGGCTCCTTTGTTATCACATTTGGAGTGAAACGTTGCAGCTGCGAAGCCATCTCGAGAAGCTCGGAACAGAAGACGCCATTTGCCGTCCTGACGTGGAAGCCAACCTTTCAACACGCTTCGATGCTCATCATTCGTCAGAATCTCCGATTCTTCGAAATGTTCGGGTGTTTTAGGCTTCAGCTCGTCCAGTATCCCTTGAATTTGATAAAATTCAGCTTCTTCCTCAAGTTCCTTGAGAAATGTTGCCCCTTCTGGTAAAGTTAACTTTCCGGTGCGCAAATAATTGAGTATAAACCTAAAGTGAGTTCCATCTCGGTCGATAAAGAACGAGCCATCTTCAGAAGGTTTCATTTCAAATCTTCCTGAAAACATGGCCGCCAGCATCGAATTTGGATCTTTGGTCAGCGTTTGAACGCTTGTTTTGAAGAGGTGGCCGCCAACATTAAGATTTACAGTCGAGGAGAAGTGAACATGTTCTAATTTCTTCGACATCGAGTCGATAGTTTCCTACTTCTGGCGAACTCTGGTCGCTTCTCGTTGAAAGATTTCGCACGGTTCCACAAAGCCTTGGGTTCGTAGCTGATCTGATCTGCCAGGAGCTTGATCGCTCATGTTTCAGTCTTTTCTGACAACGGAAGAATTATTTTACAGATTGTTTGACTGTACCGTACGTAAGAACTGAAAAGTTGATCACTTGAGAATCAGAGAGTGAGAGTGCAGCCAAGCGTATTTAAATACATTGAATTTTGTTTGCATGTGTTTTATCCAAGGTGGTGTGCAGGTGTGTTTTAGCATAACAGTCACGCACAATAGCGTGACAGCCTATGAACGTGTTTCGATAGCACAACCCAGGACAGTGCAGTGGCTTCGCAAATCTGCTTGGTTATATACAGGCACCTATTTTGGATTATTAACATAACCCAGCTGCCGTCTATTGCAAATCGCGCAATCTGATTGGCTACACAGGTGCCTTCTATCGATCGTTAGACTGCTCTTGGTGCGCGCGCTCGGCTTTTTGCGGAATTTTATCAACAAAACATTCAAAAAATCAACTCTAGCTATATTTTACGTTTAATAGATCGGCAGCTGGGTTATGCTAAAACAATTAGACGGCTCGCTCTCGGTTTCTACCGGCTTTTGATAGTTGGCTCGGGGCTTCGCCAACTATCAGCCGGTAGAAACCTCGAGCTTGCCGTCTAATTGTTAATTAGCAAAATTCTGCTAGTATACTAATGTAAATTCTACAAGCTGTCGGTATACAGTTGTCGGTATACAGTTCGCGCGAGCTCGGATTATGTATGAAGATTAAAAGGGCTTTGTCACGAATTTTACTAGATTTTTAAACAGCCAAAATATATATTTGTGTCGCATGAAACCTTGACACAATAGTCCATTTTTATAACAATTGCTATACAAGAGCTCTTAAACTGTTAACGAGCGTCTTTGGCTGCGGATGGCTCGGATGGAAATGGATTGCAACTTGAAAAACTAAGGATAAACGTTTCAAGTTGTTTCCGCGCGTCTTCAAAAAAATCGATATTTATAGCCGTAGCTTGATTTCTATCCGCAAATTAAGGTTAGATGATCAAAGATAATGTTTTTCATGGGTTAAGTTGCCTACCGTCACTAATTTCAGAATAGTTTAGACCAAAAATCTGTAAAATCCCCGTGACGTAGCTCCTTTAATGTACTTAATAATGCCGAAATAATTGAAAATCATTATATTGAAAGTAGTGAGAGTTCTGAGGCCTTTTGCGTCGCCTGGTGCTGAAAATACTGACGATAATGACTAGTGAAAGGTATACTTATACAATTAGATTTAATATTTGCTCTTAATTTCCATGAGGTGGTTCGGTAGTTAATTCGGCCGGCGGCCTAAGTGACTGAAGAGGTCTGGAGGAAGTAAGTAGGATTTTACTTAGTTTCTTACAGTCAAATGCCTTCGCTTAAAGGTCAAATGGACAGAAATTTCGATTTTTGTTCTTTTTTGCCCACGTGTTTATTAAGAGCCAAATAAACATATCCCAAAGTTTCAAAGTAATCGGACATTGCATCGCAGAGAAATTGCAAGTTGAAAAATGTTTTTTTAGGCCTTCATAATCGTAGAGTGCTCGGAAAAATTGTCGGAAAATTCTCGGAAATAAAAACTTGTGACGTCATAATTGGTGTTTTTGAAGACGACCGCAGACCGCAAAAATAAATGTGTTTATAAAATTAGTGACATTTCAGGAAGTTATTTCGTGCTGTTCGGCCGTTTTTCAGTTGACTGATTGTTGGTTGTTGTTCAGAGAGGCGCAGTTTTTTTAAATAAAATAGCTAAAGCTCAAAAATAGCTTAAAGTTTTGTTTGCTGTCGTTTTGCATGTTCCTGTGAGACATAGGTAGAATGCACGCTGGCATGAAAACAAATCAGGAATCTCTATTGTTCTTTCTCATTAGCAGTTAATGAGCAGAATTATCTGCACGTGCGTTATTAAACTATGCGCGTGCGTTTTGAGTCTCGGTACACTTCAAAGCCGTTCTCTGCTGACGTGAAATGACGAAATTCTGCGTATTTTGGACAACGTCAGCGACGATGGCTATTTTTGGTTTTTCTATTTGGGGTTGAACGCTTTCTTTGAATATTCAGCGGGAAAGTTGCGAAAGTTGTCAAGTAAAATTTAAATTCATTTTCCACCAGACGTTGTCGTTGACGTTGCCGACGGTGCGGTCTGTGGAATCGGTCTGCGGTCGTCTTCAAAAACACCAATTATGACGTCAAAAACTCGTTCCATTCCTTCCATTTCAGTGCGCAGTCATTCAAAACGTTTTCGTGAAGCCTTCGGAAATCTTCGTATTTTTTGCTGTAATTCACGCTTTAAGGCTCGGAAAGCAAAAAAAATTTTTTTTCTCAATAATGGTAAATTTTAGCGTTTGGTTGGTTAAAATGGCATTTTGAAATTTCTGTTCATTTGACCTTTAAAGGAAGATGGTTGTTATTTGTTTTGCTGGGACGGGCAGATTATTCCTGTGAGATATTAGCGTTTAGCAAACACTTTGTACAATGACAACATTTTGACGAATAGCTTTAAAAATATCTGGTGAAAAAGACCAGACGAGTACTTACCGATATAATGCATCTTCACTGAACTCTCAAGGCAAGCGTTTAAGAAAAACAGCATAAGGCTTATTAAACATTTTCGTAAATTCATGATACATATTTACAAGTGTATGTGCGGCAAACTTGATCATGACAAATGCTCAAATAGTGAAAATATATTCGAAGTCTGCGAAGTGCCTTTCAAATACTGTAAGAAACAGTCAGAGGTTTCGGGGATAACCTCTTCATTAGTGTTTGTGCTTTTGTGGATGCCGGTGGACTTGACAAATGTTGGACTGAAATCGACTTTCAATGGATAAAGTACATTCGTTTGAACTCTCAAAACGCTGAGATATCTGTTGAAAAAGGTAAGAGAAGCGAAACAAACCCGACGTACTAGCCGCTACGACAAAATCTCCCGACTCGCCTAGTCACATTACGGTTGAACCACTCTAATCCTGACGTAAATGCGCAAAGACTTCTGGCAGTAAGTTCGCGGGAAATTTTGAATCGTCATCAAGCCCGCTTGCCCAAGGAAATAGTGATGGAGGTAAAGAAAATTACTCTCACCGAAGAAGACGTCCCCGTGGCTTCATTTAAAGGGCAAAAAGCAACCTCTCAGTATAAAACCAAGTCCGTTAAAATGAAAAAAAGTTATGCAAGAAATTGTATATTTGCTGGGTTGCGTTTTGTTGTGAAGTTTCAACGAGTGTTTCCTCCAGTCGAGTCTCAGTCGCGTGGTTATTTAATTAAATTCCTCAGTAAAACTTTTGCTTGCCAGGTATTTTCAAATGATATACGAAGTCGCAATATTTTACCATTTCTAAACATGGGGGAGTACAGTACATGATGTCTACACTCGTAAAAATCTCACCTTTCGAGGCTCACCTTTCGAGTCGCACAAGTAATGTCAGTAATCGTTCATCAACAAGATTATGGAAATAAAATTATATTTGCTCGCACGGCCCTCGCTCGGATTGAAACCACAACTGCTACTCGACGAGTTGACATTTCCAGTACAAAAACAAGAAAACTTCTTTGTTAAAGAATATTGCAATTACAGTTCTAATTTGACGAAAAAATACAATTTTAAGATAAAAACAAATAATCTGTATTCAACTGCACAGGGAAGTTCAGATTGATCAGCTTGAAAATCCTTTATGATTCATCGATGAAAATTATTTGACTCGTTTCTCTGTCTCACTGTAAAAACAAATCAAACTGACCGTCCCGCCGAGCAATCATGATATACGGTAAATTTTCTAAGCTTTTCAGTGAAGAATTAATTCACCTGCGATCGATGGAAGCGATCGTTTGTTGAACGTCTGAAAATAGATGATGAACAAAGTCAATGGCTTGCCTTGCTTTCACTTGATTCCACACAAATTTAGTTATATCCTCGACTCGTCCTTTCAAGCAATCTGTTTCCAGTGCGCGATTTTTTGAAGCTGTGATATTAGGCTAAAATTATTTACGAAGAGAAGTTGTCGGCCGCGATGAATGAATTTCTACCAAGTCAACTCCGTCACACAACGTACATATTAAACTTACTTGAACACGAACAACATGATTTGTCTGTCTTGGTTAAAACACAGAACTCAGTCAATTCAGTTCATTCCAAAGCTATCATCCTGTTTTCTATATTTTTGACAGGTAACTGAAAAAGTACATGTATAAACCAATTTCGAAGCGACAAGAGCGTAAACTTAGCAGCTCAACTTCAGATCAAAATAAAAGTCCTGGATGGCCACCTTCACGGTTGGCTGCCCTTAGCCAATCATAAGCCAGAAATGGTGTTTTCCCGCGAACCTAACTACAACTACCAGAAGTCTTTGCGCTTTTACGTCATAATGCAAGTCCCCTACTCACGACCTTCTAGTCGTTGTGCGCAGACTCAGAGTTTAGTCTGAAGCGGGCTCTGGGGACGAGATCGATTCTACGCTACAGCTGGACATAACCGACAGACATGCGCAGTGTCCCTAATTTTGAGAATTTACTTCCGGTAGCCGTATGCGAGCCTGCGCCTGTGGAATCCCGGTGCGATGCAACTTACGAGCTACACAACTCTCTACAATGCTCTGAGTACAACTTTTTTATCCATCAAAGAAAAAGCAAAACTTGAAGACTAGAGAACATCCGAAATCGTCAATTTCATGCGCAAAACATTTCTCCGCACCTCCTCGTCACTTTAACTTTTGTTATCCGCTCAAGGACTCCCGCCCCGCCCCCCACCACCCCCCACCCTCTCAGCTCCATCCTCGAGGACAAGTCGGTGTGTTGTTATGTTTGTTAAATAAACAGCACTTTACTTGACAAGCCCCTTCCATACAGGTTGTCACAGCTATGGGACAACGTTTTGCAATTTAATAAACTGCAGTGATAGATTTCGTGAAAAGAAGGAGGACACCACTAAGATGCTCTGAGGAACAACAACCTGCACCCACCCACCGCAGGATGGGAATTTTTGACAAGGAGTACCCTATTTGTTCGGGGCGGGTTCTTCCCCACCTTTGCTGGGAATAATTTATATGATGATGCTTACTGGAATGTTATAGTTGGTTTTTAAGAATAGACGGCCACCTGGGTGGCCAAAAAAGAGCAAATAATTCTCAAATAAAGAAAAAATTGCAAGGCCGATTGAACGGTTTGGGACTGTATTGAAATTCCAATATTTCGGAAGGCACGGCCTTCCTTCTTCAGGGTCTTACAAAGAATGACTCTAAAGGTTAAACGTTACAGATATAAAATGTGGGAAATACGATACAACGTGTAAATAACAATGGTAGAAAAACAAAAACGTTAAAATTTGAAATTTGAAAGGATAAAGAGACGTAACAACATGAAATTGAAAAAGATATAAATATATAATAAGATGCTATAAATGGCACTAAAGACTTGAACACTGTAAGCTAATACTATAATAACAACATGAGTGTAAATATAAACTACGAAATGTCATGCTTCATCCTTTTTATTTAATCCTAAAGGTTCAAGTGTTTGACCTCTTTCAATGAGGTACGCCTCTCTTGCCTTCCGAACAACGTCACGGTTAGATCGAATGAGTTCAAGAGGAATGAGTTGCATGTCAGTAGCGTTATGATTGTTACAAAGAAAATGTTCTGATACTGTAGTGGGTTTAGAGTGGTTAGTTTGTTTGTCAACAGTTCTGCGGTGTTCGTTGAAACGGTCTTTAAGTCTACGTTTGGTTTCCCCTATGTATTGTTTGTGACAGCGGTTGCACTGTACCATGTAAATAACGTTCTTAGAGTTGCAGTCAATGTGTTGATTAATAAGTCTAGGTTCGCCGGTGGTATGAAATGTGTAATTAGTTAGTCCGTCAGATACGTAGTTACATGTTAAGCAGTTTTACCACATCGGAAAGAACCATGGGGTTGGTTAGTAGCAGAGGTTTTGCGAAGTTTAGCACTAACTAATATATTACTTAGGTTGTTAGACCGCCGGAAAGCAACAATGGGTTTATCTTTGAAAACGTTAGTACAACGGAGGGATGAAGACAAAATGTTGAAGTGTTTGTGAATAATGGATGATACGTGGCGAAGAGCTGGATTGTATGTTATGACGAGGGGTACCCGTTGTGGCTGATTAGTAGTGGAAGAGGCTTTAGGAGTAAGTGCTTCAGTACGTGTGATGTTATGTACGCGGTGTATTTCTTGTTTAAGGAAAGTCAAGTTGTACCCACGTTTGTTAAGATAAGATTGAAGTTCATTAGTACGTTGTTTTAAAGTCTCGTCAGAGGAACAAATGCGACGAAGTCTAAGAGCTAAACTGAATGGAATAGCTCTTTTAGTATGTGTAGGGTGACATGAAGAATGTAATAAGTACTGATGTTTGTCGGTGGGTTTCGTGTAAAGGTCAGTACTAATGTTCCCGTTATTAAGAAAAACGTTGACGTCAAGGAATGGTATAGATGTTAATGAATAATTAGATGTAAACTTGATGGTGGGGTGAATGCTGTTGAGGTAAGAGGTAAAGGCATGGAGGTCGTCTATAGAATGTGTCCATATCATGAATATGTCGTCTATGTAACGCCACCATGTGTGTGGCTGGTAAGGTGCACGTGATAAAGCGTCCGTCTCAAATTTTGCGAGAAACAGATTAGCATAAGATGGTGCCATTCTGGTTCCCATAGCCGTACCGTGTATCTGTAAGTAGTGCTTGTCGTTGAATGTAAAGTTGTTACAATTAAGGATCATACGTATGAGGTCGCATATTTTCTCTGCACCAACAGTAATGGTGTTGCGGTCACGTGTGTCAAGGAACTGTCGACAGGCGTTAATCCCTTCGTTGTGGGGAATGTTAGTGTATAGAGAGGAAACGTCAAGAGTGACAAGAAGAGCGTTCTGAGGGAGTCGTCCAAGTTGCAAATACACCAAACGCATGAACCGTGACAAAATCATTAGCGACGAGACTAAACGCTACCTTATACAGACCGATCCTAAACCCGGACGGTTTTACATTTTGCCCAAAGTACACAAACAGGGCAACCCTGGACGCCCTATTGTGTCTAGTAACTCTCACCCCACAGAACGCATCTCACAGTTTGTAGACTACCATCTCAAACCTCTAGTACAGAATACTGACTCGTTCATAAAGGACACTACACACTTCCTTAACAAACTGAAACAACTTGGACGACTCCCTCAGAACGCTCTTCTTGTCACTCTTGACGTTTCCTCTCTATACACTAACATTCCCCACAACGAAGGGATTAACGCCTGTCGACAGTTCCTTGACACACGTGACCGCAACACCATTACTGTTGGTGCAGAGAAAATATGCGACCTCATACGTATGATCCTTAATTGTAACAACTTTACATTCAACGACAAGCACTACTTACAGATACACGGTACGGCTATGGGAACCAGAATGGCACCATCTTATGCTAATCTGTTTCTCGCAAAATTTGAGACGGACGCTTTATCACGTGCACCTTACCAGCCACACACATGGTGGCGTTACATAGACGACATATTCATGATATGGACACATTCTATAGACGACCTCCATGCCTTTACCTCTTACCTCAACAGCATTCACCCCACCATCAAGTTTACATCTAATTATTCATTAACATCTATACCATTCCTTGACGTCAACGTTTTTCTTAATAACGGGAACATTAGTACTGACCTTTACACGAAACCCACCGACAAACATCAGTACTTATTACATTCTTCATGTCACCCTACACATACTAAAAGAGCTATTCCATTCAGTTTAGCTCTTAGACTTCGTCGCATTTGTTCCTCTGACGAGACTTTAAAACAACGTACTAATGAACTTCAATCTTATCTTAACAAACGTGGGTACAACTTGACTTTCCTTAAACAAGAAATACACCGCGTACATAACATCACACGTACTGAAGCACTTACTCCTAAAGCCTCTTCCACTACTAATCAGCCACAACGGGTACCCCTCGTCATAACATACAATCCAGCTCTTCGCCACGTATCATCCATTATTCACAAACACTTCAACATTTTGTCTTCATCCCTCCGTTGTACTAACGTTTTCAAAGATAAACCCATTGTTGCTTTCCGGCGGTCTAACAACCTAAGTAATATATTAGTTAGTGCTAAACTTCGCAAAACCTCTGCTACTAACCAACCCCATGGTTCTTTCCGATGTGGTAAAACTGCTTAACATGTAACTACGTATCTGACGGACTAACTAATTACACATTTCATACCACCGGCGAACCTAGACTTATTAATCAACACATTGACTGCAACTCTAAGAACGTTATTTACATGGTACAGTGCAACCGCTGTCACAAACAATACATAGGGGAAACCAAACGTAGACTTAAAGACCGTTTCAACGAACACCGCAGAACTGTTGACAAACAAACTAACCACTCTAAACCCACTACAGTATCAGAACATTTTCTTTGTAACAATCATAACGCTACTGACATGCAACTCATTCCTCTTGAACTCATTCGATCTAACCGTGACGTTGTTCGGAAGGCAAGAGAGGCGTACCTCATTGAAAGAGGTCAAACACTTGAACCTTTAGGATTAAATAAAAAGGATGAAGCATGACATTTCGTAGTTTATATTTACACTCATGTTGTTATTATAGTATTAGCTTACAGTGTTCAAGTCTTTAGTGCCATTTATAGCATCTTATTATATATTTATATCTTTTTCAATTTCATGTTGTTACGTCTCTTTATCCTTTCAAATTTCAAATTTTAACGTTTTTGTTTTTCTACCATTGTTATTTACACGTTGTATCGTATTTCCCACATTTTATATCTGTAACGTTTAACCTTTAGAGTCATTCTTTGTAAGACCCTGAAGAAGGAAGGCCGTGCCTTCCGAAATATTGGAATTTCAATACAGTCCCAAACCGTTCAATCGGCCTTGCAATTTTTTCTTTATTCGTTATTTAGTTATAGCTGATTAGATCCTCTACAGTGAGAGGATCCGGTACTTCTATTTTGTCACGGTGGTCCTTGCAAATTCACGTTAGTTTTCAAATAATTCTCAGTGTTTCCTTCCCAGCAAACTGCGCTCAGCTACTGCATTGTTTGATGAGTGATTCAGAATAAAATAAGTAGCATAGAACATAATCAAGGCTAAAAAAAACTCCATTCAATTTATTTCAATAATGTCCTTTTTTGGTTCATATCTGCTGCGAGCAGGCTCCAGAACGGACTGGGGGGGAATAAAAACCTCTCTCCTCTCCTCCCCTCCCCCTCCTTTTTTTTGTCCTACTTTATTTTCGCCCCGATCCTCGACCGGAGAGCCTGTTTACAGGCTATGAATCTTGCGATATCTTTTGCTTTAGATTGTGAAGTTTACCGCGGCGTTGTCCACCGGCCATATCTTGGCTTATTTTATCCCATAGGTGTTTCATGTTGTACATACTGTTTAGCTCGCTCTTATTCGTGCTTTTACCCCCATCAAAGCGATGAGAAGTTTAGACTCTTTCGGTACCATCATGTGTCCGGCAGTTTGTTTGGGTTAGTTATGGTCCAGTCATAAACAGTAATATAAAAAGCTAGTGTGAACCCTTGCCAATTATAACATGATAAAAATTCAATCATAATTGACGTCTAATGTGAACACGGATTAGACCCAGTTGGATTAATATCCAGCTTGCATGCTAGGCCAAGTTCTATACAGCTGAAATAGCTGATTAACAATCTGTAATACCTCAAGTTGAATCAAATTACAGTCGATGTTGGGTAGTCATAGCAGTAACCTGCGATCAGGCGTTTTTTTCCCTTGCAAAGATGAGAGAGGGAAAAAGAACGCCTGATACATTTATTTAACCGGCCGCCAACCGCCCCCAAATTTAAATAAACAAAGGTGTCGTCGAACTGTCAAACCACTCTTTGTAGATGGCGGCAAATTCGGGACTCGGATTTCCACGAGGCGTGAAAAACTTCTGCAGAATAATTATACATATACAGCCTGTATTAAAACTTCGCCGTGCTAAAATAAAAATACTTTCAGTAGCAGGGAGAAATTGCGCTCGCGAATATATATTCATCAGCGATAGATGCCGTCCCTTACGGCTCACAAAGAAGGAATTTACAGATGAGCTGTTTCACGGCGCGGATACTGGGATAGCATCGTGTAGCTTTTAAGTAAACACTGTAAACATTCCAACACCTCTGGAATATTGTTTGGTGAATTTGTTTTCCCGAAACTCATTCGATGAACTGCCAAAACACCGACACGAAAACAAATTACGTATTGTCGAACACTCTATCTTTCTGTATTCAGAGAATTACACTTGAAATTTGTCAGGGCTTCAGCTAACGTAGAAGAAAACTCGTCCTCGCAATTAACACGCCTCGTCTAAGCCATTAGCACCAGCTTTTGACCGGAAGTCTCGTTGAAATACTACAGCCAATCAGTCCACACCGCTTCATTTAGTATTGTTTCTCGACCAATCAGAAGAAAAACCAGAATCCGTTTTTTTTACATACGATTCGACAAGTAAATGTATCATGCCCTCCTTCCCCGGAGTGGTAAGTAGGGAGGGAGGGCATGATCTCAGGTTATCATAGCAGTGAACTTGAAACACGATATCGATACCATCATCTTATTGCATTCCAGAAGCGTGACGTCTAGTAGCTATGGAGGAAACCTTTTTATACAAATAAAAATTGGAACGGAAACCGAATCAGTGGCCCAGAAGCTTAAATATAAATTTTCCCCAGAAAAGTAACTGGAATTACCGTTAACCGGGGCTGAGAAAGAGTGGTTGTCAATAAGGCTTGCTTGTTTAAGGAGAATTTTAGACAAGAAATGACAAATTAGATAATGGCAACTTGCTTTGTGTTAAGCAAAAAAAGCTATTACAAAATCTGATTACCGTGTCCTTCTTTTTTCAGCACTTCCGATTATGCGCCTGTCATAATACTTCACGCGATACTTATCTTTTAATTCGGTGGTAAAGGGTTAACTACGTTTTCTTTGCAATTTGACAATTTAATTTCATGCGTATATTCAAGTATATTTACTAACCTAGTTACAATTATGGAATAAAAAAGTTACGTAGTCAAATTTTAAACCTGAAGCAATTAAACTGTCTCCTTTACTGACGATAAAGACAATTTTCTAGAACATAAGAATACGATATTCAAATTTCATATTTACTTAACGGAGCAAGTTACGAATTTGTTGTTTTAACCTTTCCTGTTTTGGTAGACACACTAGAATAATTCTAAACATTTGCTCCTCTTCTACAAACTAGGATTGAGTGACGATACTACAAGAGATTCTTGAGACAAAGAAGTGTGTTACGTTAATTAAGTTGAGCTGTGAACAAAAGAAAAAGATATGTTAGATGGTAAGCAAAGCACTCAATTCATGCGATTGGACAATTACACATAATTTTCTGAGAGTTACTTAACTTCTAAACGTAGGCGTATATTTCAGGGATGATAAGAGAAACCCTGTTTTTAATTAAAAACGTTGAGGTTAGAGTTCATTATTCTGAAAGCGAATATCAGACTGGCTCTCTATGATCTAACTAGTTTCATACAAAACTGTGTCCAATAGGCCATTTCCGATATATTAATATTCTAACTTGGCTCCGAGGCTTGGGGGAATAAAACAAAAGAAATGATTTATTCATCAATCAACCTCGACGTGATATCTTTTGTTTTATTCCCCCAAGCCTCGGAGCCAAGTTAGAATTTTAATATATCGGAAATGGCCTATTTAAAAGGCTAGATCTCACCAACCTCGTTTCCAGGGTCTCTCTTCTTCCCGAACTTTGAGAAACCTGGGAACGAGGTTGAACTCTAACTAGCCCCACAAACTTGTTATGTTGCAAAATGACTGAGAACTTGCAGTCAAGATCAATAGCTGAGGCGAAAACCCTTTTACAATGTCCAAGGAACAGGAGGATATACCGGCGACACGACCCTGACACTCCCACCTTCCACGTTTAACCTGTAACTGAGAATCCACCGTGCTATAATGACATGTTACCTGCATGTGCTGTGTGTGTTGTCACACTTAGGGCCTGTTTACATGGAAGGCGAGTGCCCCGGCTAACCGAGTTACCCGGCTAACCGAGCTACCCTGGGCGAGCCAACTTTTCATACGTTTCTTTAGAAAACACATTGAAGCGTTTACATGCTAGACGGGAAACTCGCCTTGCCGGGGCACTCGGTCTACTTGCCCGGGGCACCCTTCTAGGCGGGATAGCTTTTTGCCATGTAAACGGTTATGCCCGAGCTATCCCGGCTTGCCGGGATAAGTCTTCGTGCGTGTTTTTAAATTTACTTTGAAGTAAATGGCATAAAATGTATAAATTCGGGACCCAAACAGTGCTATTTGACCAAAATTAGATCGAGTTAGTTTTATTTGTAAGCTGGAAAATATTTCTTTGAGCAACAGCTATAATTAATTGAAATTTTCGTAGGAATGATTATCCTAGTTCACGAAACAACAAATTTAATTTCAATTTGGTGACCAAAGACTGTTGAATTTCGATTGAATTCCCCCCAAAATAGACGCAGTAAATTTCTAAGAGCTTGCACATCAAAGTTAAATAGGTTTTAAGATGGCTAGCCTTGATTATTCAGTAAAAAGTCATATTTTTCTTCAATCGTTTGAAGCTACATGGTTTTCTCACGCTGTGTCACGCTTCAATGACTCTGTCTCAACTCGGGTAGAAGGGCTGTGAATTCTGCATGTAAAGGCGGGCTATGTTTCATCCCTTCTAGCCGGGTAACTCGGTTAGCCGGGGCGCCCTCTCTCCATGTAAACAGGCCCTTACATTCCAAATACTTCGTAATTTGTCACAGTAAAATTTGTAACTCCCGTGAAGAATGTCCTCTGCTGACCAGGAGGACATTTATATGTGTCGCCGAGATTACTGCGACTTGAAGTATTTGTGCTTGCATCATTTGATATATGTAGGTCGTGCCCTCCACCAAACGTTGGTCCATAGCTGCTATGACAGTAGATGGCTTGCTGTTGCACTTGACTCTTAAGTGGCATTTTAGTTGGTCCCAGGCCATGGGGGTTGACCATACTAAACAAGAACGCGCCTCTGCATCTTGTCCACTTTCCCTGACCTGTTGATGAGATGAAGCTATACATTTAAGCAATTCATGACACTCTGGTTGTCATGTTATTTATACCGTATATGATACCAAACCTACAATTATCCTTCAACAAAATCATTACCAAAAATATGAATCTTTCAATAGTACTTTCTTCCTCTTGGCGACATGGTAGATTGAATTTTAGCGATACACGTATATCGCCCGGCGAAGCGTAACAAAATTACCGTGCCCAAATCGATTTAATTTGATAAAGAGTGAACAATCATTTGCATGTCAGGCGGGTTTTATTTATTTATTTATTCATTTTTTGTCGATGTCGATGGTTTCTCGCGCACTGTCTTGATTAGCGACAGATTGAAAATTAACTGTTGTAGCTTTCTGGGGGGTGGGGCCCGAAGGATAGGGGTCGAGAGGGCCACGGGAGGCGGGAGAAGAGAGAGCGAGAAGCGGGATATCAAAAATGGCGAAAACCGGGAGAAATTGAGAAAATTTCCGCAACATTTTGTAATATGTTGCAATAGAAATGGGAGAAAGAGAAAGCCCCCCCCCCCCCACCCTTCCTCTTTAATGTTCACGCTTTTTAAAGAAATGAACCGGGGTCTATTTTGGGCATTTGAATAACCATTTTTAATGAGGAGAAAAACAGGACCTGGGTTACGTTCTGGGCCGTGGGACCAAGTTTGAATCTATCTGTAGCTAAAAACAGCACGTTTCTTTAGTCAACTTGGTCTTTTTCGCTCCTCCAGTACACTAACAGGCGAAGTGACAGTTTTAATGCAGCCTGCATTTTATGCCTAGCCTTCATTTTATACAGAGTATGCAGTCTGCAATCCGCAATATGCAATCTGAATTTTATACTGACCGCTTTGTAAATTCTGATGGCTCTAAACCCTTCTCGGATCGATGATTTTATTATACCTGAATATAGATTGATCAATGAGTAAGCTTACTTTTCCACGGCACCTCTGTGAAGCCTCCAAAAATGTTGTTTCCACTTTTCACAATGGTAACAGTGGGTCCTTTGTTATCACATTTGGAGTGAAATGTTGCAGCTGCGAAGCCATCTCGAGAAGCTCGGAACAGAAGACGCCATTTGCCGTCCTGACGTGGAAGCCAACTTTTCAACACGCTTCGATGCTCTTCATTCGTCAGAATCTCCGACTCTTCAAATGCCTCGTTAGGTTTACTTGCTTGAATTGTACTCGGTTTGGTAAACTTCAACTCATCAATGATTCCGTGGATCTGATAAAATTCAGCTTCTTCTTCAAGTTCCTCGAGAAATGTTGCCCCTTCTGGTAAAATTAACTTCCCAGTGCGAAGATAATTGAGTATGAACCGGAAGTGAGTTCCATCTCGGTCGATAAAGAACGAGCCATCTTCAGAAGGTTTCATCTCAAATCTGCCTGAAAACATGGCCGCCAGCATCGAGTTTGGATCTTTGGTCAGCGTTTGAACACTTGTTGTAAAGTGATGGCCGCCAACATTGAGATTTACAGTCGAGGAAAAGTGAACATATTCTAACTTCTTCGACATGAAGTCGATTGCTTTCTGTTCCTGTCGAAGTCCTATCGCTTCACGCCGTAAAATTTCAAATGCTTCTTTAATGTGATAGTCGGCATCATCAAGTTTCTGATTGCTAGATTTTTCTTCATTCAGAAGCCTTTGATCGCTCATACTCAGAATTTTTATATAAAAGCGGAAAATTGATCCTCGTACTCGAGCCTTCAGTAAATTTGGTGACGTGAATGATTAATAAGGAAATGTTGTCAGCACGAAAGCGCGCATTTGCATACGAAGAATCGATATCGGCTTCTTGACCATTTCTATAGAACATTTAAAATGATGGTACAAGGTGTCTCTTAGATCAGCGAGGATTTTAGCGAGACCCAGAACGCATCAACCTTTTCTTGTTAAATCGCTTCTGCAACCTCGCAGAATTGAACTGCTGCCTTTCATGGACATCTTATTGTGGGGAAGTTTGAAGTGTAACATTTAGAAAGTGGCTAATAACATCAAGACAGGTATCAAGGAATAAAGTGTTCCCTTGCGGACTGCTTACGAGACAACACTCAAAAGTTACAAAGAAGAGTCACACTCAGGCCAGACTGGCCCCCATTGCTGCTCTATAGCATGTTACCTCTAGCGTCTTGTCAGGTTTTACAGGTCACCGCTACCCATTTATTATCCCAGATGGAGAAAGCACTGCCAAGCAACTGGCAACTGACGCCAGCGAGCACTCGCCGATCCGGAGTTCAGCGCGGCGCTAACCACCGTGACTCTTACTTTTTACCTTTTTAGCAAAATTTCTCCACGTACACTGCACTTCATTTATAAAGCCGGCGTACCCACCAGTAGATCTTTAGAAATTTACAAACGGGGAGCTGTCGATATGGCGCCTCAACTTTTGTGAAATTTGTGTTACTGAATCGGAAAGTCCATTCTCTTGATTGTAAGACTTTTGACGGGCCATGAAAACTTCGTCCTAATATTAAGTTAACTTGGTCGTGGCTGACGTATTCTCAAACTAGTATTTGTTATGACATCTATGACTAAGAAAATTATTTGATTGAGATTGCTTGAGATCTAAAGTAGACATAATTATCATTAATTTTTAGATTGCTGCTGCGGTGCACATTATAAGGCCCACGTAATTTAAATTTATTTCAGTCATACACCGTAAGAGCCTAGGATTATATAACTTCATAAGGGGTTCTGGATGAGCTTATAAAAGGGCGGCTTATATCAGGAGGGATATAAGCGTAATAAAAACCTTTCGAAATGAGCTACAGCAGCGTCGATCAAAATACGTTTTTCGTTTAACTTTCGTTTAATTAGCAATTATTGGAGTATGATATGAAGAATCATGCAGATCGAGGAAGGTGTTGTCACTCCGAGATCTGCATAATTCTTTTTTATCAAGTTCTGCCGAATACTCGCTATGAAACTTAATGTTTACAAACTAAGAAGTTACTTCTATGCATATAAATGACAAAACCATAGCTTCACTGATTACAACCAAGTGTATCTCCCGGGCGCTTTATAATTTATAGTTACAAGCAAACGAGATTAACTTTGAAATCTGTTCAGCCCAACGGCATTCAATCTTCTTCACTTTTGGCCATCCGTACCTTCTTTTGTATTTGCAGTTTTTCACGGATATCCTGACGAATGTTGTAGCGCAACATATGATGCTTTTGGTCGATAAAATGTTGAAATGTAGGACGAATTTTCACGAAACCTTTCTTTCGTGAAGCAAAACACTAAACAATTTAGACAAACAGAAAAAGCAACAATAAAGCGTGCACACTTACGATCAAATTGGCGATATTAGACTAGTGCTTTGTCTCTCTTGGCAGGTTAACCGACGCCAACAAATGTCAGTAAATTCAAGGTTGAATATCTCAATCGTGTTGCGTTGGATCACTGTAGATTGTCACGGGAAAACTAACTCAAGAAGCATGAACGACATATACTTACCATAAATCACCTCTCCTTGTTCATTGCTGGCTAAATACTAACGCAGTTTTGTTTGCGTCACACAGCCTTTTTGATTAAAATATGGCCTGAGTATAGCCTGGTCAAAAATTCCATACTGATGACGTAGCTCTACAGAGATCCGTGTAGTGTCTCTGATTGGTTGTTGCTTGTGTGGAAAAATTGAAAACCGACCACACGGACCTCTGAAAAGATACGTAATCAATATAGACCCTCTGGGGTCTTATCACAGATCGGACGCCTCTTGAAAGAATTGAGCAGGTGAGGGGGGAGCCCTGTTTACTGGGGCTAGAGAGACTTCAAAATAGAAATCAAAGATCTCTTCGAGATATCGACTTTTTTGCATGAAGTTAGTATGAGAGTAGAAGGTTTATCCTGGGCATTGTTGTTCGAACATATCATGGAAGAATTCAAACGTCTTTCAGTTCAAGCATTTTTTTTTTATTTTCGCGAAGGAAATGCTGTATTTGTCAGTCGCGACGGCTGGGTGCTTTGCGACTCATAAACTTTGGCTTGGTTAAAAATGGTAAACTTTGACGTTTGCCTTTAATCGAAATAGTTGTTTCCTTTCGAGTTAGAAAGATTTCTACTCGGCTTAATGCAGGGTGCCCGATAAAGGTTACGCACGACAGAGTTACCTTTTGTCTCGTCACGCAATCTTAACCCCACATTGAGAAGTAAATTTTCGTTTGGATATTACCAAAAGCCGCTTCTCCTCGCGTTATTCTTTACCTTACGGCTACACATGCCATTCCCAGTTGCTGCTTTTTTTTCTAATGGCGATGCATTAACTTTTGAACATAAGCAAAAACGTTTAGCGTTTACTACTTCCACCGGAAGTAATTTCACAACAGGCTACAAAAACACTTGTAAATATCACTTCACACCTGCATTTAATGATGTTGCAATTCTAAATTGTGCAACTCCGCAGAAATAATCAATTGTCACGAAATGAGTTCCCTTTGGTTAACTATTAGCAACGTTTTAGTGTGTGAAAGACTTGTACCAGTACAAATTTGCGTTGTTAATCGTTTTAGGTTAAATTAATATTAGCGCCAAAGACTTGTACCAGTACAAATTGCGTTCTGAATCGTTTTAAACTTCGTTGCCTTCGATCGCTTAACCCCCATCACATTCTTAATTGGTTATGTCACGTAAGATTTGGGCTACTCACGTTTTTAATTGTTATATAACGTTTGTAAATTTGACAAGTCACCTTTTTTCTACAAGAACGGAAGTGTTGAAGCACAACTGTAGAGTGACACTTTACAAGTCACGCGCTTTGATCACCCACAGCGGAATGTATTCCCTTGAGGAATTAAAGTTTTAGTGTGTGAAAGACTTGTACCAGATTTGGGCTACTCACGTTTTTAATTGTTATATTACGTTTGTAAATTTGACAAGTCACGTTTTTTCTACAAAAACGGAAGTGTTGAAGCACAACTATAGAGTGACACTTTACAAGTCACGCGCTTTGATCACCCACAGAGGAAAGTATTCCCTTGAGAAATTAAAACAGTCCCTTGAGAGTTAACAAGAATGTGGTTCCACATTTACCCCCACTTAACCGCTATTCTCCTTCATTTTGCTTGTAAACAAGCAAAAAAGTCGAAAAAATGGAACTTGACATCAAGGAGTATTACTTCCTTATTCGAGTCCATTATAGAGAGTTATCCCCCCACCCACCCACCCCCTCAAACAAGACTTATCAAGGAAGTTTACTCTCCGCCATTACACTAAATTATAAATTATACAGGAATTTCCAGTTTATTTTAAGAATTGTAGGTGTCCCCAATTAGCCCGTAAGGGCTAAACACATCCACATGAATAAAGTTTTTATTATTATTATTTTTATTATTGTTTATTTCAGATTTAAGTAGTTCAAATCAGATCTACCTATTTAATTCATTTACAGTATTGTTACAAAAAAATAGAGAATCAAATACCAAACATAACACAATTTGCCCAAAAAATTCTCACAAGTTGCCCAAATTTTAACGAAACAGTCGAGAAGAAACGAGGGTCATACGATGCACTAACATAGGCTTACAAATGAAGTGACAAATTTCTTATATAAGAATCTATCATAGGAGCTCATTAGCTGTCTCCTCCATTTCGACGCCCGAAGATGTCAACAATACAATCCATGTCATTGTTGATTACAGAGATGGAATATGCCCAATAAATAATAATAAGCGCGATGACAAGTAATAATTTAGGCCAATTAAAAAAAACAAATTTTTCTCGTCTGGATTTCTATAAAAAGAGAGCGGGCGGGCGCCTTTTTGATATTTCTTAATTATCTATTATTTTGTTGTATTCTATACCTGAGTTATTCGAATATTCGAAGCGAACTTTTTAAATAAATCCCGCAAAGTTATAATTACTTTAATAATTACTGACCTAGCGTAACATGGATTTAACGTTTTTTGTTCGATCTATCTTTTCCAAATACAAAATAAATAATAAAAAAAGAGAAGCGGCCCAAAAAAATGAAGTGGGCAGGACAAGAAACATTTGCTTTGTTTTTTTTTTACTTGGCCTTACTGACAAGTAGTCGACCCATCGGGTGCTGCGGAGGTAAGTTTTCAATCTACGCAACGCACTGAATGATCGTTCTGCAGTGCATATTGTAGCAGGTATCACTGCATGGATATGAATCACGTAAAGAAACTCTGAAAACTTATCAAAAAGATCATTCTCTTGCATTGTCTCCAGCATTTCTGAAACAGTCATGTAGCCTAATCCGCGCACACGACGAAAACTCATGCACATTTTCTGCTCGTCGATTTTGTAAAATTTCGCAACGCGGAGAAGCTTTCTTTATCAGGTGTTTACTGTGACAGATATTTGCAGTACAGTGCCCAACAGTAAAAAAATTACAAATATGTATATAAAGAAATGATCCCCTTTACTATTAGCCAGCAGAAACTCGTCAGAAGCTAAACAACCACTGTCTCATGTGAATCGTTTAACTAGCTTTCACACGCCGTCTACAGGTTAAAATAGAAAATATCTATGGCTTCGAAAAAACTTCTTTAAAAACTGGCTTTGCCCAAATTTCTCTTGCTGCCCAAAAAATCTGAGTTGCCCAAACTTTGGGGGGGCTGCAGCCCCCCCAGCCCCCCCGGCCCGTACGCCTATGTATGCAAGCCACCAAAGCATTAATGAATTCTGATAATTATTATTTAAATACTCAACTAATGAAGTTCATTGTGAGATGCTTATCCTTACGAAATAATCTTCTATCGAATGAAAGTAATGTAACACATACATAATTTCTTTTTTCCTTCTTATTACATGATTATTATTGTTATAAGTTTCGCTTTTGTTTAGTTGTACGCTTTTGCTATACTGTATTTACTTATAGTCATGCAAATAAAGCTTGTTCTTGTTGTTGTTGTTATTTTTCCCAAGGTAATTCTATTGCCATTACTATTAACTCTAAACACTGCACGATCAAACCTACTTCTATGTTTATTATAGAGCATACTTCAAAATTTAACCAAGTACTGATATCAACATCAAGACACGATAGAAACGAAAGTTCTTCTTGTGACACAAACGTGTAGCAGGTGAATATATGAAGAGAAGGGAAAGAAACATGGGTCGATAAACAAGCGTACTTTTAAATCAAAAGGACATATGTGGGCCACAAGTGCTCAACTGAGTATATGATTTTATTGAACAAACTATGAATGTAATAGTTTTTCATATATACTGCAGGAATATAAAGGACATGATTTGACATTTTCTGAAGAGGGGTTTGTATTACAAATAACAAACAAAATGCAAAAACAACATGTAACGTTTCAACTTTTCAAATCGAAAAAAAAAACGTATCTGCTTTGCTACCCATACATACACCATGACTAGCCAGGGCGTGTTTCTGTTTGGCCTTACAACACAGAATACATGCATTTTCTGCTCCGTTCGGATTGGTTTATTCCGTTATTTCGTTTGCTGTGATTGGTCAGATGAGATAACCGTTAGATTTTGAATTTACAACAGTCATGGTAAAAAAAAACTAGTCAAACTCCCCCTCTGCGAAATATTATATGGTTTCAGATGTCTTGCATCCCAACTCAATATAGATATCTCCGGTTACAGACTTCTATAGGCGTCTACTGCAGAACGATAATTCAGTGCCTTATTTCTGTAAACGTCAGCTGTAATGAAATGTTACCTGGATTGATCTCTTCTTATCTGGTATTTTGTCACATGTGGTGTCCAAACACTTCGTAATCTGTTACAGTAAAATATCTATTCCCTGTGAAGAATGTGTCCTGCTGACCTGGAGGACGTTCATATGTGAAGCCGAGATTACTGAAACTTGAAGTATTTGTGTTTGCGTTATCTGATATATGTAGGTCGTGTCCGAAGCCAAACGTTGGTCCATTCAGGCGGCCACAGCAGATGGCATTCTGTTGACTCTTAAGTGGCATTTTAGTTGGTCCCAGGCCATGCGGGTTGACCATACTAAACAAGAACGCGTCCTGACCTGTCCATGAGATGATGCCACACATCAATATTCATAGAGTTCAAATTATTTCCATGCAGTATTTTGTTAGAAATAAAGCATGATGACTTAAGCATTAAATGGAAACTCGGAAAAAAATTCCGAGCTCCAGATGGGATTTGAACCCACGACCTTCCGTGATCTCACAATAATTTAGCTAGTATTCATTTATACACGTGGGTGGAGAAAGGCACTGTGAGAGTAACTTGTCTTGCCCAACTGAATTAACTAAATTTTAAAACAGTAACCATGCAAACTTAGATTCACCCAAAAATTTACAGCACGTTCCAGGAGGTTGCTGTTCTCATAGAACATACTTGTACACTCGTAATCGAAGGAGTGTAGTTGTCTCTTTCAAGATTTTGTGGGGAACTTGGAATTATCTTACTCTCTGTGGATGGTAGGCAAATCCATTACAAATTATTCCCATGCAGTATTTTGTTACCCCAATTATTAAGCTAGTACCCATTTATACACGTGGGTGGAGAAATACCCTGTGAGAGTAACTTGTCTTGCCCAAGAACATAACACAATGACCCTGCCCAGGGCTTGAACCAGACCTCTCAGTCTCAATGCAGAGTCCGATGCACTAAACATAAGCGCACTGCTCTTTCGCCAAACAAACGACCTAGACATGGATGCGTTTCTGAATTGTGTTTATACGAAAAGCTTTGCGCGAAGACATAAGATATCAGTTGTCACATAGGTTCATGACATTTTGAACCCCCTTCTACTCCTTCTCTCAAGTCCGCAACGTTGCTTGTCCAGTCTCTGAACTCCCTCTTCACGCGCCCTTTCCAGGGGTTGAACGCTTAGAGTTCAACCCCTGGAAAGGGCGCGAGGAAGAGGGTGTTCAGAGACTGGACAAGCAACGTTGTTCTGGTATCGCAATATCATTCAGTAAAATTAAATGGGAAAGAGAGGGCATCATGTCATGAAAATTACTAAAAAAAAAGATAACTGAATGATTCAGAAAGCGAATGACTTCATGAGACTTCATTACGTCTCTCTAGCAAAATAACGATCCACATGTGTGAAACCGATCGCGAGCGAGTTAATGTTCTCATTCTTTTGCCGTCAGAATGAAATGTTGTGGAGAGGGGGGACGGAGGCGGGGTGCTAGAGTTACATCACGCAAACCATAATCGATCAGTAAACTTACATGCCCATGACTCTTCTGTGAAGCCTCCAAAAATATTGTTTCCACTTTTCACAATGGTGACTGTGGCTCCTTTGTTATCACATCTGGAGTGAAATGTTGCAGCTGAGAAGCCATCTCGAGAGGCTCGAAACAGAAGACGCCATTGGCCGTCCTGACGGGGAAGCCAACTTTTCAACACGCTTCGATGCTCATCATTTGTCAAAATCTCCGACTCTTCAAATGCCTCAGTAGGTTTATTTGCCTGAATTGTGCTCGGTTTATAAACCTTCAACTCGTCAACGATTCCTTGAATCTGATAAAATTCAGCTTCTCCCTCGAGTTCCTTGAGAAATGTTGCCCCTTCTGGTAAAGTTAACTTTCCGGTGCGCAAATAATTGAGTATAAACCTAAAGTGTGTTCCATCTCGGTCGATAAAGAACGAGCCATCTTCAGAAGGTTTCATTTCAAATCTTCCTGAAAACATGGCCGCCAGCATCGAGTTTGGATCTTTGGTCAGCGTTTGAACGCTTGTTTTGAAGAGGTGGCCGCCAACATTGATATTTACAGTCGAGGAGAAGTGAACATGTTCTAACTTCTTCGACATCGAGTCGATTGCTTCCTGCTCCTGGCGAACTCTCGTCGCTTCTCGTTGAAAGATTTCGCACGCTTCTCTGAAGGAATTTTCTGCGTCCAGAAAGCCTTGGTTTCGTAGCTGATCTGATCTGCCAAGAGCTTGATCACTCATGTTTCAGTTTTTTCTGAAAACGGAAGAATTATTTTACAGATTGTCTGACTGTACCGTACGTATAACAACTGAAAATTTGATCACTTAAGCATCAGAAAGTGAGAATGCAGCCAAGCGTATTTAAATACATTAAAATTTGTTTACATGTGTTTTATCCAAGGTGGAGTTTGATCGTAGCACGAGTCAACTTCGAGCCCGAGTCAACTTCGAGTCACGAGTCAACTTCGAGTCAAGTTAAATTTCTTTTTTTTTTTGCATTTTTATTTTTAATTGCTGTGTGAAAATTATATACGTACCGGAGGTATAAGAACAGCAAGATTTGAGTCATTTGACCTCTTCTTTCAGTTTCACTGTCGATTGCGACAGTTTAGTCCTGCATTTGTTCGCAACTGCTTTTCAAACGTTCCTCGGCATTCATAATAGATTTTCCTCACAGATTCCTACCTGTATTAATTACACACAGCTGAGGCAGAGGTTCCATTTCAACAAGAAAGCGTGAAAATTGACGTGAAGTTCAAAAATATTAGCCCTTCTTGACTCGAGCGCCATCTTGTTTTATCCACAGGGATCCCATACAAGAAATGAAAGGGTGACCCTATTCGGAGGAATTGGGGAACGGCACGGCGGAATGGCGGAATATCCTAAAACGCGGAATGACGGAATATCCTAAAACGTGGAATTGTGAAACATTAAAAAAAGAAGCAACAACAGCAACAAAAACAAACAAACAAAAGGAAAATTATAACTGCTAACTTTCTCAGACGGCGATATAAATAAGGCTAAGAATGTCGCTAAAAATGATTCAGGTACTTTACTTGTGGATATTCGTTGCCGTGACAGAAAAGCCAACTTGTTTACAGCGGCTGCTAGCAGTAGAAAACCAGTAAACAGTAAATATACCCCATAAACGAAGGGTTCTTTACATATCTTTTTTTAAAATCCTTCGAGGACGTCGATCTCGAGCCGGGATTTCGAGGTAGGATACTCGAGTGATGGACTGGGAGGATTTCGTAAAATTACAGCCGGTTGTCGTCCCGCTCGAGACAATGAAATATATAAAGCCGAAGTTCTTTAACAAAGCCGTTAGAAAGAAAACGAAAGGGCCTGAAATTTACTGAGTTCGTACTGAGAAATTAAAAAAAGGAAACCCACAACAAGGGGTTTCCAGATGGTCACCCATCCAATTCTAACCCCGCCCAACATGGCTTAACTTTGGCGATCAGACGAGAACCAGTGCTTTCCTTGTGGTATCAGTCCCAGACGAAGCAAAGACTTACAAGAGTCATGCAAATAAAGAACAGAAACACCTGGTTATAATGGATCTTTTGAACGATGATTTAAGTGGATTTACACTGCTATAAGCTGATTTACGCGCTCTTTCTGATACCACATGGAAAACAACGGTTCTCATCCGATCGCCAAAGTTAAGCCCTGTTGGGCGGGGTTAGTACTTGGATGGGTGACCATCTGCAAACCCCTTGTTGTGGATTTCCTTTTTTTTTTTAATTTCTCAGTACAAACTCAGTTAATTTCAGGCCCTTTCGTTTTCTTTCTAACGGCTTCGTTAGCGTACTTCGGCTTCATACGTTCATTGTCTCGAGCGGGACAAGAACTCTGTAAAATAACGAAATCCTCCCTCGATCACTCGAGTATCCTTCGAACGATTAAAGAAGATATATAAGGAACCCTTCGTCTATGGGTTATATTTACTGTTTTCTGGTTTTCTACTGCTAGCAGCCGCTGTAAACAAGTTGGCTTTTCTGTCACAGCGACGAATATCCACAAGTTAAAGTACCTGAATCATTCTTAGCGACATTCTTAATCGTCGTCTGAGAAAGTTAGCAGTAATAATTTTCCTTTTGTTTGTTTGTTTTTGTTGCTGTTGTTGGTTCTATTTTTTAATGTTTCACAATTCCGCGTTTTAGGATACTCCGTCATTCCGCATTCTAGAATTTTCCGTCATTCCGCGTTTTAGGATATTCCGCCATTCCGCCATTCCGCCGTGCCGTTCTGTCATTCTGCCATTCCACCGAATACGGTCACCCTTTCATTTCTTGTATGGGATCCCTGTGGATAAAACAAGATGGCGCTCGAGTCAAGAAGGGCTAATATTTTTGAACTTCACGTCAATTTTCACGCTTTTTTGTTGAAATGGAACCTCTGCCTCAGCTGTGTGTAATTAATACAGGTAGGAATCTGTGAGGAAAATCTATTATGAATGCCGAGGAACGTTTGAAAAGCAGTTGCGAACAAATGCAGAACTAAACTGTCGCAATCGACAGTGAAACTGAAAGAAGAGGTCAAATGACTCAAATCTTGCTGTTCTTATACCTCCGGTACGTATATAATTTTCACACAGCAATTAAAAAAAAAATGCAAAAAAAAAAAAAGAAATTTAACTTGACTCGAAGTTGACTCGTGACTCGAAGTTGACTCGGGCTCGAAGTTGACTCGTGCTACGATCAAACTCTCCAAGGTGGTGTGCAGGTGTGTTTTAGCATAACAGTCACGCACGATAGCGTGACAGCCTATGAACGCGTTTAATCAAGTAGCACAACCGACGACAGGCACCTACTATTTAACAATTAGACTACGAGCCCGAGTTTTCTATGAGCGAATAGTCAACGAGGCGCAGCGGAGTTGACTATCGCTCACAGATAACGAGGGCGAGTAGTCTAATTGTTTTAGTAGAAACTCTAAAGAATTGCAGTCTAAAACCTACAACTTTATGTACTTTTAGGCCAAAAATCAAGAGCAATAGACCAATTCGGCTAACGTGTTTACATCGTTGTTGCCACCCAATTCAGATCATGTGATGATTCCTTTGGGAGGTTACAATTGTTCTGTTCGTTCATACTCCCATGCGCTCAGTTACGTGTGACAAATTGCACAATTGTAACCTCCCAAAGGAATCATCACATGGTCTGAATTGGGTGGCAACAACGATGTAAACACGTTAGCCGAATTTGTCTATTCATCCTTTAAAGAGCAACGCGCGCGCGATTGTTTTCTATCGGCGAATAGACATCAATGGGAGAACCAATCAGATTCGCGGATTTCCAATAGAACACGACTGAGTTTCTGATAATTATTAGTAGAAACTCAGCTGTGGTCTATTGGAAATCCGCGAATCTGATTGGTTCTCCCACTGTTGTCTATTTAACAATTACACTACGAGCCCGAGTTTTCTATGAGCGAATAGTCAACGAGGCGCAGCCGAGTTGACTATCGCTCATAGATAACGAGGGCGAGTAGTCTAATTGGTTTAGTAGAATTGCAGTCCAAAACCTACAATTTTATGTACTTTTAAGCCAAAATTCAAGAAAAATTCACCCTTTAAAGAGCAACGCGCGAGCGATTGTTTTCTATCGGCGAATAGAAATCGATGGGAGAACCAATCAGATTCGCGGATTTCCAATAGAACACGACTGAGTTTCTACTAATCGCCGATAGAAAACAGTCGCGCGCGCGGGTAGCTCTTAAAGCGGTAAATGTTCTTGATTTTTGCCTTCAAAGTGCACAATATTGTAGGTTTTGGACTGCAATCCTTTAGAGTTTCTACTAAAACAATTACACTACTCGCCCTCGTTTTCTATGAGCGATAGTCAGCTCGGCTGCGCCTCGTTGACTATTTGCTCATAGAAAACTCGGGCTCGTAGTCTAATTGTTAATTGGCAAAATTCTACTAGTATACTAATGCAAATGCGACAATCTGATTGGTTGAGCTAGTCGTATACTATCAACTGTCGGTATACGAGTTCGCGCGAGTTCAGAATGTATGAAGATTCATCCGGGATTCATCTATTTTATAATGCGAAAATAATTGAATATCAAGTAATTGGAAGTAGTGAGAGTTCTAAGGCCTTGTGCGTCGTCTGGCGATGAAAGGACTGATGATAATGAGTGAGAGTGCTACTTGTACAATTAGATTATTTGCTCTTAATTTCTTTGAGGTAGTAATTACAAAGAAGCTTGGGCTCAAGATTTTACTTAGTTTTTTATTTGTTTTGCTAGGACCAACAGATTATTGTTGGACGAAATCAGCGTTTACCAAACACTTTGTACAATGGCAACATATAGCTCAAAGACGAATAGCTCAAAAAATATCTAGTGAAGAAGATCAGACGAGTAGTTACCGATATAATGCATCTTTCACTAAACTCTCAAGGCAAGCGTTCACCAAAACACAACATCACGTTTATTAAACACGAATATTTTTTATTCGCCATGCCGACACCTTCGCCTATTCGTAAATTTCTTATACATATTTTCAAGTGTATGAGCGGCAAACTTGTCAAATGATAAAATAGTGAAAAGTATAAAGTGCCTTTAAAATACTGTAAGAAACAGTCAGACGTTTCGGGGATAACCCCTTCATCAGTGTTTGTGGATGTGGACTTGACAAATGTTCGACTAAAATTGATTTTCAAAAGATAAAGTATTCGTTGAAACTCTTAAAATGCTGAGATATCTGTAGAAAAAGGATAGAGAAGCGAAACAAACCCGACGTACTAGCCACTACGACAAACCTCCCGACTCATTTAGACAGATCACGGCTGAACCACTCTTATACCCAGAGTCCACTATGGCCAAGACCGTACGGAAGTTGATATTAAGACGGAACTGGATTGAAGACCTTAAAAATCGGTCAAAGCGTTGCTTAACGTACTTCCGGTCGTTGTGCGCAGACTCAGAGTCTAGTCCGCTCAAAGCTGATTGGCTGACAATTGATAATGAGCACTCTGCGCATGCTCAAACAATAGGTAAGGTAAGGTAAAACTATCGCACTTGGCCAGAACCCAGAGTCCGCGTTTATGGTGCTGACCTAAAGAAGAGCGGACTCTGGGGACGAGATCGATTCTACGCTGCAGCTGGACATAACCGACAGACATGTGCAGTGTCCTAATTTTTGAGAATTTACTTCCGGTAGCCGTAGTGTCGCCAGCCGTAGCGACTTGCTAAAACTCCCTAATATTAGTCCGTCGGAGCCCGCGCGTAATCCCCGTGCGATGCAACTTACGAACTACACAACTCTCTACAATGCTCTGAGTACAACTGATTCACCCATCAAAGAAAAAAGCAAAACTTGAAACTAGAAAACACCGAAATCGTCAATTTCATACGCAAAACATTTCTCCGCACCTCCTCGTCACTTTAACTTTTGTTATCAAGGACCCACCCTCTCCATTCTCGAGGACAAGTCGGTGAGCTGTTGTGTTTGGTAAATAAACAGCGCTTTACTTGATAAGCCCCTTCCCAACAGCTTGTCACAGCTCATTACTCACTCTGAGTTATTCACTTTGCAATTAAATAAACTGCATTAGTGAAAAAGAGGAGGAGGACACCACTAAGATGCCACATAAATCAGAATGAAGCCGGGTTTCCATTAGACATCATTATAACGAATAAAAAATAATAAATTTATTTCAATTATGTTTCATGTTTTGGTTCATATCTGAAGTGAAAATAGGCCAGACGACTGCCGACTCTGAGGCGAGTTTTAACCCAAGAACAAGCTCCATCAGTTCAAATAGCTCCTCCCACTCTTGCCGCTGATTTGCGGGAATTCTGATTCTGTCGTGAAACTTGCGATATTTCTGCTTCAGATTGTGAAGTTTAACGCGGCCTTGTCAACCGGCGGGCCATTCCTTGGCTTATTTTATCCCATAGATGTTTCTTGTTGTACATATTGTTTAGCTCGCTCTCAATCGTTTCTTTAATTACCCCCATCAAAGCGATGAGAAGTTTAGACTCTATCGGTACCACCACGTGTCCGCCAGGTTGTTTGGTTTAGTTATAATCCAATCATAATCAGCAATATAATAAGCAAGTGTGAACCCTTACCAATTATGACATGATAACAGTTCAATCATATTTGACGTCTAATGTGAACACAGTTTAGAAAGGGAAGCCTCGAGCCAAGTGGCCCATACTGCCGGAGCTTATCCCGGTTTCGATAGAATTAATCGGCTAGAAACATTTCTACTCCCCCCTGAATGGGATGTTAGTCCATCGCAGGGTACCCCCTCAGCATTATTTCGCCGGTACCCATTTATACACCTGGGTGGAGAGAGGCACTATGAGAGTAAAGTGTCTTGCCCAAGAACACAACGCAGTGCCCCTGGCCAGGGCTCGAACCTGGACCGTTCGATCCGGAGTTCCGCGCGCTAACCATTAGGCCACCGCGCCTCCGAACACAGCTTAGTCCCAGTGTTAAATTTAAACATGAGGGACAATTGGATTAATAACCAGCTTGCGTGCTACGCCAAGTTCCTCGTAGCTGATCAACAATCTTTAATACCTCTAGTTGAATCAAATTACAGTCGATGTTGGGTAAAGTCACAGCAGTGAACTTGAAACACAAAAATTTGTTAACAATTATTATCGATACCATCATCTAATTGCATTCCAGTAGCTTGACGTCCTATAGCTATGGAGAAAACCTTTTTATACAAAACTGGAACGGAAAGCGAATGGCCCAGAAGCTTAAATATAAATTTTCCCCAGAACTGCATTACAAAAAAAGCTATTACAAAATCTGATTACCGTGTTTCCTTCTGTTTTCAGCACTTCCGATTGTGCGCCTGTAATTTTACTTCGCGCTATACTTATCTTTTAATTCACTGGTAAAGGGTCACAGTAACTAATATTTTTTTCTATTAAATTTGACAATTTTAATTCCACAGATGCAACGGGTGCGGTATATTTACTAACCTAGTTACAATTATGGAATAAAAAAGATTCAAATGTTAAACCTGAAGCTATTAAATTGTCTCCTTTGCTGATCATTAAGACAACTTTATAAAAATTGGAATACGCTATTCTAACTTTCATATTTACTAAACGGAACAAGTTACGAATTTTTGTTACGCTAGAATAATTCTAAACACTTGCTTCTCTTCTACAAACTAGGATTTAGTGACGATACTGCCGGAGATTCTTGATACAAAGAAGTGTGTTACGTTTAGATGAGCTGCAAACAAAAGAAAAAGAGATGTTAGATTGTAAGCAAGACACTCAATTCCGCTACTCAAGACTGGACAATTTCACATAATTTTCTGAGGGACAGAAATTTCTCGACGTAGGTGTATACTCTAGGGATAACAAGCGAAACTTGTTTTAATTAAAAACGATGAGGTTAGAGTTCATTACTCTTGAAGCGAATATTAGACTGGCTCTCTATAATCTAACTAGTTTCATAAAAAAACTGTGTCCAGTTTAAAAGGCTAGGTCTCATCCATTAGCCTCGTTCCCAGGATCTCACTTCTTCCCGCCCGTTGAGAGACCCTGACATAACAAACTTGATATGTTGCAAATGAGAACGAGGCTAGAAGTCAAGAACAATAGTTGAGGCGCAAATCTCTCTCTTGTCCCCTGGACAAGGGAGGATATATTTTGTGGTTGAATTTTACTCTTGGTACATTTGGTATTTTCCTTTGTTCTGGTGTATGGTAATATATGATATATAATGAATATAAAACAAAGGAAAATACCAAACTGTACCAGGCGTAAAATTGAACGACAACATTTACAGGCTACTCCACCCTGCCACTGCCACCTTCAGCGTTTCACCTGTAACTGAGAATCCACCGTGCCATAATGACATGTTACCTGCATGATTCCATGTGCTGTGTGTGTTGTCACATTTGGAGAGCAAATACTTCGTAATTTGTCACAGTAAAATATCGACCATCCGTGAAGAATGTGTCCTGCTGACCAGGAGGACATTCATACGTGTTGCCGAGAGTACTGTAACTTGAAGTATTTGTGTTTGCATTATCTGATATATATAGGTCGTGCCCTCCACCAAACGTTGGTCCACAGCTGCAGTCACAGTAGATGCCATACTGTTGCTGTTGACTCTTAAGTGGCATTTTAGTTGGCCCCAGGCCACGCGGGTTGACCATACTAAACAAGAACGCGTCTCTGCATGTTGTCCACTTTCCCTGACCTGTTGATGAGATGAAGCTTCACATTTAAGCAATATTCATGACACTCCGTTTGTCATGTTATTTACATCGTATTTGATACCAAACCTACAATTATTCTTCAACAAAATCATTACAAAAAAAAAGGAAACTAACAATAGGTTGGGCTATTACTGTCACCAGATTTGGGCCCCTAAACATTGCCATAAAATATATATATAAAATAGCTTTTTTTTTCTCTTGGCGAAATGGTAATCATGGATAAAATTATGACGAGATGTAGTATAGCCAAAAATACCCATGGCAAGACCTAACGAGACTGATACATGTATATCGCCCGGCGAAGCGTAACGAAATTACCGTGCCCAAATCGATTTAATTTGGTACTGAGTGAACAAGTGGGTATTGGATTTTTTGTCGATATTGTAAGTCGATGGTTTCTCTTCACTATCTTGATTAGCTACAGATTGAACTATTAACTGTAGTAGCTTTCGAGGGGGGAAGGAGGGCAGAGCCCGGAAGAATAGGGGGCGAGAGGGCTACGGGAGGCGGGAGAAGAGAGGGCGGGAAGCGGGTTTCCCAGGTGGCAGGAACCGGGAGAAATTGAGAAAATTTTCACACCATTTCGTAATATGTTGCAATAGATATGGGACAAAGAGGCGGGAACCACTTCAGAAAGGCAGGGGCGGATCCAGGGGGGGTGGATTGGGTGGCTAGCCACCCCCCTTGATCCACAAGAAAAATGAAAATATGACACTGGGTAAGGTGAAAAAAGTGTTAATATTTTTAGCTAAAGTAATGTTGAAATATTTGTTAACATCCGCCCCCCTTAGCCAGGCGGTCGTCCAGCCGTCCAAAGTCAAGGAATGCCACTTTTCAGAAATAGGGGAGTTTCGACGGCCTGTTTTGGGCGGTAATTTACGAGATTCTGTGCTTAATGTAACAAAACGTGTGTATAATTTTTTTAAAAAAATACATTCCTTTTAAAAATTACATTCTGTTTTAGCCTTGCTGACATGATTTTCTTCTCCATTTGCATCTCTTTAGCGAGTTTTCTTACCGTTTTCTTTGCACGAATCAAAATTGAACGAAGTGATTTCACAAGCAAACATTGACTCACCAAGTCATCCCCAGGCCACTTTGCCAGGGGCTAAAAATTTTCACGCTCGTGGGTGAACAAAACGACGCATATCTGTTCTTTCGTGTAAGTTCGTAAGTTCAACTTCAAATTTCAATCACTGTTCGTAAGAACTAGAGTTTCTGTCCCAAATATAATTCAATGTTAAACAAGGTAAGTTGAGGAAAGAATAGTTTTGCCAAATTATCAAGGAAAAACAGCGGTTTAATAGCTTAATTGAAAGACGTTTAAAGCTGCTCAGAATCACGGAAATCATGTCTAAGAGGCTTCAACTTTTTCAACATTTTCTGCGGGGAAATACCCCAGACTCCCCCTAGGGGCATGGAGCCTGTGTCCCAATGAACTATGGGCCTTTGGCCCAAAATAATTTGGAATCCCACTTTAAAAATCCCGCCTAAAAGCCTGATACCCCGGCGCAATAAAAAACTGGGGCTTAAACAAGATAGTAAACAAAAATATTTGTAAACAGCCACCCCCCTTTGAAAAATCCTGGATCCGCCCCTGAAAGGGGTAGGAACCGAAAGTAAAAGGTAGGGGAAGCGGGAGGTTCAAACCCCGCTGCCCCCCTCCCCCCTTCCCCACTTCAGTGTTGACGCTTTTTAAAGAAATGGATCAGGTCTATTTTGGGCATTTGTATACATAACTATTTTATTGAGGAGAAAACATGACCTTCTGGGTTACGTTCTGGGCCGTGAGACCTATTTTAGACCTATTTGTAGCTAAATAGCACGTTTCTTCAGTCAATTTGGCTTTATTCGCTCCTCCAGTCCACCAACAGGCGAAGTGACAGTTTTGGTGAAGTCTGCATTTTATGCCAAGCCTGCATTTTATTTCAGCGTATGAACAGGGCCGTAACTAGCAAGAGGAAATCGTCTAAATTTTTACCCAAAATTAAAAACAAAATACATTTTGTTGGGAAAATAATCCCCAGTCGAAAAAAATTATTTTTCTCAAGAAATAACTCATGAAAAATGTCTCTAAAGGAGATTCATAGCTTCTAGATTTCAAAATTTTGTGGTATTATTAAGTTAATGGTGAGCTTGTAATGTATAGCTTGGAATCGCATTTCATTGTTGTAACCTCGTCAGTCGTGTGTCGTATCGATCGGTTCGTTTACTCCCCGAATTGTTGTATTTTACCATTTTTTATACCTCCTAAGCGCAAATCTCTTTGCCCTGGCTGCAAGACGCCGAAGCAGAAACATTCCTTCGCTGCTCCGAGCAAGCACTGTACCGGACCGCAAGTTGACAACGATGAATTATCGGAAAGCGAGGAGTTGCCGCCATGCCAGGGCCAGAACAAATCTGTTTCCTCGTCTTTGGCTGAGAGCGGCCCAAATCAACTTGAATCGCAGCAGCTTCTAGACGCAATGAGGAATCTTTCCCTGCAGTTGGGCAGTCTTACCAACGAGCAGTCGACAATGAAGAAAAGAATAGACGAAATCTCCGCTGGGAACGCCCCCAAAACCACTCGCGAGGATTCAAGTCGCTGCTCAATCCCAGCTAAACAAGCCCCCAAGGTTCACCATCTGCCGGAAAAATTCGTCACAGCCGCCATCAATGGTGGGTACGTGGATTTTTCAGAAGTTTTATCATCTTTAAGCGTATTGCGACCCAGTCACAGCGATGAGGCAATGTTGCACACACTCTCGGGCGACCTAATCCCTATTGCGAGGCCTCCACGCAAGCGTCTCGTTGACTCGTTTGATGTCTGGCTGCAAGTGTGGACAAAATACGAGGTGGAAATTGTTTCTAAACAGCCCGAGCGTTACCTGGAACTGGCAGCCTACCGGGAACAGATCCAGCTTGCTAACAGAAAGTTTCGTTGGCCCTTCGTTTACATGTTTGATGTACAAACGCGCGTCCACGCGGCCTCACGCAAGGATGCTCAAGCTCGCCTTGACGTCTTGGATACAACCTTGTACACCACCATACTTGACGCTTCCGCCCTTCGCCTCCATCCGAAGCAATGTACCCGCTGCAAGTCCTTTGACCACCTAGTGCGGGATTGTCCCTTTCTCGCGCAAGAGAAACCACAAGAGGCGGCAAGCGGTTCATCGAAGCCCTCGGTCAACGGCACGTCGGCGACCGACTCATGGAAATTACAGAAGTGGTTCACCAACACAGGCCAGGAAGGCTGCAACCTTTATCAACGAAAGTGGTGTAACCTCGGCGAGGCCTGCAAGCGAGCCCACGTGTGCAAAGCTTGTCGGGGGGACCACCCCCAGGCCGATTGCCCACGTTCTACCGGAAATCAATTCACCGTTTAACTTGCAGACTTGGCGCGAATGTCTGCGAACACACCCGGACGCTGATTTTGTAACTGATTTATTGCATGACATTGAATTTGGAGTACGCATTGGCTATCAACCTGCAAACCGCGTATTTCAAATATACGACAATCATTTATCGGCAAGAACTAATACCGGGCCCGTGGCCCTCGAGATTGAACGTGAACTTGATTTAAACCGTAAAGTTGGACCGTTTCTTGCTCCGCCCTTTCAGCATTTCACTGGTTCACCTTTGGGTGCGATCCCGAAGAAGCACTCAGCGCCAGTCAAGTGGCGTAGAATACATGACTTATCGTGGCCCGTCGGCCTTTCGATTAACGATGGAATCCCTAAGGACTTGTTTTCGTGCAATTACGATTCGCTCGACCGCGCAATAACACTACTTAAGCGGTTCGGTCCTGGTGCCCTTATGAGTAAACTGGACCTCTCTGACGCTTTTCGCCACGTCCTTGTCCACGACGGGGACTGGGAACTCCTTGGATCCACATGGCCTGTGGAGATTGACGGTACCGTTGTTACTGGCTATTTCTTTGACACGTTTCTTCCGTTTGGTTTGAGGAGTTCGCCCGCTCTCTTTCTTAAATTCGTCGACGGGCTCAAGTTTGTCATGTCGTCTAATGGTGCGTCCCCCATTTGGAACTATCTTGACGATTTCTGGACTTGCGGCCCGCCTTCTCCTGCTCTACACTGCCAGAATTCACTTGATGTTATGTTGAAAACGTGCGATGAGCTTGGTTTTAAAACCAACCCTGCAAAAACAGTTCAACCGAACACGAACTTGATCCTCCTTGGAATCGAATTAGACTCAATTGCTCAGGAATCACGCATTGACCACCGCTCGGCTAACTGAAACTTTACACATGTTGGATAAATGGTCGTCCCGTAAACATTGTACTAAGCGACAATTGCAATCACTAATTGGAAAGCTCCAGTTTATTTGTTCTGTATGCCGCCCGGGAAGAACCTTTCTTCGCCGCATGATCGACTTACTCACCAAGGCCACACACCCTTCTCATCGAATCCGCCTGACCGTCGCCTTTCGTAAGGATATTCACTGGTGGCAGACCTTTCTTACCTCGTGGAACGGTCGTAGTTTCTTCCACGAGGACGCATGGTTGTCCAGTTCTTCTTTAGAACTTTTCACGGACGCCAGCAATGCAGCTTTTGGCGCCTATTTCGCTGGTGAATGGTTTTCTTGTTCGTTTACGGATCATCGCATTCCGCTGTCCAGGTCCATTACGTTTAAGGAACTTTATGCTATTACCGCAGCAGTGTCCACATGGGCACCTTCACTTGCCTCTCGGAACGTGTTATTTCACTGTGACAATCAATCGGTCGTCCACATCCTCTCCTCTGGTACTGTACCAGTCGTTGCAAGCATATCATGTCTATGTTGCGTTATTTGTTCTATGTTTGCGCTTCCCACAACATCATGTTACGTGCTGTACACATCCCTGGTGTGACCAATTGTTTTGCTGACTGCCTCTCTCGTTTGCAGGTAACCAAGTTCCACCGCCTTTGTCCGATGGCCAGCGAGCATCCGACGTTCGTGCCGCGTGTTCCCTTGACCAACTTCATGTAAATGCACAAAAGTACTTTCACTCTGGTCTTGCGGACTCTACTCATCAGACTTACAGCGCTGCCCAACGACAGTTCCTCAGCTTCTGTGATACTCACGGTCTTACTGCCTTACCGCTATCGGAAGACACGTTAATCTTGTTCGTCACCTTCCTGGCATCACGAATAAAGCCTCAGTCCATAAATGTTTACCTGGCCGGTGTTCGCTCTCTTCATGTTTCCAATGGTCACGAAAACCCTCTGACTCCTGGACTCCGACTAAAGCAAACTTTGCGCGGTATTGAACGGAATCATTTCGCTCCACCAAAACGGAAAATGCCAATTACCTTTGATCTTCTCTGCAAAATTCAACCCTTCGTGAACTTCCGCTCTAACGACGATATTGTCTACTGGGCGGCAATTACCTGCGGCCACTTCTTGTTATTACGCGCCGGAGAGTATATATAGTATATAGTATATAGTATATAGTATATAGTATATATAGTATATATATAGTATATATAGTATATAGTATATATAGTATATAGTATATTGTTATCCTAGGTAATACCATTTTTTATGGGAATACCAATAAATTGTTGTTGTTGTTGTTGTTGTTGCTTCGACCCCTCACGCAATCTCACACTCGGTGACGTCAATTCCCAACAGTCTCCGGACGGTCAGCACTACTGGATGGTGCACATAAAACAGTCGAAAACTAACCAACGACGCCAGGGAGTGACCCTTTATATGTCACACACAAACCACTCAGTCTGCCCAGCCTGCGCGATGAAATCTAACCTTGCTCTTCAGCGGAGCCGCCCTAATATGTCCGAAGATTCGCCGCTCTTCTTGTTAGAGAATAATCAAGCCCTTACCAGGCAACAGCTAGTAACATTCGTGTCCCACTTGCTGCGACTCATTGGTGTAGATCCTACAGCTTATAGCGGACACAGCTTCCGGATCGGTGGTGCCACATCTGCTTTGTTGGCTGGTCTTGCTGACTACGAGATTCAAATGTTAGGTCGCTGGAAATCAGACTGTTACAAAACTTATGTTCGTTCCCCGCTAAATGTTCTACTCCAGTTCCCTCAGCGAATAGCAAAGACTGCGTCGATAACTTATCAATATGCTAATCCTTACTACCAGAACACTCAAGATTCCTAGTGGACAGCTAGTTTTTCCTTTATTTTTATTTTTATGTTTTTTTTTTCTCTCCTTTAATTTCTCATACCGCAAACTTTACCATTTGGGCATTAATTGGGCAGTTGTATTTGTCCCAAATGGAAAATATATGTAGCTGCCAATCGACGGCCCACATACGTACGATTGTTGTCTTTATTGCGTGATTAAGTGGTATTAATAGTTAATACAAGTTAATGGTGAGCTTGTAATGTATAGCTAGGAATCGCATTTCATTGTTGTAACCTCGTCAGTCGTGTGTCGTATCGATCGGTTCGTTCGCTCCCCGAATTGTTGTATTTTCCCATCCCTTCCCTCCCTTGGGCAATGGCAGTTGTATTTGTCCCAAATGGAAAATATATGCAGCTGCCCATCGACGGCCCACATACGTACGATTGTTGTCTTTATTGCGTGATTAACTGGAGGGTATACCCCAGAACAAACCAGCAAGATCTTGCCTTGTATATGGCAAAGGTCTGGTTACGGCCTTGATGCAGTCTGCAATCCGCAGCATCAAGAGAAAACAAGAGGGAAGCCCCTTATTTTCTTTTGGCAGCATGCATTCTGCATTTTATATTGACCGCTTTGAAAAATCCTGATGGCTCTAAACCCTTAGCGGATCGATAATTTTTAACCTGAATATAGATCGATCAATGAGTAAACTCACTTGCCCACGGCACCTCTGTGAATCCTCCAAAAATGTTGTTTCCACTTTTCACAATGGTGACCGTGGCTCCTTTGTTATCACATTTGGAGTGAAATGTTGCAGCTGCGAAGCCATCTCGAGAAGCTCGAAACAGAAGACGCCATTTGCCGTTCTGACGGGGAAGCCAACTTTTCAACACGCTTCGATGCTCATCATTCGTCAGAATCTCCGATTCTTCAAAGGGCTTGGTAGGCGTACTTGCTTGAATTTTGCTCAGTTTAGAAGGCTTCAACTCGTCAATGATTCCTTGAATCTGATAAAATTCAGCTTCTTCCTCGAGTTCCTTGAGAAATGTTGCCCCTTCTGGTAAAGTTAACTTCCCAGTGCGGAGATAATTGAGAATAAACCGGAAGTGAGTTCCATCTCGGTCGATAAAGAACGAGCCATCTTCAGAAGGTTTCATCTCAAATCTTCCTGAAAACATGGCCGCCAACATCGAGTTTGGATCTTTGGTCAGTGTTTGAACGCTTGTTTTGAAGAGATGACCGCCAACATCGAGGTTTATCTTCGAGGAAAAGTGAACACGATCCAGTTTCTTCGACATGGAGTCGAATGCTTCCCGCTCCTGGCGAAGTCTTGCTGCTTCTTTCTGTAAAATTTTGCACGCTTCTTTGATATAATTTTCTGCGTCAGTCAGGCCTTCGTTTCGTGCCTGATCATTTCCCCCAAGACTTTGCTTACTCATGGCTTTCTTTCAAACTAACAACGGAACCGTCGGAAGAAACACTTCTACTGACTCAAGTCAAGCAACGTTTGTAGATACACGCCCACCTGGTCACGTGAGTCACTATAAAGTGAAAGTGCAGCCGAGCGTGTTATATTTGCGTGATTTTGCGAATAGTAACGCAGATGTGCAATAGCGTGCATGACGCGCTACAATAGAAGTATTGTAAAACAATAAAAATGCAAGCAAGATAGAAATTCTCTTTTGATACTTATTCGTGTTTCAAATGAGTGAAAAGTACTTTTGATGTTAATAGTTAGGTGTTGGATCATTAAAAATATAATATTGAAATATTTTAGGTGCTTAAGACATAAAAACTGTACGACTTGCTTTCCTTAGTTAACTGATCAATTGCTTTATTCTTGTAACTTAGTCATTGTACAAACAGATGTAACGTCTCCAAGGAACCAGTCTTTCCACAAAATATGTATCTATTACTAAAATATTTACTACAAGGAAAATAACCGATGTAACTTAGTTGTTTTTAACTGTACACCTTAAATATAACTTATAAACTATCCTTCTCGATTGAATTGGGCTCAAACATACTACTTGGGCATCATTGCTGTTTTTGAATATTTTCTATTTTTCCGGCTGTGTTAGCTACGAAAGTCGATTGTGTACACATGGGTGTTGTTGAAAACAATAAGATAAAATTCTGAAACTACTTTTTGTAACCGCACTTTTTGAAAATAGTCTCGTTGGATTCTATTACGCACTAGTAAAATTCTGTCTATTTTTTCTGTCAAACTTTACTTGTTTTACTGACTTTTACGATGTTTTAGTTGCAATGTTTAATTACTTTCGTAATACGTTCACACTTCGCACAAAGGTGTAAGGACCTTAAAGCAAGATGCCGAAATATCATGTTTGTACCCAACTCACGTTCCGTTAATGATATGGATAATTTCTAGGGGTAAACCCCTCCCACGAAACTGTATTTCGCAAGTGTATTCTTGTAACACCTAAGCCTTTCCTAAAATTTCAACAACAACCTTTATTGTAAATCTTAGCACTACTCTTAACTATTATCTTGTAAACATGTTCCTTGTAAACTTTATAATGCTCGCGCGTTCTTGTTTGGACCAAACTTGCCTGTCATGATACTAAAATTCGAGAAAAAGAAGATCCTTTGGGAAGAAACTTTTTCGAAGGTTCATGGCCAAGGTGGCGTACGACGCAGTCGCAGTTGAACGTAGAACAAGCTGCCCATGAACTTACGTAAGCCTAAATTTGAAAGTTAAGTGTTTTTGGCAGTTGATTGACAGCTCAAGTTTGGCGCCTTTATAAGCGCGCGAGCAAGATCTATCGATCAGAGTTGTAATAGAGTTGAGAGAGTTGTGAAAGTTGCTGGCCAGAACAGTTTGTGTGACCTATTAAAACAAGTTGGCAGTAAAATGGAGTGTTGAAGTGTTATTGCTAATCCCCGTCGATTCTACTTCAACAGTATTGAAAATTTGAAAAGTGGTGAAGTGTGATGATATGTAAATTGAGACAAACACCCCCTAAAAATGAAAAAAATATGACTGAAAGATTTTTACGTGCGTATGGATTACTGCAAGACACTGGTAAATTTGAACCATTTACAAGACTTTATAAAATGGTTGTAAATGTTAATAAAATTTACCGGCTTTTTTTGCCCTCTTCAGAACAAAATGTTTGAAAATTTACTATACAGACATTTTATACAGTTTTCCGGCGTAGTATTTTTTTAAATGTTAATAAACTGTTTGTAAATTCTAGCAGCTGGGATAAGAGGTGAAATAAAAAAATTACAGACTTCACAAATCTCTCAAGAATGTTTGTAAATCTACCATTAACAAAGATTTTATGTACTAACGATAGATAACAAAATCTCTGTATATTTACCAAAGCAGGAATTAAGCAGTCCAAGCAAGACATCCCAAAATCTCTGTAAAATTGACACATTTTAAAGTCGCCATTAACTGAGTCAGGCAGAACAATAAAGGCATGAAAAACATACAATACAATTATATGTTTTCAACTAAAACGTACAAACTTCTTCCTTTCTCTAATCGGCAAAACTGACCAGAAACAAAAACAAAAGCATCACTAGCCGGCCGTATGTTGGAATTTCTGCAAGAAGTCAGTTATACACCAAACACTTGTAACTGATACCCCAATACATTCTAAAATGGAAATGTCAGCATAGACTTTAATCTCAGGATATTAATAAGAATATTTTCAACCAAAAATTGACAGAAAAATAAGAATATTCGGCTTGGGCCGGAAAAACAATATTTTTACAGAATAAAAAGAGTGTATTGCCCTACACTAATGGCGTATTTTCTATTTCAAGTCGCCACGTGAGAGGCAGATAAATATATTTTAAATTTTGAAATTGACTCCATCTTTGTAGAATCCATCTGTTCGATCTGTTTTCCTGTTACTATCCAGCCTGGACATGTTACATTGCTGTAACTGCCTCTAACTTCCAAGACTAGCGGCAGGAGCATTGTCGAGTCTTTCGTTCCCATTCGCCACAATTTGAGAGCCTGGATAGGCTAAGCTTTATAGCACATTTTCTATGGATTTAAATTCAAGAGTAAAAAAACCGCGTATTCAAGTCTTTCATGATACATACAGTATAAAACATCAAGGTATCAACCTCAAGTTCAGTTTTGTTATTCAAATTTCTGATGTGCACGAATACCAGCCACCTTTTCCTGTATGCCTCGTTAAGCAATAAATTTCTTTTTCAATTGGTTCTACATGAAGTCCCATCAATCCAGCAGAAAGCACACCTACATCATAGCCGACCATGAGCAAGCTTAGTGCGAACTCGCTACGGCGAGATCAGGAAGTTGTTCAGAAACTGTATGAACCGAGTCCACGTAAATAGAGCCAGCTGTGAAGCCTTCAGTCTGAAGCACAAGATTAAAACAATTCAAAAGGACGAGAAAAAACGAAACCAAGAGGCCATCAGAAAAAAAAAGAGATGGCAGCAATCGATCACGGCGAGAATCCATAACTTTTGTACCCGAATGCAAGGGACCATTTTCGGGCAGGTACATGATGCGATCAGAATGAGAGACCTACCCAGGAATCTCCCCAAGTGGTACATCAGCATGTAGTGCAGATAATGGTCTCTGGGAGAGAACGGTGCCCCAGAGAAAGCCAGAGTGGTAATGACAGCGCTGTTTGCGAGGTATTCCGCGTAATATGCCAAGAACATGTACGTGATGAAGAGATAGATTTCACTTGCAAATGAGAACATTTTTTTTCCACGATAACTTGGGATTTATATTCATATGAGGTTCGTTGTCAGTGTTGGACTCCAGAGGGACGTATTTGATTCTTTGGTTAGTCTGGTTAGTTATGTCACTATTTTGTCTCTCTGGAAGATGATCCTTTGGGAGACTGTAGAAAGCGACCGTAACAACACAAGAGGGGCAATTATTCCAAATACTGTTCTTGGTGTGCAACACACGGCCATGTCGTCATAGCTAGAAATATAAAAAATATCAAGAATGGGTGTTAAAATTTGTTTAATAAAAGCCAAAAACTTTGTTCGGTTTGTTAAATTATGGCAAAATTATGCAAACACAATCGATAAAAGCCTAGAATCACCACGGTAACAAAAGCATAAGAAAAACAAAAACAGAACTTTTCATTTTTGTTGTGCTTTTGCTAATCATTTATGGTGCTTTCCATACTTGACTCTTGAATGAAATGAATGAATTAAAGAGTGATGGGTTTTTCACGAAAAACCCTCCAAACACTTAACAGTATTTTCTTCGGAAACAGTAAACATTAAAAAATTGACCAATTTAACAGCAAACACTAAAATTTATGGGCAAATAACACTAAACGCTAAACCCCATTCAGACCCTCTTAATGGTGTCCATGCACACCATTATTTTAAAAAACCAATACTCCTATAAGGCGATCTGTTCATTGTTGTCAATTTGACTAATGAATGAAATGGTGGGGTCGATGGAATTTTATGCGTCTTAAATTGAAGAGACAGTGTTTTGTTCATCCAAGAACGCTATTATTCGGCCATTGTTCTCCTATGAAAAAACAGAGGTGCATAATTATGTGCTCGTATTTTTTCTTACATGTCAACCAAGGAAAATCATTTTTTACCGGCAAGTACGTAATTATTTTTAATCAAACGGAAACACACTTCGATCGTATGCACAGCACAAAATTATGAGAGGATACGGCGCTTGCGCAAACGAACTTATTGCTCAGACATTGGCCAGCGTTGGGATAAACAATGAGAGGATCTTGTCATCAGCCACAAATAATGTATTCTGCTGCGAACTTGGACATTGCACCGTAATAAACTAAGCCGACCTATCACTAATTAAAGGGTCTATGTCACGGGGATTTCGCAGATGTTTGGTCTAAACTGTTCTGAAAAGCAGTAGTGGTACGCAACTTAACCCTAAATATACATTATCTTTGAACATCTAAAGGAGTTTATTATACATTAGAATTCCTTTAAAAGATGTGATTGGTCGAGAACATTCAGTCAATATATAGTAGCATGTGAACTTGACATGATAACCCAATATCTGCAGCAGATATTGGGTTATCATGTCGAGTTCAAAGTCCGCCTAGTTTCCAAGCCCCTTGTCCGTGTAGTGCTGTCAAACTTTTAAAAATATGGCTGAGCGATTCGCCTCCGTTTCCGAAGAGGAATTGAAAGTTTTGATCGAGAATAAAGATTCTAAAAACACCAAGAGAACAGCAAAAACGAGTGTAAAAATTCTGAATGATTATTTGAGGAAGAAGAACCTGGAGAAACCACAAGATAAAACCGCTTTGGCCAATGTTCTGACGAAGTTTTACGCCGGCGCTAGAAAAAGTGATGGCAAATTGTTTGAAAACGTATAATACAACAATTATTGAATTCGGTTTTTGCATGAAATCGTGAATAATCAAAACCTCGTGTCTGTGTTATCTGCCTCAGCCTTCGGCTTCGGCAGATAACACGACCTCGGTTTTGATAATTCACGATATCATGCTCAACCTCATCCAATAATTGCTTAATATATGTCTGAATTTATGAAAACAGGGTCAAGAGCACAAAGCCTGCTCTGCAGATTTTCCAGCAAAAGCACCGGTCTTATCAATCAATCAATCAAAAGCAAACTGTTACTTGTTAGCATGCACACCAACGTACCTTGCTTGTGTGTGTCAGCCTCATGGCAGCTTGTCAACCCTGCACGCAGCAGCCATCTGGAAGTTCAAAGACTCGATTTCAGCCCCAAAGTCTCACTTTTGGAAAGTGACCAAAACCCGACTGATACCACCCCCACTCCCCCCCCCTCAGCAAGCCCCAAATGAATGCCTTACCCTGGTCTCCCTTCGGCTGTTAGGTCATGGACTAAGCTACCCCGCACAGGCTCCCTTGACGGAGCCCCCCCTCAATTTTTGCGCGTGGGGCTGGCTTGCGTGGGGCTGGCTCGCGGAGTCCAAAATTTGTCCAATCAGTGTAGAATTGTCTTTGGTTTAAAATTTTTTTTCAAACCAGTTTGATTTTTATTTCCCTTTGTTTCAAACCATAAATCAAATATTTTTTCAAACCAGTTTGATTTTTATTTCCCTTTGTTTCACATTATGATAATGAATGTAAGACAATGAAAATTAAAAATCAAACTGGTTTGAAAGAATTTAAACCAAAGATAAAACCACTGACAACATAACCATGCCAAATTGGGACCCCATTTTGATAAATCCAGACATATATATAACCTTAATTTCCAGATAGAAATCAAGCTACGGCTATAAATATCGATATTTCGAAGACGCGCGGAAACAACATAAGGAAAACAAGTGTGTTTGTTCTTTCTATACTTATGCTTATGTTTATGCTTATGTCATTATTCTTATGCTTATGCGCTAGTGAAAACTGGCCTTAATCTACGAACGTATTGGCCAATTGTCATATTGACCAAAATCTAGCAAATCTACATGTCCTATAAAGCCGGTATAAATATTCATGGTTTATCTGTGAGGCAATAAGTTTTATTTTATTTTAATTTTCTATAACTTATGATAACACCATTTTTGTAATTCTTTCTCAAAAAATTACTATTGTGGCAAAACCATCTACGATATGCGCAAAGGACTTTATCGAGGATTAACTGCCGGTATTCCTTGACAAATGGGAAAAAGTAAACGATATTTTCGTTTTTCCTTTTCTATAGTAATGACAAAGATTACAGGTCAAGGAACTCTTCCTTGCCTCAAGGGATCTGTGACAATTGAGTCATAAATTAAGAAAAACAAGAAGCTTGAGAAGCTTAAAATCGGGCGCTTAATAATTAGCTATCTGTTTTGACTTGAAAGGCAGGGTACAGTACAGTAAAAATCACTGGAAAAACAGTCACTTAAACCTATTCAGGCCGGGGGGGGGGGGGCTTTTGAGGCCCGCGCTGACTTTGGACGCTTATAACTTTTTCAAGATTCAACCAAACGCTGCCAAACTTTGCGCGTTTATCTAAAATTTATCTCGCAATAATTTGGTAGGATTAGTTATTGTGCCAGTAACTTGAAATCACCATGGCAACGTCATTTTGACAGGCTTGTTTTCCCAAATTTGAATTTTTCGTGTTTCTATTTAATAATGAAAATCTGGAATGTTTTCAAGATTGCATTATTACTTAATGACACAATGGTCTCAATTTATAAAAATATATTTCGCACAATACAAATAAACGATTGAACTAGACGTCTAGGAAATATAAATTTGTAACATTTAGCAAAGTGCAACTTTTTCGCAATACTTAATAAAGGCGGGGTTTTTACCTGAAGACCAATTTTTCCAACGCTTTAGGTGGCTGACGCCTTTCAGTATTTTGCAGCCCTTACACTTTAATGGAACAGTATACAACTCCTAATCAGGTAACTACTATTGTCAAGAAAATGATCACAACTTATTGACCAATGATTAGGTATTTGTTTCATACCATTACTGTAATAGCAACTGGTGAAGAATAGTAGTACTGACCCAAAGTATAAGGGCTGGAAAACACTAAAAACCATTTTAGTCGCGTTTCAAGGAATCCAAAAAAGCTTTACTTATCCCATATATATTTGTTTTGCAGTATTTTGTTAATTTTTGGACGATTTTGGGGGATGTCTGGGAGGCGATAGTTTTTCTCAAAGGATTAGTAAAATTTAGACAAATAAGAAATATTGGAGATTTAATGTGATTTTAAAATTTGAATTTGATGTTAAAAATTGGTGGATGGACACCAAACAGGCTCCTGACAACCCGGAGTGCTCTTGCGAGGGGGTCAACTGTTTGGAGGTGTTTCCATTCTTTTCTTCAAACCCTTCTTTAAATCTCTTAAAGTTCCATTCAAATTCAGGTAGAACCCCACCTTAAGTTTTGTTCTTGTGAGAAAACAACAGAAGTCAAAGGTTGCGTGATATAACCAAGCATGGATTTTAATTCTCCCTCCCTTTCCATCTCCTTAGCCTTTCACCCCCACCTGTCCTTCCCTTCCTACTCTCATTCAATTTAATGTTTGTTTACATTTCCTAACCAATTCAGTATCGTACTAATCTGTGCCAAGCAATCAGATAATAACAGAAATTTGCCTTAATTTTGATCTCCCATACCAAGACCTTAGAGTATAAACCGCTAATAAAACAAAACACACTTGATAATAATTCTCTGAGGTTATACACCTTGCAGTATTAACGTACTAACGAACTTGATAACAAACCCCATGTCGTACTAAGGATTTTTACTGATCAACATAGAAAATAAGTTCACAATGGTTTGTTCCCAAAACGTTTTTTACTGTACAGAGGGTCTGTATATTGACCTGTAACTTGTATACCGTATTGAAAAATTCAGAACGAACCGACTTCTGCCCGCTACCATGATATCATGTTGAAAAATTAGCTCGTTCGAAACGGTAGCAAAATCGTTAGAGACAGACAAGATACAGCCGTTTACTGGCAGTCTTTGAAAATCCTGAATTTCGTCAAAATGAGCCAAAATAAAGTTTTAAAATTTCCTTTATCAATATGGTTCCTATCTTTTTATTCAATTCTATGAACTGCTTTTATGCAGTACTGTCCACAAAGATTTCAATTTCCTCAAAGTTTCGGGACAAATGGATACAAAATATTTCGTGCAGAATGTAATTTGATTAAGTTTTCACGTCTATAAATACTTCAAGCAGTGAATGAAAAACCGTTTTGTTTTCATCGATGAGAACCACTTTCAAATAGTTTATGCATAAAAAATAACAATCAGATCAGAATACAATAATTATTAATGTAAGGTCTCGCTATTATGTCTCGGCAGAGATACTTCTTTTTTGCAAGTTCAAATGTATGCAAATTTCGTGTGAAATGTAATTCGATTCCATTGTCTTGTTTACAAACTCTTTCTTAAGAAAGTTGTATTTTCGTGAATAAAACCCATTGGCCTGTTTTGTTTTCCTGATCATGTTTGTCTGTGATTTTTACAAAACATGTGGTCTTTTTTTTCGGAACTTTAAGTTGTACAAGTTGAACACAGATGTCACTTCCGGAATTTCTCATCTAAAATTCAATTGGTATTTAATTATAATTATTCGAAGTTTTCATTTTCAAGTCATCTTTTTATTCGATAGCTTTACTGATCTCGTAAAAAATTCCATTCAAGTTCACACCAATACTGTACATTGCCAATGTTTTGCTGACGTCTTGAGAAGTGTCTTACTACAAATCTAAAATATGTACAAACCATGTTGTGCAAACATTCTACTCTTTGTGACAGGCGACTTTGACGCCCAACTGTGCGGAAATGAAAATCGACATACTTCTTGCTAAATATATAAAAAATAGTTTTAAAGTGGAGTCCGCCTCAAAAAAATGTACCGCCAGATCACACTGCTATTTGTAGAAACCAGCAAAGCGTCTAGTTCAAAGTTTCCCACAAAAACATTGCGTGACATGAATGACGTTACCCCTTTTATTTACAAAAATAGCTTCAACTTGTCAAGGCAACTACAGTTTCACAATGGTGATTATTAGTACTTTACCCCTTAAGCTTTTTTCTCTGTCCTCCCACCGAAGCAAAGAAGAGAACCAGATTGCAGATTAGCCCAAAAGTCGACCCAGTGTAACTACAACGATTTACTGTCAAAACTGAAATGAAACCGATTGGCCCAGGCTATCCCCGTCATTTTTAGCCGACAGGAGACTATCGTCTAGGACGACCAAAGGGTAAACTATAAATCGGCCACGCCCGATTAATAAGCAAACCATATGCACGACGTTAACGTAAAAAAGGAACTTGTAACAGGTGCAATTTACAATCCGCTGAAAGAAAGACACCCATTTAATACAATTATTTTTAGTGGCGTCCCAAATATACAACAACAACGACACAAATAAAGCTAAAACTTTAAAATTAAAGTTGTAATGCAAATATATTTAAAAATCGGCTGATTTTAATTACACGTTGTCCTGAAAAAAGTGCATTATTTTTACATAAACTGTATTCTGGATAATTATTTAATACAGCATTATATCCCATATCGCATATGCCCTGTAGTAGTTATCTGTGCTGATCGCTAGTGCCCCTATCAAATTATTAACCTATTTAAGAACCTAAGTAGCCTAAAATCACACTAGATACCATTTCTATAAGAACCTATTTAGGCTAAGTTGGAAAAATCTAGGTTCTTATACGTGGGCTTTAACTGTTTTATATTAATATATGGCCGAGAGAACCTATAGACTAGTGTAAAAAATGACATTGTGGTTGAAATATATATCAAATGGATATAAAGGGTATGATAGAGTATTTTCTGAAGCGGAAAGTACAGTAGAATCCTGATTTCTGGCACATCCAAGAAAACGACGAAAATTGGTTTAAGAAATCAGGGTATATATAGTGTTCGGCAAAGTGAAGCAACTCAAAGGGAAAACTACTTTTGGTTTGAGTTAGTGAGAGGTTCGAGAAATGAAGGCTCGAGAAATCGGGATTCCGCTGTATTTAAATAACCTGAAAGCCATTTCGGTTTTTAACATAACACATGTAAAACAAATAAATGATAATTGCTACACTGTAAATCCTGACAACTGAAAAAAATCAGTGGCTCAGGTAGGATTCGATTGAATCGATTCGATTTCAAGGCCCTAAGATATGGAATGCTATTGATTATGATATAAAGCACTTGCCAATTTCATCATTCAAAATTAAACTGAAACAGAGCTTTCTCCAAAGCTACTAGTCAATTTACTTTTCCTTTTTCTTCACATTAAGATAATATTACAGTTTTTGCAACGCCTTACCATTATTTTTCTGATATTCTTCATTGTTCAGTTCATTTACATTTTTTATTTAAGGTAAAAGATTACGCGTGTAATTTCAGCTTCTTTTCTTCTTTACTTTCTGGTATATATAATTATTATATTTTGTATGTGTGTCCATGTGTACGTGTGTGTGTCCGGCCAAAATTTGACTACTCAATTTGTAAACTGACAACCCGGCATTTTTAACCTAGTGGTTATTTCGGGTTGCCAGAACCCCTTATCTCTAGCAATATTTTTTTTATATAATAATTCTGTAATTTAATGATAAGGAAATAAAGAGGATGTGTTGTTGTTGATTCGAACCCATGACCTTCTGGTTACATGTCCACTGCTCAACCATCTGAGCTACATAGCCACGATGAGAACAGCGCGTGAGTACAAACTTTCTTGACTTTTCGCAGCAAAGCGGAAAGAAGCTAGGTAAATCTTATCTGTTTTTTGTTTTTTTAACTATAGCTACAATCTTGGACAAACTAGTTGAAACAAACGCATTACACGCATTTTTCACAAATGCCCCGACCTGCAAGCGTGTTAAAATATTTTATCCCCCTCTCCCCCTACTCAATGTTGTTTCTTGAGGTTTGTGGCTCGACAGGCTTTGTTTTGAAAACACTAAAGCATTAACAACATTGAAATGGGCGGGAGGGGGTTGCAAAACTGAACTCCGTTGGCTAAATAAGTGGAAATTTGCTAAGTGTTTCAACAGTTTTGTCCAAGATTGTAGTCACAATAACAGTGCGTTACTTTTGTAAAGCCTTCCTCTCCTACTCTAGGCCAACATTTATGATGAATCAACTAGCTGCGACGAAAAGTTTCAAAATGTTACCTGCCTTGTTCTCTTCTCATTTTTTTTTTTTTTGTTACGTGTGCAGTCCAAACACTTCGTAATCTGTAACAGCAAAAGCACCACTCCCTGTGAAGAATGTTTTCTGCTGACCTGGAGGACATTCATACGTGAAGCCGAGATTACTGAAACTTGAATCATTTGTGTTTGCATTAAATACACATAGGTCGTGCCCTCCACCAAACGTTGGTCCCTTTTTGCTATGACAATAGATGGCATTATGTTGGCATTGTCTCTTAAGTGGTATTTTAGTTGGCCCCAGGCCATGCGGGTTGACCATACTAAACAAGAACGCGTCTCTGCATCTTGTGTACCGACCCGGACCTGTTGATCATCATCATCATAAACTTTAGTTGAGTGTCAGGAACTTCTAGCGTGCCTTATAGGAGGCCCACTAATCGGGACACTATTAGTTAAGAATTACAATACAATATCTATTTATAGAAAAAAGGAAAACTCTACAGTTCAATATATGATACCTCACATCAATATTCAGAGACTTCAAGCTAAAATAATATTTACACTAGAAATACGTACATAACTCGCAGGCACACGTGAAGGTGGAAGTTAGAGTGCATTTTGGAAGGTGGGGTAGGGGTATAGAGTTCTTCTGATTGTCTGTACAGATTTGACTGGGTACTGATAAACGGCGTACTCGTTCCACTGACCGTTTCTGCTTGTATTCCTTTAACGGACTTTTTTTTTTCAAGTAAACGAAAAAAACAATTAACACCAGGCGCTTTTACACCTGTTTCAGGGACAATCGCCACGGAAATGTGATCGTAACTGATCTCAAATACAATGCCACCTAAGCCTTGCATTTCTCAAATAACTGAATTTTGAAACAGCAACATCAACAACATTGTTCTTCCGGAAAGTATACAGAAAGTCCCAGAAAGGATGTAGTTCTCAAAAGAGTTTGCTCCCCATTGAAGAATGATACTTGTACAACATTCGAAAGTGTGTAGTTGTTTAAATCACGATTTTGTAGGGAATGAGGAATTATCTTATTCCCTCTGGATGATTATGCTAATCAATTACAAATCATCCCTATTCAGCATTTTTGTCTGGTTTCCCCAATATTTTGCTAGTACCCATTTATTAACCTGGGCGGAGAGAGCCACTGTGAGAATAAAATGTCTTGCCCAAGAACACAACACAGGGTTCCTGGCCAGGGCTTGACCCCAGACCTCTCAATGCAGAGACCAACGGACTAACCATAATTAGGCCACTGCGCTTCTAACGAAAAGATGACTGCCTATACATGAAAGAGCTTTACTGATATCTGTATTACGACAATCATATGCAGAAAGAGATGAGATGTTATCACAAAAGTGCATCTCGTTCAGTTTTGATTCCTTCTTTGATGCCGCAATATCGTTCACCTTATGCGGCTACAAAATTGAATAGGGAGAGAGCAGGGCAACATATCATGATAATCACTGAAAAACAACTGAATGATTTAAAGAGTGTCTCACTAAAGGTCCTGAAGGGGTAAAATGGGAACTGGGATTTTGGCAAATTTTCATTCAGGGAAAATGGGGTTTGGTTACTTGGAATGGGAATCATCGACAGAAAAACAATTGCTGGTTTTCACTATCACGCCATTAATAACGATACTGTCACGCGCTACAAAAAATAAATCGAAAGCTATTGAGTCAAACAAATCAAGAATACTACAGGTTGTATAAAATTACAAGATAGTCTACGTGTCCAAGTCTCAGGTCTGGACGGTATTCTGTACTCGAGTTATCCGTCTAAATGTTCAACACAACTTTTGAGAGTACAGTATGGAAACGCCATGTTGGAGGCCATGTGAAGGGGCACCAAGTGCCGCCGGAAGTCAGTAAAAACATCTGTCATTCACTTCTGCTATAAAACGCGGTCAGTTCACCTTCGTGAACACGGAAACATTCACATAAACACTACTTGTAAAACCTCAATTGTTCAGATCGTTAAAAATAACACGATGATGCATTTTTTAAGCATACGTGACAGCCTTCAGGCGGCCATTCTGATGTCGTTTGGCGCAAAACTCCGAAATTCAAAATGTTATTTCTTAAAGACGGCGGACGCTATCGAGCTGAAAACTTTAAATAAGATATATATAAACGACGTCTAATTAACAATTAGACGGCGAGCTCGAGGTTTCTATCGGCTGATAGTTGGCGAGGGGCGAAGCCCCGAGTCAACTATCAAATGCCGGTAGAAACCGAGAGCGAGCCGTCTGATTGTGTTAGCATAACCCACTGACCGATCTATTAAACTCAGAATATCGCTAGAATTGATTTATTGAAGGTTTTGATTGATAAAATTCAGCGAAGACTAAGCGCGCGCTCCGAGAGCCTTCTACGGATCGATAGTAGGCACCTGTGTAGCCAATCAGATTGCGCGATTACCAATAGTAGGTCAGTGTGGTTATGCTTATAGCCAGTAATGGATAAAAAGTCAGGGGGCTCGCGATTCCGGATTTAGAATTTTGATGACGTCACGTGAAAACCAAGAATAGAACTGAGTTTGGGATTTTGAAAATTTGGGGAAACAATAGGCCGGGAAATGGGATCTGGGCAAAATTTGGGCTTGGAAAATGGGATTTATACCCCGCACACCCCCTTCAGGACCCTCTTTCACCGAACCATAACATGCTACCTTCAGTTTCACCGCTTTTCAGTTACAGTGCAAGTTTTTACAGCAAGGCGCCCAAATGTGTGACCACTTTTAATTTATTCACATTCTTTCGTGCAGATTTAATCCAATCAGAAGTCAACTGCAAGCTATCCACGGCTTTTGATTGGATTAAATCTGCACGAAAGAATGTGAATAAATTAAAAGTGGTCACACATTTGGGCGCCTTGCTGTAATATGACTGAAACGGTAACATCATGTGTACAGGCCCAAAGATTCCATCGAACACAAAACTCGAGATACATTCAACGTGTTTATTCTTCGGAGCTCCTATTTCAACAACCGATCTGAAGTAACATCAAAAGCAACTGACAAAACAACGCGAAAAACCGAAAATTACATGCACAAACATAACAACGAACAAAAGAACAGAATATTAATCAAAATGTTCTAGCACCCGAGTGCTTTTCAAAGTCTCTTGGGAGGCCTAATTGGCCTGCCATAACGCGATCGGGCTCGAACATCATGTCTGCTGTTATATCCGAATTACGTGCAACACTATTCTGAATGAATAGCAAATTAATGAGCCAAATGTGTGCAACCAGGCGAAGTAGATTCGAAGTAATGTTTACATGTTTAGGCATGATTTCCGCCGCTCTCTCGAGCTCGGGAGGAGCACGGGCTCATTTTCCCAAACAGCAGCTATAATCTATATAACGTTCTTTTTCGTCCGTTTTGCCGTCTGAATAGGGTGGTGTAATTAAATAGAGAGAGGGGAGTGGAAGGGAGTTCTAAGATTTTGTTTGCTTCATATCGATTATATTAGTGAACTCACCTGGAGCAGTCCATGATACTTCTGTGAAGCCTCCAAAGATGTTATTTCCACTCTGCACAACGGTAACCGTGGGTCCTTTGTCATCACATTCGGAGTGAAATGCTGCAGCTGCGAAGCCATCTCGAGAAGCTCGAAACAGAAGACGCCATTCGCAGTCCTGACGGGGAAGCCAACCTTTCAGCACGCTTCGGTGCTCATCATCCGTCAGAATCTCCGACTCTTCGAAATGTTTGGGTGTTTTAGGCTTCAGCTCGTCCAGTATCCCTTGAAGCTGGTAAAACTTTGCTTCTGCTTCCAGCTCCTTTAGAAATGTTGCACCTTCCGGTAAAATCAACTCTCCATTGCGAAGATAATTGAGTATAAACCGGAAGTGAGTTCCATCTCGGTCGATAAAGAACGAGCCATCTTCACAAGGTTTCATTTCAAACTTCCCTGAAAACATGGCCGCCAGCATCGAGTTTGGATCTTTGGTCAGCGTTTGAACGCTTGTTTTGAAGAGGTGGCCGCCAACATTGAGATTTACAGTGGAGGAGAAGTGAACATGTTCTAACTTCTTCGACATGAAGTCGACTGCTTCCTGCTTCTGGCGAACTCTTGTCGCTTCTCGTTCAAAGTTTTCGCACGCTTCACTGAAGTGATTTTCTCCCCGGGAATTTTCTGCGTCCACAAAGCCTTGGTTTCGAGGCTGATCTGATCTGCCAACAGTTCGATCACTCATGTTTCAGCGTTCTTTTGACAACGGAAGAATTTTTTTACTGATTGTCTGGCTGTGTCGTACGTTACAACTGAAAAGTTGATCCTCGAGCATCAAAATGTGAGAGGGCGGCCAAGCGTATTTTTAAAATTAAGCGTAAAATTTATAATTTATAATTTGTATTTTTAAACTTAAGCGTGTGTTTAAAATTTGTTTGCATGTGTTTTAGCCAAGGTGGCGTGCAGGTGTGATTTAGCATAACAGTCACCCACGATAGCGTGACAGCCTATGAACGTGTTTAAGTAGCACAACCGAGGACAGTGCAATGGCTTCGCAAATCTGATTGGTTATACACAGGCACCTACTATCGATTATTGGCAAAATTCTACTAGTATACTAATGCAAATGCGACAATCTGATTGGTTGAGCTAGTCGTATACTATCAGCTGTCGGTATACGAGTTCGCGCGAGCTCCGAATGTATGAAGATTCATGTGCTTTATAATGCGGAAATAATTGAATTAATTGGAAGTAGTGAGAGTTCTGAGGCCTTATGCGTCGCCTGGCGCTAAAAGGAATGATGATAATGAGTGAGAGTTCTACTTATATAATTAGATTATTTGCTCTTAATTTCTTTGAGGTAGTTGGGTAGTTAATTCGGCCTGCAGCCTTATTAACTATCACCTCATAAAATGTTCGAGCTTGTAATCTAAGTGACTGAAGAGTTCTGGAGGGAGTAAGTGAAAATTACAAAAAAAAATTTGGACTTAGGATTTGACTTAGTTTCTTACAGTCAAATGCCTTCGCTTAAAGGAAGATGGTTGTTATTTGTTTTGCTGGGACGAACAGATTATTGCTGGACGAAATCAGCGTTTACCAAACACTTTTACAATGGCAACATTTTGACGAACACCTCAAAGAATATCTGGTGAAGAAGACTAGACGAGTACTTACCGATATAATGCACCTTTCACTAAACTCTCAAGGCAAGCGTTCACGAAAAACAACATTTCGCTTACATTAAACACGAATGTTTCTATTCGCCATGCCGATACCATCGCAAAACCTATTCGTAAATTCATGATACACAATCGTATGAGTACCCTGGGTGCCAGAGGTTTTTCTTGCGCGGTTTCCGGTGTCGGTCATGTCTCTATATTGTGACCCGCGGCTTCGCCACTCGTGGCGATGGCCTTTGGCCGTCGGCGCGGCCTTTGGCCGCCGAAGAGTAACCCACCGCGCGCGAGAAAAAACCTCTGGTACCCAAGGTATCGTATGAGCGGCAAACTTGACAAATGATAAAATAGTGAAAAGTATACTCGAAGTGCCTTTGAAATACTGTAAGAAACAGCCAGACGTTTAAGGCATAACCCCTCCATCAGTGTTTGTGGATTTGGACTTGACCAATGATCGACTGAAATTGACTTTCAAAGGATAAAGTATTCGTTGGAACTTTGAAAATACTGAGATATCTGTAGAAAAAGGATAGAGAAGAGAAACAAATCCGACGCACTAGCCACTATACGACAAAATCTCCCCACTCACCTAGACAGATTACGGCTGAACCACTCTTAAAGGTTGTGTTTTCACTTGGCCGATTAACTAGCTGAAAATTCTTTTTAGGTGTTTGTTTACAGACCGACATTAACTAGTTAAACGTGACAACTGTTTTCACTGTGAAAATTTAAGCCGCTAACTCAGAAGATTCAAATTACAAAAGCGCGCAACAGTCAGAAAATACAGGAGACGAAGCGCTATTAATGACTTCTCGTGCAATAGTTACGCGAAGGAGAAGGACTCTCTTTTATAGGATGCAGTAAACGTCTCTACAAATGAGGAGTATGCGACGATATGCTGTTGATCCAGCAGCAAAACAACATTGAACAATCCTCGCCGAAAGCGCAAGACGCCAGCGCCACGAAATAAGAAAGGACTTGGCCGACGAACTGGAAAATGTAACGGAGCTGGTGGAATTGTAAATCGAAAGAAACGGGAGAAAATTTTGAGCTCGTTTGCCGTTTAAAAAGTTTTGTTTTGCAAGCTGAACCATGGGGACAGTGTCTGGCAAATAATATTTGCCGGATCATTTGGCAGGCATCTGTCACTACACGCAATGCGATTGGCTGCGGTATTTGTCAGGACAAGTTAAACCATCTTGCGAGGTAGTATAACTCTGCATGAATTTCCTGTAGAAAAGGCGAGAAAACCCTCTGTTTTTCCTTGTGAAAACAGGTTGCATTTTTAACTCGCTTAACACTAGACAAAGTGTTTTCACTGAATTTCCGGACTTTTCCAACTTTATCTAGCTAAAATTGTCCTAGTGAAAACACAACCATACTCAGAGTCCGCTATGGCCAAGACCGTACGGAAGTTGATATTGAATACCTTGAAAATCGGTCAAAGCGCTGCTTAACGTACTTCCGGTCGTTGTGCGCAGACTCAGAGTCTAGTATTTACATTGATTATATACAGTCGACTCCCGACAACTCGAACCCTCCCTAACTCGAACCTCGCGCTAACTCGAACCAAAATCGATTTTCCCTGGATTTCCGCCATACATTTACTGTAATTTTACCCTCGGTAACTCGAACACTAGATAACTCGAACCTCCCGCTAACTCGAACCAATTTTCGTTTCCCTTCAGGTCATTAATCGGGCGTGGCCGATTTATAGTTTACCCTTTGGTCGTCCTAGAGCATAGTCTCCTGTCGGCCAAAAAGACGGGGATAGTTTGGGGTTGCTACAAAACCGCTACGGGTGACGCATACCGCAATGGTTTTCATTTTAGTTTTGACAGGAAATCGTTGCAGGCACACTTGGTCGACTTTTGGGTTAATGTGTAATCAGGTTGTGTTTTTTTGCTTCGGCGGAAGGACAGAGGAAAAAAGCTTACGGGGCAAAGTACAGTATGGGGCCCAGTTCTCGGCCACTTTTGACGTAAACTTGTATTTCTTACCTCAGAAGAACCGCAGGAACTTGAAATTTCTCCCAGAGCTAGCTACATTATTCAGCTTTTTGGTGTAAAGCTATCGACCGGTCAAAAATTAATTTGCCCGAGCAATAATAAAAATAAAAGCTCCATTTGTGGGCCCAGTTCTCGGCCACCTTGGCCCAGTTCTCGGCCACTAAAAAGCTTGTGCGTAATTATCTGTAAAAAAAATTCTCAATTAATTTTCACAGTCATAAAATCACTCTGTAAACCTATTTATGTTATATCGATCCCAAATTATTTTTATGAGGCTTTGTTTTACTTTAGAAAAGAAGGATTTTAACGCGCCTAGTTGCCTATGTGCAGGTTCTGGCAAAACCGCATTGTGTGACCCGTGCATTTAGATGGTTTATTTTGCAGTGAAAAGGTCTTGAAAGATTTAGGTGTTGTAGAAATAATAGACAAGACAAGAGTCAGCTCAAAACTTAGAGATAAGATTGAACTTTATTTTTAAAACATTTATTTCTTTCATTCTGGCAGCAGCAGATGAAATTATATTAAAAACTAAGCGCTAAGCTGTGATAGCGAGCAGGGTGGCCGAGAACTGGCAAATACGCAAACGTCGCAAGAAAAAATTTCGAAGTAAATTAAGACCAAAAAATACAACGGTTCAACGAAAAGTTAACTAAAGCAGAAAGCTGAATTATTCTACGTTTCACATGCCAAAAATTAGCTCGTATGGTGGGGGCTTTTGGATAAAATACGAATTTAACTACATCCATGAATTTTAAGGAGCCGTAAACAAACAAATTTTTCGGGAATGCAAATTCACCTACCTCCGCGTAAACTCGACGTGTGAGCTTTCTATATCGAATTGAACGATCAAACTCAAGATACTTAAAGCACATGAATCAGTCTATCGTTTGAAGGAAATACCTTTTTCTTTTAATTCAACTGGAGTGTGAAAAAACGCGTTAAACACAAAGTGGCCGAGAACTGGACCCGGCCGAGAACTGGGCCCCATACTGTACAGATATTCACTATTGTGAAATTGCACTTACTTTGACAAGTTGAAGTTATTTTTGTAAATGAAAAAGGTAACGTCATTGATGTCACGCAGTGTTTTTTTTAGCAAACTAGATGGTTTGCTGGTTTCTGACTATGAATGGGGGTGTGATCTTGCGGTATATTTTTTGAGCCTGACTCCGCCGTAAAACTTTTTTTAAATTTAGCAAGAACTGTGTCGATTTTCATTTCTGAACAATTGGTCGTCAAGTCGTTTGTCACAAAGAGTAGAATGTTTGTACAGCATGTTTTGGAATTATTTTAGATTTGGTTAGTAAGACGCTTCTGAAGACCTGAGCAAAACATTGGGAATGTACAGTATTAATAGGAACTTGAATGGAATTTTTCACAAGTTGGATAAAGGTATCAACTGAAAAAAATGGACTTCAAAATGAGAACTTGGATTTTGTTGTAATTAAATTTTATCGCGGATTGGATGCATAATATCACGGCTTTGAAAGTCTTCAAATAATTAGAAAGGTTCCTTTCTTCCTTTTGATCTTATTGTTATTTTCATGTATTGATTATTCGAAAGTGGTTTTCGTTGATACGAAAAAAAAACGGGTTTTCACTGAATTGCTTGAAAAATATTTGTTATTCTTTTGTCTTGAAACTTTGAGGAAATTGAAATTTTTGTTTGACAGTAGTGTATGAAAGGCATTTTATAGAACTGAATAAAAAATAAGAAACATTGATAAAGGTTATTTCAAAGATTTATTTTGCCTGATTTTGAAGGGTTTCAGGAGTTTTAAAGAGTGCTGGTAAACGGCTGTATGTTGTTTGTGATTACGGATCTTATTTAGTTTCGAACGCTCTAATTTTTGAAAGGTTAAAACAGATTAAAACCGGGCGGTTTCATGAGTTTTTTGGGTAGAAAGGTACGGTGGTGGTCAAAAAAAAATGTTTAGAAAGGAATGACTGTAGTAGCACGTAAGTCGGAGGTTTGCGTGAGTCACGGGGTATAGTATGCGTGAGCTGGATTTCCGGCGTCATAACGGCATGTTTTGTTTACTGAAAGATACACTCGACGTTTAGTTAGCTTAGTCGGCTTGGGAAACTATTTTAAAAATGAATGTTGTAATAGTTAATTAATAGTAATCTAGAATTAACCCACTCTCGATTGGAGTCTGTTCTGGATTCGCGCTACCTTTTCGCCGCGAAGGAATTTTGTAAAATTTCGCTAGTGGAAAGAGGTACTGTAAGAACAGTATCAACAAGAACATTGAGAAGCTTGAGAAGCTTAAAATCGGGCGCTTTGCCTTGAAAGGCAGGGTTCAGTACAGCAGAAACCACGAAGCAGTTACTTAAGTAGCACTCAGTCCGACTGGGTTTGTGTAAGTCACGGGGCTTGCATGAGCTGTATTAGTGTGCATAACATAATATCTAGAACGTTGTCGAGATTGCATTATTACTTAATGACATGATGGTTTCAATTTATAAATGTATTTCGCACAATACAAATAAATGATTGAAGTAGACGACTAGAAAATGTAAAGTTTTAAGACTTAGCAAAGTGCAGTGTATTGGTAATACTGTAAGGTGCGGTTTCACCTGAAGGTCGTGTGCTTTTCGGTATTTTCCAGCCATTGCACTTTGATGGGACAGTACTACAACTGTTTACCGGGGAACTACTATTGTCAAGAAAATGATCACAACTTGTTGATGAATGATTGGACATTTGTTTCATACCATTACTGTAATAGCAATTGATGAAGGATTTTAGTCCTGAACCAAAGTATAAGGACTGGGAAATACTGAAACCCATTATCAGCCACCTTAAACGGAAATATCTTGTTGGTGTTTCAAGGAATCCAAGGAAACTTCACTCATCCCATGTATCTATGTATTGCGGTATTTTGTAATTTTTTGAGTGATTTTTGGGGATGTTTGGCAGGTGATAGTTTTTTTTTAAAGAATTAGTAAAATTTAGACAACTAAGAAATATTGAAAATTTAATGTGAATTTAACATTGGAATTTGAAGTTAGAAATTGGCAGACGGACACCAAACAGTCCCGTGACATCCTGGAGTGTTTTTGCATGGGGGTCAACTGTGTGATGATGTTTCCGTTTTTGTCTTCAATCCCCACTGATAAAGAACTGTTGTTGGTGTTATGTTGGTGTTATCACATGTCAAGCCTTTAACAAGGTAGAAAAGAACACAAGGATTTAAATTATTCTGGTGCTCAATTTTTGCGTAACTAAAATTAATGTTACTCAAATTGCTGATGGATTCTGTCTTAAACTGTTACGAGCTTAGTATTTCCAAATTATTGCATGTCAATGTAAGGCAAGACAAGACATGCCTTGGTTCTTATGTAATTCTCTTAAAAAGATATAAAATATTGACTATAATTTTTTCTGTGCTATGGTAATTCACAGTGGGGTGGTCTTGATGTGTCTTTAACTTGTGGTATATTATTTTTTTTTTCTACATGGCAGTGTGCAACTGTAACAGGCTACCAGAGACAACGAGGTGTAATAACTGTGGCCAGTGCTTCATTGGAAGACAACAACCTCTATGTCAAATGCACAAAAATACTATACATTTAATGGACTTGACCCTCTGCGTCTTTTGTAAACAGAAACTGTAAAGAAAGACTGAAAGAGGACTTGTTGGTGAAATTGGTTTGCATCAACAACTATTTTTTATAACGTTTCTTAAAATATATACTTTGCATATGGTTGTACCAGAAGTACATGATCTAGAAGTCGACATCTCTGGTAATGGGTCTTGTGCTATCGGATTTGCGTGTGTGCTATTTTTACAACAGGCCTCGCGCGCGAGACGCGCGAGAAAATTACGTAGACGGCTTTTGGCGCGAACTAGTAACCAATCGCGTAAAAGAATTTTTTACAGCGCGCCTTTGATTGGTTGAACAAATTTTTGAAGTTGAGCAAGAAGAGCCGAACTGCTGAAAACAAGCGAACGGCACCACGAAATTTCTTACTGTTCAAGTTGTTGTTTATCAAAATGTGCATTTAGTGAGGATTTAAACCTACCGGATACGAATCACTGGTCTCCTCTTCTGTCGATGATTACAGCATTGAAGTCGCTAAAAACATTGGAGCATCCGGTAGAATGTGTTGTGTTTTGGAGTCAGAGTAGAGTAGGCAGCGAGCGTAAAAGAACCGACTGCTTCGACTGCTCAAATTCAAAATGTAAAGACACTTCAGATGAATGGAACTCAAGAGAAAAAGACGGCTATTACATATTGGAGATGCCTTTTTACATCTTGGTACAGGTTTATTGCTATTGTAGAAAAGTCCGGCTGTCCCTGAAGTGGTTAAAATCGAGCGCATCGACTGTCAGATACACTGAAAGTGCGAACACCAGTTTGATCCATGCATGTGACAACAACTTTCTGCTTCACGATTAAGCCCTTTTTCGAAGCCTAAAAGGACAGGACGGCTACACAAGAGAAAGAAAAATTTTGGTGACTATTTCTGTGGTTCTAAAGGTGTCTTTGGAGTCCTTATGCGTGCAGAGCGGTGAAAGCACAATATTTCTGAACTCAAACAATTGTAAGGGAAGCCCGAGTACCGCATTTTAGAAATGCATGCCGTTTGCCTTTCGGATTCGGAAAATGGAGGTTCTTTTCGAGAAGTAAATCTGAGAACTTTAATTTAAGGTAATGTACTTGTTTATATATAAATGAAAATGCGAGTTAAATTCACTGAACGATCATGTTTTCATTCATGCTTTTCCAATATACCTCAAAGTGTACAGTTAGTTGGCGCCGCAAATAAATAAATTATAAATTTTCTATTTGTTGTTCAGTAATTAAGCTTAAATACGACGAAACTTTATACTTTCCATATGAATGTTTAAGGTACTTATGTTCATAACTCTCTCGTTAAAAAACAAATATTCTGCATGTTTGTTTTGGGAGGTCGCTTATGGAAACCGGCGACCGGTTGTCTTTTCACTTGCCTACAAACTTCAAATTTCAACACTGTCAGACGGTTATAAATTAAAATCAAAATTTAAGAGTAATACGACTGTCAAAACGCTAGAGTTAAAAAAATAATGGCCAATGAAAATAATGTGTTTTCAATTGTTGTATCGCTCGCTTTTCGAAAATATTCCCAAACAATTTTTAGTTGGCAGTTTTAATATCGAAATTCAGAGAACGAGTATTCCAAACGAGCTTCAAGTCGTGGTTGTTTTTGTAGCTCAGGAGCAAGACAATATTATTTTGTTGATGTAAAGACGTTCAGCAAAGCGAAACATACTTTCTTTAACCAAAAACTAAATATTTTATTCTACCAAAGGTTTCGTTTTCTACGGTTTTTGTTCCCCCTTCGAGCGCGCATAATTTGCTTGTGTAATATTAAATTCAAGGCCAGCCCAGTCCTCGAAATACAGTACCGTAAATGATCTAATAAACGCCCGGGGCGTCTATTAAATTTTAGGTGTCCTACAGGGGGCGTTAAATAGATATGAGGCGTTTATTAGAGGGAGGCGTTTATTTCAAATTAACTAAAACAACGTCTACAAAACAAATAAGACACGAAGTTTGCCGGCGCGGAGTAAAACAGAAAACAGAGTTTGTGAGTAGGAGTCTAATCTATTCTGCGCTAATGCAAAGCTTGGAGATGCCGTTCATATTCGATATCGATGTTTTCACCGACATCGGGGTCAACCATGTTGGTCTCGTGGGCCTCTTCGATGTTCGAATCAAGCAAAAACCTAAATAAATTGCGTGATTTTACTCTATGGAGCGTTACCTTGGTTTCTGAGGCGATCTTTGGAGGGGGCGTCTATTAGACACGGGGCGTTTATTAGAGACAGGCGTCTAATACAAACTTTATACCTCAGGGGGGGGCGTTTATTAGATACGAGGCGTTTATTTGAGAGAGGGCGTTTATTAGATCATTTACGGTATGCCAAAACTCCCCGCCCTCTAAAGATAAGTCCTTGACGGTTCTTGTCGTTTTTCGGTGCCTATTCATCTTCGGCATCTTTCTCATCCACCTCTCGTTCTGTCCTGTGTCTGTCATCACACGAAAGAAAAGCTGATTCTCAAAAAATCTGCCACAAAAGGAAATTGACAAAAATAATATGAAAACCATATATCGAAAGTTTCTTATTCTAAAATTTTATGATACGTCTTAATTCAGAGCTACAAAGAAGTTCCTCCTTTTGAGTTATTGATACTGTTCTTACAGTACCTCTTTCCACTAGCGAAATTTTACAAAATTCCTTCGCGGCGAAAAGGTAGCGCGAATCCAGAACAGACTCCAATCGAGAGTGGGTTAATTCTAGATTACTATTAATTAACTATTACAACATTCATTTTTAAAATAGTTTCCCAAGCCGACTAAGCTAACTAAACGTCGAGTGTATCTTTCAGTAAACAAAACATGCCGTTATGACGCCGGAAATCCAGCTCACGCATACTATACCCCGTGACTCACGCAAACCTCCGACTTACGTGCTACTACAGTCATTCCTTTCTAAACATTTTTTTTTGACCACCACCGTACCTTTCTACCCAAAAAACTCATGAAACCGCCCGGTTTTAACCTGTTTTAACCTTTCAAAAATTAGAGCGTTCGAAACTAAATAAGATCCGTAATCACAAACAACATACAGCCGTTTACCAGCACTCTTTAAAACTCCTGAAACCCTTCAAAATCAGGCAAAATAAATCTTTGAAATAACCTTTATCAATGTTTCTTATTTTTTATTCAGTTCTATAAAATGCCTTTCATACACTACTGTCAAACAAAAATTTCAATTTCCTCAAAGTTTCAAGACAAAAGAATAACAAATATTTCGTGCACAATGTAATTTGATTAAGCCAATATTATCACGTCTAAAAATACTTCAAGCAATTCAGTGAAAACCCGTTTTTTTTTTCGTATCAACGAAAACCACTTTCGAATAATCAATACATGAAAATAACAATAAGATCAAAAGGAAGAAAGGAACCTTTCTAATTATTTGAAGACTTTCAAAGCCGTGATATTATGCATCCAATCCGCGATAAAATTTAATTACAACAAAATCCAAGTTCTCATTTTGAAGTCCATTTTTTTCAGTTGATACCTTTATCCAACTTGTGAAAAATTCCATTCAAGTTCCTATTAATACTGTACATTCCCAATGTTTTGCTCAGGTCTTCAGAAGCGTCTTACTAACCAAATCTAAAATAATTCCAAAACATGCTGTACAAACATTCTACTCTTTGTGACAAACGACTTGACGACCAATTGTTCAGAAATGAAAATCGACACAGTTCTTGCTAAATAAAAAAAAAGTTTTACGGCGGAGTCAGGCTCAAAAAATATACCGCAAGATCACACCCCCATTCATAGTCAGAAACCAGCAAACCATCTAGTTTGCTAAAAAAAACACTGCGTGACATCAATGACGTTACCTTTTTCATTTACAAAAATAACTTCAACTTGTCAAAGTAAGTGCAATTTCACAATAGTGAATATCTGTACAGTATGGGGCCCAGTTCTCGGCCGGGTCCAGTTCTCGGCCACTTTGTGTTTAACGCGTTTTTTCACACTCCAGTTGAATTAAAAGAAAAAGGTATTTCCTTCAAACGATAGACTGATTCATGTGCTTTAAGTATCTTGAGTTTGATCGTTCAATTCGATATAGAAAGCTCACACGTCGAGTTTACGCGGAGGTAGGTGAATTTGCATTCCCGAAAAATTTGTTTGTTTACGGCTCCTTAAAATTCATGGATGTAGTTAAATTCGTATTTTATCCAAAAGCCCCCACCATACGAGCTAATTTTTGGCATGTGAAACGTAGAATAATTCAGCTTTCTGCTTTAGTTAACTTTTCGTTGAACCGTTGTATTTTTTGGTCTTAATTTACTTCGAAATTTTTTCTTGCGACGTTTGCGTATTTGCCAGTTCTCGGCCACCCTGCTCGCTATCACAGCTTAGCGCTTGGTTTTTAATATAATTTCATCTGCTGCTGCCAGAATGAAAGAAATAAATGTTTTAAAAATAAAGTTCAATCTTATCTCTAAGTTTTGAGCTGACTCTTGTCTTGTCTATTATTTCTACAACACCTAAATCTTTCAAGACCTTTTCACTGCAAAATAAACCATCTAAATGCACGGGTCACACAATGCGGTTTTGCCAGAACCTGCACATAGGCAACTAGGCGCGTTAAAATCCTTCTTTTCTAAAGTAAAACAAAGCCTCATAAAAATAATTTGGGATCGATATAACATAAATAGGTTTACAGAGTGATTTTATGACTGTGAAAATTAATTGAGCATTTTTTTTTACAGATAATTACGCACAAGCTTTTTAGTGGCCGAGAACTGGGCCAAGGTGGCCGAGAACTGGGCCCACAAATGGAGCTTTTATTTTTATTATTGCTCGGGCAAATTAATTTTTGACCGGTCGATAGCTTTACACCAAAAAGCTGAATAATGTAGCTAGCTCTGGGAGAAATTTCAAGTTCCTGCGGTTCTTCTGAGGTAAGAAATACAAGTTTACGTCAAAAGTGGCCGAGAACTGGGCCCCATACTGTACTTTGCCCATGGATGTAGTTAAATTCGTATTTTATCCAAAAGCCCCCACCATACGAGCTAATTTTTGGCATGTGAAACGTAGAATAATTCAGCTTTCTGCTTTAGTTAACTTTTCGTTGAACCGTTGTATTTTTTGGTCTTAATTTACTTCGAAATTTTTTCTTGCGACGTTTGCGTATTTGCCAGTTCTCGGCCACCCTGCTCGCTATCACAGCTTAGCGCTTGGTTTTTAATATAATTTCATCTGCTGCTGCCAAAATGAAAGAAATAAATGTTTTAAAAATAAAGTTCAATCTTATCTCTAAGTTTTGAGCTGACTCTTGTCTTGTCTATTATTTCTACAACACCTAAATCTTTCAAGACCTTTTCACTGCAAAATAAACCATCTAAATGCACGGGTCACACAATGCGGTTTTGCCAGAACCTGCACATAGGCAACTAGGCGCGTTAAAATCCTTCTTTTCTAAAGTAAAACAAAGCCTCATAAAAATAATTTGGGATCGATATAACATAAATAGGTTTACAGAGTGATTTTATGACTGTGAAAATTAATTGAGCATTTTTTTTACAGATAATTACGCACAAGCTTTTTAGTGGCCGAGAACTGGGCCAAGGTGGCCGAGAACTGGGCCCACAAATGGAGCTTTTTTTATTATTATTGCTCGGGCAAATTAATTTTTGATCGGTCGATAGCTTTACACCAAAAAGCTGAATAAAGTAGCTAGCTCTGGGAGAAATTTCAAGTTCCTGCGGTTCTTCTGAGGTAAGAAATACAAGTTTACGTCAAAAGTGGCCGAGAACTGGGCCCCATACTGTACTTTGCCCCGTAAGCTTTTTTCTCTGTCCTTCCGCCGAAGCAAAAAAACACAACCTGATTACACATTAACCCAAAAGTCGACCAAGTGTGCCTGCAACGATTTCCTGTCAAAACTAAAATGAAAACCATTGCGGTATGCGTCACCCGTAGCGGTTTTGTAGCAACCCCCAGCTATCCCCGTCTTTTTGGCCGCGCCAGGAGACTACGCTCTAGGACGACCAAAGGGTAAACTATAAATCGGCCACGCCCGATTAATAACTCAAAAGGAGGAACTTCTTTGTAGCTCTGAATTAAGACGTATGATAAAATTTTAGAATAAGAAACTTTCGATATGTGGTTTTCATATTGTTTTTGTCATTTTCCTTTTGTGGCAGATTTTTTGAGAATCAGCTTTTCTTTCGTGTGATGACAGACACAGGACAGAACGAGAGGTGGATGAGAAAGATGCCGAAGATGAATAGGCACCGAAAAACGACAAGAACCGTCAAGGACTTATCTTTAGAGGGCGGGGAGTTTTGGCACACTGTATTTCGAGGACTGGACTGGCCTTGAATTTAATATTACACAAGCAAATTATGCGCGCTCGAAGGGGGAACAAAAACCGTAGAAAACGAAACCTTTGGTAGAATAAAATATTTATTTTTTGGTTAAAGAAAGTATGTTTCGCTTTGCTGAACGTCTTTACATCAACAAAATAATATTGTCTTGCTCCTGAGCTACAAAAACAACCACGACTTGAAGCTCGTTTGGAATACTCGTTCTCTGAATTTCGATATTAAAACTGCCAACTAAAAATTGTTTGGGAATATTTTCGAAAAGCGAGCGATACAACAATTGAAAACACATTATTTTCATTGGCCATTATTTTTTTAACTCTAGCGTTTTGACAGTCGTATTACTCTTAAATTTTGATTTTAATTTACCGTCTGACAGTGTTGAAATTTGAAGTTTGTAGGCAAGTGAAAAGACAACCGGTCGCCGGTTTCCATAAGCGACCTCCCAAAACAAACATGCAGAATATTTGTTTTTTAACGAGAGAGTTATGAACATAAGTACCTTAAACATTCATATGGAAAGTATAAAGTTTCGTCGTATTTAAGCTTAATTACTGAACAACAAATAGAAAATTTATAATTTATTTATTTGCGGCGCCAACTAACTGTACACTTTGAGGTATATTGGAAAAGCATGAATGAAAACATGATCGTTCAGTGAATTTAACTCGCATTTTCATTTATATATAAACAAGTACATTACCTTAAATTAAAGTTCTCAGATTTACTTCTCGAAAAGAACCTCCATTTTCCGAATCCGAAAGGCAAACGGCATGCATTTCTAAAATGCGGTACTCGGGCTTCCCTTACAATTGTTTGAGTTCAGAAATATTGTGCTTTCACCGCTCTGCACGCATAAGGACTCCAAAGACACCTTTAGAACCACAGAAATAGTCACCAAAATTTTTCTTTCTCTTGTGTAGCCGTCCTGTCCTTTTAGGCTTCGAAAAAGGGCTTAATCGTGAAGCAGAAAGTTGTTGTCACATGCATGGATCAAACTGGTGTTCGCACTTTCAGTGTATCTGACAGTCGATGCGCTCGATTTTAACCACTTCAGGGACAGCCGGACTTTTCTACAATAGCAATAAACCTGTACCAAGATGTAAAAAGGCATCTCCAATATGTAATAGCCGTCTTTTTCTCTTGAGTTCCATTCATCTGAAGTGTCTTTACATTTTGAATTTGAGCAGTCGAAGCAGTCGGTTCTTTTACGCTCGCTGCCTACTCTACTCTGACTCCAAAACACAACACATTCTACCGGATGCTCCAATGTTTTTAGCGACTTCAATGCTGTAATCATCGACAGAAGAGGAGACCAGTGATTCGTATCCGGTAGGTTTAAATCCTCACTAAATGCACATTTTGATAAACAACAACTTGAACAGTAAGAAATTTCGTGGTGCCGTTCGCTTGTTTTCAGCAGTTCGGTAGCGGCCATGTTGAAAATTCTTTTACGCTCGCTGCCTACTCTACTCTGACTCCAAAACACAACACATTCTACCGGATGCTCCAATGTTTTTAGCGACTTCAATGCTGTAATCATCGACAGAAGAGGAGACCAGTGATTCGTATCCGGTAGGTTTAAATCCTCACTAAATGCACATTTTGATAAACAACAACTTGAACAGTAAGAAATTTCGTGGTGCCGTTCGCTTGTTTTCAGCAGTTCGGTAGCGGCCATGTTGAAAATAGTAAATGACTTCGGCCATTTTCCGGACTACTTTTTGATTGGTTGATTCGAATCGGACACTATTCGGAAGTGAAAGCGAAGATCTCCCATAACTGGCACTTGTTCCCCCGACTGTCTTCTGGAATTTGAATGTTGTTGGCTGTCCAATCAATCGCAGAGTGGGACTGGAATTTAAGCAAGAAACTAAAACTTGTCACACTTTAGGTCAGTGGAAGTCAGCCAGAAAGAAAGCCTTACCATTTCCCTGGGAAATGAATCACCACAGTCATTGGGACAAGATACTGGAAACTTGCTGCACAGTGCAGTATGATCCTGAAAGAGAAGATGTACGTATAACATCCTGTAAAACGTTCGCGTTCACCGACGTATTTTACTCTTTTTCCTTCTCTTCTTTCTATACATTATCAGTCATACCACTCACGACAGTATTTGTGTCACAAAGGACATTCTATGATTAACGTTTTGCAGAGGGAATGATTCTTGCAAATGCCACAGAAAGCGGGCAAAACAAACTTAATTCTCTATATAGCCGATTAACAACTGGAAGTTGAGAAAGGTAAACGGAATTCGCTGCGACGGTTTATTTACCTTTCGCAACTACGAACCAGTTGATCAACTGGGTGTTTCACCTGCCCACTAGCTTTACTGACGCAGCACAACAGTTTCTCCATAAAACAAAACCTTTTTTTTTTAATTCTCTGAGACAGAATAGGAGCAGGAAAAATTATTTGTAGGTGTTATTTGCAGCTGATGACATATAGTAATCAAGTGTAAATCGTTTTCAATTCATTGTTAACTATTGCGGATTTTTAGCTTATCAAATCACATTTACCTTCATCTTGCACTCTGGGTGTGGCTCACTGCAGTGATCACATTCAAGGATTTTCGACTGACACGTGATTGTCGCATGTTCCTCGAGATCTTTCCTTTGCACAGTCACTTGACAGTTTTCATTTGTACATGAGACGAGTTTAAAAAGGCAAGATGCCAAATGAACCTGTTATACACAGTCAAATAAAACATGCACTTCAGTTATGGATTTATTTAATGGTTTTGTCATCTTGGTAAAGGATTATATAGCTAATTCTTAGCTCAATATGTTTCCGTTTTTACCTCTTTGCCCCTCAGTTCACCAGTCCATTCACAACCTTCACTTGGACATTTGATGGCAAGAGAAAGAATTTTCCTTTCTGTTGCTTTGTCAGGGAAGACATCCTAAAATGAAATAAAAAGAGCATTGCTGCTGCATGAGTATAGCTTGAACATTGAAATCTGCTGCAGACTCAGCTAAGTGGTAATAAATAAATAAAATAAATTACCTTTATTTGGAAATGGTTCACCGTTGGGTTTAAAGCTAGAAGCACCGTAATAGGTAGGGATGTTTTTGGGTATTTTTTTAGAACAGGCCTCGCGCGCGAGACGCGCGAGAAAATTAAGATGCATACGTACCCTGTGGTAAACGGTATGTTGCAGCTTGGGGGGGAAACATGATCTACTTTTTGTTTGTTTGTTTTTTGTTTTGGGTAATCATAACTCCATTCACCAGATAAATGAATATCCAGTGGATAGCTCAGTTTATCCAACAGTGGGTAAAATTACTATTAAGCATCTTTGGCGTGCGTTGTTTGGCTACTCAAACTCCCAATATCCTTTGCTATACACCTCTGAGTAACGCTATTGGAAATGGTTCACCGTTGGGTTTAAAGCTAGAAGCTTGTGGTGCCGTGTATATAATTCCGACTTAATTCGAATTTGGAATAAAGTGTTTTTGTGGAGGGAGGAAAACTGGAGATAGCACAAGACCCATTACCAGAGATGTCGACTTCTAGATCATGTACTTCTGGTACAACCATATGCAAAGTATATATTTTAAGAAACGTTATAAAAAATAGTTGTTGATGCAAACCAATTTCACCAACAAATCCTCTTTCAGTCTTTCTTTACAGTTTCTGTTTACAAAAGACGCAGAGGGTCAAGTCCATTAAATGTATAGTATTTTTGTGCATTTGACATAGAGGTTGTTGTCTTCCAATGAAGCACTGGCCACAGTTATTACACCTCGTTGTCTCTGGTAGCCTGTTACAGTTGCACACTGCCATGTAGAAAAAAAAAATAATATACCACAAGTTAAAGACACATCAAGACCACCCCACTGTGAATTACCATAGCACAGAAAAAATTATAGTCAATATTTTATATCTTTTTAAGAGAATTACATAAGAACCAAGGCATGTCTTGTCTTGCCTTACATTGAAATGCAATAATTTGGAAATACTAAGCTCGTAACAGTTTAAGACAGAATCCATCAGCAATTTGAGTAACATTAATTTTAGTTACGCAAAAATTGAGCACCAGAATAATTTAAATCCTTGTGTTCTTTTCTACCTTGTTAAAGGCTTGACATGTGATAACACCAACATAACACCAACAACAGTTCTTTATCAGTGGGGATTGAAGACAAAAATGGAAACATCATCACACAGTTGACCCCATGCAAAAACACTCCAGGATGTCACGGGACTGTTTGGTGTCCGTCTGCCAATTTCTAACTTCAAATTCCAATGTTAAATTCACATTAAATTTTCAATATTTCTTAGTTGTCTAAATTTTACTAATTCTTTAAAAAAAAACTATCACCTGCCAAACATCCCCAAAAATCACTCAAAAAATTACAAAATACCGCAATACATAGATACATGGGATGAGTGAAGTTTCCTTGGATTCCTTGAAACACCAACAAGATATTTCCGTTTAAGGTGGCTGATAATGGGTTTCAGTATTTCCCAGTCCTTATGCTTTGGTTCAGGACTAAAATCCTTCATCAATTGCTATTACAGTAATGGTATGAAACAAATGTCCAATCATTCATCAACAAGTTGTGATCATTTTCTTGACAATAGTAGTTCCCCGGTAAACAGTACTGTCCCATCAAAGTGCAATGGCTGGAAAATACCGAAAAGCACACGACCTTCAGGTGAAACCGCACCTTACAGTATTACCAATACACTGCACTTTGCTAAGTCTTAAAACTTTACATTTTCTAGTCGTCTACTTCAATCATTTATTTGTATTGTGCGAAATACATTTATAAATTGAAACCATCATGTCATCATGGCCAGAAATCGCGGACATCGGATTCGGCGAATTTTGATGCATCGTACATTTAGCGGTCACGAAAGTTGGTAATAGCCGCTGATTCAAAAGCGTGACTTTGGGCTCATAAACATCGACGAAGACACAAGAATGAGGCCTACATAGATGAATATTTTGTGTAGTAGGGAAACCACTGGTCAAAAGTATTGCACGATAAAAATAATGGAGCAAAAGATCTTTCAAACGATGGCTTTTGCAGCAAAATTGGAGCAAAGACGGCTGAAATATCGCAGTTCAAAGACAGCGGATTTTGGATTTCAACATGGACTGCCGCCTGGTTTGCTTTTCGACGATTTACGAGATTTTTAAAAGCAAAAAGCAGGGCGAAGAAATCAGCACCGAAGGTGAAAATTGGCGAAATAGTACATCATACGGTGCTTATCCTCAAACGAGGGCGGCACTTGGGATATTCAGCGAATGTTATCTGCTACGGCGGATCAAAATCTGCTTGGGATGCAAATATTGGATTTCAAGCCTCTGAAATATAGAGCGTTGTATGAGCCAAGCTTCGAAAATAAACATCGATAAAAAGCAGGGCCAGTATCATTTGTTGATGAAAAAAAAATAATCAGAATAGCCGAAGGACCTTTCAAGAACTCGAGAAGAGGGCGGCACTTGTTCCCGGTAGGCCAGAACTTGCTCTGTTTTATTTTGTTTTATTTCTCTCATACATTTCCTTTGAGTGTTTGGCGGCCATATTGCCAATTAAACTCGCGCGTGCGCCGTGGCGTTGACCGGAATTTCTGGCCATGTAAGTAATAATGCAATCTCGACAACGTTCTAGATATTATGTTATGCACACTAATACAGCTCATGCAAGCCCCGTGACTTACACAAATCCAGTCGGACTGAGTGCTACTTAAGTAACTGCTTCGTGGTTTCTGCTGTACTGAACCCTGCCTTTCAAGGCAAAGCGCCCGATTTTAAGCTTCTCAAGCTTCTCAAGCTTCTCAATGTTCTTGTTTTCTATATAATTTTACCCTCGATAACTCGAACCATGTCTGTCAATACGCAGAATTCGTGACAAGTCAAAGCAAACAGTGTACTGTAGTCAAAAACACTGAATTTATTTTGAAATTAATACGTACACGAGTCAGAGCCGCCCCCAAAATGCCCCTCAAAACACGAACTGTGCCACGCCATTGACGTGCTACAGAGGCGTTTAGTTTGATGGTGGAGGTTGATACCGAATCTTTTAAATTCAACCTTAGAAAACTTTCATAGTAATAGATCAGTTGAGAAGCGTCAGGGAGTATTGAAAGTAAATTGCGTGAACTCTGTAGCAGTAGTCCGACGTTGTTCTCTTTGAGACCTGCAAAGTTTGCAGTACCCAGGCTTGTCCTGCTGCTTTGCTTTGTTTTCCTTCACATTCCGTTACGTTATGATTCATACAGTAACTTAGAAATGTATTGTTCCATTTTCACTTGGCTTCTCTATACTCTAAATTTGTTTAAAATGTACATTGTATGAACAGAAAAACAGTAAACACCGTTTTTTCCTTATTTCCGGTCATTTCTTCTAAACTTCTGATAACTCGAACTCCCGATAACTCGAACCTTTTTCAATTTCCCTTGAAGGTTCGAGTTATCGGGAGTCGACTGTAATTTTTTTTTTCTTTTATACAATTTTGCGTTCACGCACACATTTTAACGAGTGCTTGCGCTCCTAGGTGTCGCGTGCTTAAATAAAGTATTATTGTTGTTGTTGTTGTTGTTGTTGTCCGCTCAAAGCTGATTGGCTGACAATTAATAATGAGCGCTCGGCGCATGCTCAAACAATAGGTAAGGTAAGGTAAAACTATCGCACTTGGCCAGAACCCAGAGTCCGCGTTTATGGTGCTGACCTAAAGAAGAGCGGACTCTGGGGACGAGATCGATTCTACGCTGCAGCTGGACATAACCGACAGACATGTGCAGTGTCCTAATTTTTGAGAATTTACTTCCGGTAGCCGTAGTGGCGCCAGCCGTAGCGACGTGCTAAAATTCCCTAATATTAGTCCGTCGGAGCCTGCGCGTAATCCCCGTGCGATGCAACTTACGAACTACACAACTCTCTACAATGCTCTGAGTACAACTGATTCACCCATCAAAGAAAAAAGCAAAACTTGAAGACTAGAAAACACCGAAATCGTCAATTTCATACGCAAAACATTTCTCGGCACCTCCTTGTCACTTTAACTTTTGTTATCAAGGACCCACCCTCTCCTTTCTCGAGGACAAGTCGGTGAGCTGTTGTGTTTGGTAAATAAACAGCGCTTTACTTGATAAGCCCCTTCCCAACAGCTTGTCACAGCTCATTACTCACTCTGAGTTACTCACTTTGAGTTACTCACTCGCTGCGACAACTTTTTTGCAATTAAATAAATTGGATTAGTGAAAAAGAGGAGGAGGACACCACTAAGATGCCACATAAATCAGAATGAAGCCGGGTTTCCATAAGACATCAATTGTAACGAATAATAAATAATAAATTTATTTCAATTATGTTTCAGGTTTTGGTTCATATCTGTTTCGATAGCATTAATCGGCTAGAAACATTTCTACTCCCCCCTGAATGGGATGTTAGTCCATCGCAGGGTACCCCCTCAGCATTATTTCGCCGGTACCTATTTATACACCTGGGTGGAAAGAGGCAGTATGAGAGTTAAGTGTCTTGCCCAAAAAAACAACACAGCGACCCCGGCCAGGGCTCGAACCCGGACCGTTCGATCCGGAGTCCCGCGCGCTAACCATTAGGCCACCGGAGAAAATGCTCCATAAATTACTGAATTTTGCATCTCTCGATTGCAAACTTTGATCAGCTGTAAGCCAGATAAATAAAGTTCACTTACCTTTTATCGTTTGTGTGATCTTTTGTGATTTTATGGGGTTTTAAGGCCGTTAATTCCTTGTTAGCCGTCCCCGCCCCCAACAAAAGGAACTTACTTTTGGAAGGAACTTCACTTTCTTTTGTTCGGGGCGATGTTGGCTAGCAAGGAATCAACGGCCTTAAAACCCCATAAAATCACAAAAGATTACACAAACGATTAAAGGTAAGTGAACTTTATTTATCTGGCTTTCAGTTGATCAAAGTTTGCACTCGAAAGATGCAAAATTCAGCATTTTATGGAGCATTTCTCACGATCAGTTGACTCAAGCCGAGGTCAATCGTTACGGTGAACGTATGAGATCAAATAGCGCGTACCGTGACATTAACGTCACGTGGCCTCAAACACAGAGGATTGTCTGCCTGTGCTAACACCAGATAATTCGTCACGCAAGTTACGGTATAATATAATGACATTCGAAACCTTTAAAAGTCGTAACCGCTGCTTACGTCACAAACCACAATAAGGTCTGTTTCAGCGCGTATAAATAGCAAACGTGCAAAAACAATCCAATATATATTTTTTGTCGATATATAGCTCGTTATGCTTTTACTCGGACGTATACAGGATGGGATCTTCGGTTATTTTTTATTTCACGTTAGCTAACGGGCGGTAAGGGTTTATGTTTTCCTCCGCCGAAATATAATATAGACTAGTTGATTGTTAAGATATCAAATTTAAATGATAGATATGCCTTTTTACTTAGTCTATAAAAAAGAAAGTATCTGCTATCTATTGTTACACACTTTCTATTGTTACACTTTCTATTGTGACGGCTTTCTATTGTTACACACTTTCTATTGTTCTAGACATTCCATTCTCTCCTTCGATAGCAATATGTTCTGCTTGGCATTATGCCATTTGGCATAATAGCAGCAGAACACACAATTGGAATACGACATTCTAACTTTCATATTTACTAAACGGAGTAAGTTACAAATTTTTGTTTTAAGCTCTCTTGTCTTGGTAGACACGTTAAAATAATTCTAAACACTTGCTTCTCTTCTACAAACTAGGATTTTAAGTGACGATACTGCAGGAGATTCTTGATACAAAGAAGTGTGTTACGTTTAGATGAGCTGCAAACAAAAGAAAAAGAGATGTTAGATGGTAAGCAAGATACTCAATTCCGCTACTCAAGAATAATGCGACTGGACAATTTCTGAGGGAAAGAAAGTTCTCGACGTAGGTGTATACTCTAGGGATAACAAGCGAAACTTGTTTTAATTAAAAACGATGAGGTTAGAGTTTCATCACTTTGGAAGCGAATATCAGACTGGCTCTCTATAATCTAACTAGTTTCATAAAAAAAAACTGTGTCCAGTTCAAAAGGCTAGGTCTCATCAGCCTCGTTCCCAGGATCTCTCTTCTTCCCGGCCGTTGAGAGACCCTGACATAACAAACTTGTTATGTTGCAAATTGAGAACGAGGCTAGAAGTCAAGAACAATAGCTGAGGCGCAAATCTCTCGCTTGTTCCCTGGACAAGGGAGGATATATGTTGTGGTTGAATTTTACTCTTGGTACAATTTGGTATTTCCCTTTGTTCTGGTGCATGGTAATATATGATATCGAAAATAAAACAAAGGAAAATACCAAACTGTACCAGGCGTAAAATTGAACGACAACATATACAGGCTACTCGACCCTGCCACTGCCACCTTCCACGTTTCACCTGTAACTGAGAATCCACCGTGCTTTGACGGCATGTTACCTGCATGATTCCATGTGCTGTGTGTTTTGTCACATTTAGAGTGCAAATACTTCGTAATTTGTCACAGTAAAATTTTGACCTCCAGTGAAGAATGTGCTCTGCTGGCCTGGAGGACATTCATACGAGACGCCGAGTTTACTGTAACTTGAATTATTTGTGTTTGCATTATCTGATATACGTAGGTCGTTTCCTCCACCAAGTAATGGTCCATAGCTGCTACGACAGTAGATGGCACACTGTTGCTGTTCACTTTTAAGTGGCATTTTGGTTGGCCCCAGGCCATGCGGGTTGACCATACTAAACAAGAACGCGTCTCTACCTGTTCTCCATCCTCCCTGACCTGTTGACGAGACGAAGCTTCTCATTTAAGCAATATTTATGACACTCCGGTTGTCATGTTATTTACACTGATTTGATACCAAACGTACAATTATCCTTCAACAATCATTACCAAAAATAGGAAACTTACAACAGTACTTTTTTGTGGCGAAATGGTAGATTGAATTTTGACGAGATGTAATACAGCCAAAAAAAAAAACAATGGCGATACCTAACGAGACTGATACACGTATATCGCCCGGCGAAGCGTAACAAAATTATTGTGCCCAAATCGATTGAAGGAGTGAAGACAGTGAACAAGTGCGTTTTTCCCTGAGTCATGTGTCAGGCGTTTGGTTTTTTTGTCAATGCCGTGGATGGTTTCTCGCGCACTACCTTTATAAGCTAGACATTGAAAATTAACTGTAGTAGCTTTTGAAGGGGGAGCCCGGAAGGATAGAGACGGGAGGGGTACGGGCGGGTACGGGAGGCGGGAGAAGAGAGACCGGGAAGCAGGATTCCCAAGGTAGCTGCAACCGGGAGAAATTGAAAACAACTTCCGCAACATTTCGTATTATTAATGCTCTTTATAAATTCTGAAGCTGACTTATTTGAGCGTAAACAAAGCTCATAATGTATTCAAGACGTTTCGACCGAGAATCTTCGGTCTTCTTCGGTTGTTAACATGGCAGAAAAAGCAACGGCTTTTTTTAACGGTTTCACATTTGTACGCGCGCGCGACTGACTAATACAAGTACACGCGAACGCTGCGCGAGACTAGGAACATTATGTAAGTGACTTATATACATCAGGGATGTCTATGTGTTCATTTCCCGCATTCTGGTCCCTCTGCGAATTTCGTACTATGTTGTAATGGAATTGGGACAAAGAGGTGGGAACCGGGAGTAAAAGATAGGGAAAGCGGAAGGTTCAGACTCCCTCCCCTTCAATGTTGACGCTTGTTCACAAATGGACCGGGGTCTATGTTGGGCATTTATATCACTATTTCTATAAGGAGCAAAAAAGGGACCTGGGTTCTTATTCCTGTATATGTATTTGGCTCTTTTTTATATTTTTATTATTGTAAATGTTGATATGTACTTTATCTGCATTTAATGCCTAGCCTGCATTTGCAGTCTGCAATCCGCAATATGCAATCTGCATTTTATACTAATAACTGCGTTGTAAATCCTGATGGCTCTATTTAAAACCCTTCTCGGATCGATGATTTATGCACCTATCAATGGTTTGCCCCAGGATGGGGGGGGGGGCAACCCACGGGAATTGACATCCTAAGTTCTCCCAGGGTAGGGATTTTGACATCTAAAATGGTCTGCTGGGTTTGAAATTTAAGAGGAGATATGTGAAATTTGATATTCACTAGATGCCCAGGAGTGGGGAATTCAACTCTGGATTCCAAAAAATTTCAAATCCCCCCCCCCTTCCAATCCTGGGGCAAACCATTGATAGGTGCATTAGCTGAATATAGATCGATAAATGAGTAAACTTACTTGTCCACGGCAACTCTGTGAATCCTCCAAAAATGTTGTTTCCACTTTTCACGATAGTCACCGTGGCTCCTTTGTTATCACATTTGGAGTGAAATGTTGCAGCTGCAAAGCCATCTCGAGAAGCTCGAAACAGAAGACGCCATTTGCCGTCCTGAGGGGGCAGCCAAGCTTTCAACACGCTTCGATGCTCATCATTCGTCAGAATCTCTGACTCTTCGAAATGTTCGAGTGTTTTAGGCTTTAGCTCGTCCAGCTCGTCCAGTATCCCTTGAATCTGGTAAAACTTGGCTTCAGTTTGAAGTTCCTTGAGAAATGTTGCACCTTCCGGTAAAATCAACTCTCCATTACGAAGATAGTTGAGTATAAACCGGAAGTGAGTTCCATCTCGATCGATAAAGAACGAGCCATCTTCAGAAGGTTTCATCTCAAATCTTCCTGAAAACATGGCCGCCAGCATCGAGTTTGGATCTTTGGTCAGTGTTTGAACGCTTGTTTTGAAGAGGTGGCCGCCAACATCGAGATTTATCTTTGAGGAAAAGTGAACACGATCCAGTTTCTTCGACATGGAGTCGAATGCTTTCTGCTCCTGGCGAAGTCTTGCTGCTTCTTGTTGTAAGATCTCGAACGCTTCTTTGATATAATTTTCTGCGTCCGCCAGACCTTGTTTTCGTGGCTGATCTTTTTCCCCAAGACTTTTCTTACTCATGGCTTTCTTGCAAACTAAACAGCGGAAGAAACACTGGCTACTGACTCAAAGCAAGCGAACGTTTGTAGACAAAGCCCACCTGGTCACGTGAGTCACGATGAAGTGAAAGTGCAGCCGAGCGTGTTATTATTTGCGTGACTGTGTTTGCGAATGGTAACGCAGATGTGCAATAGCGTACGTGACTTGCTACATCTGATAATTTGAAACCTGATTTGTAAGTTGAGACAAACACACCGTAAAAACGAAAAATATATATATATGAAAATTTTTGCCAGTGTTTAAGATTTTTGTTTCGAATGATTTTTACGTGAGTATGGATTTATACTGCAAGACACTGGAAAATTTGAACCATTTAAAGACTTCATAAAATGTCAGTAAATGTTTAATTTACAGACTTTGTGTTTACCCCTCTTAAGAACAAAATGTTTGAAAATCTAAATTGAGACAGCAGATGGTGTAGATAGTGTTTCTTTTTTGTTTCAAAAAGTCAAAAGATGCAAGTTTTTAACATTTTCTTTGTATTACTAAAACGAAATGACTTTCAGGATATGTTAATACAGTGGACTGATCCCGAATTCTCGAACCTCCCGCTTACCCAAAACAGAAGTCGTTTCCTTAAATTTGCTTCCGGCTCTCAGTCGAACACTGTTATTTTATCCCCAATTTCTCGCAGCAATTTTCTTTTCCCTTGGAGGTTCGAGAAATCGGGATTCTACAATTATTCCCACTTAGGAAAATGCACTATAATTACAGAGGGTCATACAGGGGTATTCTCGTGACGCGTGATCAGCTGATTTTTATTTTCCGTGAAACGTGAATTTAATAAATTTATTCTTCGTGACCCGTGACCGAAGGTTTTGCGTGACACGTGAAGAGCTTGAATTGATAACCGATATTCGTGATTTCACCGCTTTATTCTGCGTGATTTTGAAACGCGAGACCACAAATGGTTTCAAAGGTGACCTACGTATAGTTATCGTAACGTTTCGTAAGGCATCGGGAAATACAGCTTATCTTCGTTGACGGATTTCTTCAAACACTCGTTGTAGCGTAAGAACAGGATAAAAGAGTACGTTTCTTTCTTATTTGCATAATTTTTTAATCAATGTGGAATTCTTCAAACACTCTTTGTAGCTTAAGAACAGGATAAAAGAGTACTTATTTTCGTGATTCGGAAAAAAAGGAAATTTCAATATCCATGGTTCGTTATTTTTTTCGCCCGTGAATCGTGCCAGAGGACCCACTCCCCCCCCCCCCCCCCACCCCGTACGACCCTCATTGCAATAATCTATCATGTAGATAGGTACTTTTGACGGCCATGTCCCAAATCTCAAAGTTTCAGGGTTTTAAATCGTACGACGAGCTGGAGCAGAAATGGCCAAGACCCGACCAATCTGCTGACTGGGACATGTGGATGCGACTACCATCCAACAGAAAGGATCGGGAATGCATCATACCAGACATCTCTCGTACTTATCACTTTGGGGCAAAAGGACTCAATGTCGGCAGCTTTAAGCAAACATTTACTGCAAACGACATGCATTGAACAACGAGACAAATGTGAAGTTGGATGTCGAGAAGATGTACAAGGAGAACTATGAAAAGGAGATATTTCGTTTAATGGGGTAAGACACTTGTGATAGCCTTACAAACGTCCAACAAGTACATTAACGCGGTGTTACGCGGGGCTGTTTAATTTGCAACAACGATTTTTTTGCATGACAATGTTGTGCGAAAAATCGAACACCGTGTAACATGGTACCGGGGACGATTTTTTGCGCAACACCTTCCCAGAATTCTGTTCAACGTAGCCTAGACGCCCGTTGTTCGGATGCGCGAGATGTTGCTAGTCGACGTTGCGCTGAAAATCGTCTCGTATAACAAGCATGTTGCCAAGTACATCTTGGAGATGTTGCGCGAAAAGTTGGCTCGTTTAACATACCACGAAAAGTTGACGCGGTGTTGCGCGAAAAATCGTTTATGCAAGTTGTTTCGTGTAGCACAACCTTGAAGCGGTGACCCCGGCCAGGGCTAGAACCAGGACCATTCGCTGTGCTCAAAACATTTAGTCACCGCGCCTCTTCCAAATCCTAAATTTAATCCTAATAGACCAATTTCGATATTTTAAAATTCAGCCTAAAACAATAGACATCACTACGAGGCTCCGGGGAATAAACCCCACAAACTCTATAGTTTATTTCCCGGAGCCTCGTAATGAGGTCTATTGTTTTAGGCTGAATTTTAATATATCGAAATTGGGCTATTAACGTCCTAATTTTTATATCTTATCTTTTAGGGAAGCCAAGCTTTTGAATCATTCCAAAAACCCGTGCGCAAACCTCAAAGACTTTGTCCCAGACACCACTGGACAGACCTACTTGTTTTATCTGCGCATGGATAACCCCAGAGACTATACCACGTGGTCTAACGTGGCGCGATGCTTTCGAATGTGGGATCTGGACCCGAGAGGTTTTCATAAAAGCATGTGGAGATTCTGGATCAAGAAAAACCATATTTTAGCGGTTGGATGCCCTGCATCTGTGTACTGTAAAAGCAAACCACAAGATTTAAAACCGATTTATCTTCCGAACAAAGAAACGAGACCGAAAGATCCTCTTTAATAGACAGTTTATTGAGGAAAAAAGTTTGCAGATTTTAAATGTTGGCAAACGTTTTAGAAATATTTGAAGGTATTTATATATTGTAGTGCAATATTTAAAGAGACTAGTCCTTTACAGCAGCCATACATAGTTCACTTTCTAACCGTTTTAGAGCTGAGCTGGTTTTTTGATACTGCTCGCTTTGTCAGGTTAAGCTTATATATGCAGCTTATTTTCGGTTGCTAGGGAATTTGGCGGGAACTAGAAATCAAGCCAGCGTTCAGACTGTACCTAGCACGTTTTAGGGTCTTGTCGCCATCTTGAAGTTTTTAACATTTCGGCTCACTGCCACGAACCTTTATGATAATTTTTGTAATAAACTACTGTTGCTCGATAGCAAAGAATACATCATTTCCTTCCAAATAAAAGACTACAAGCACAGGACACTTTAAATCTCTTAAAGAATTTCTTGCACAACTGACTAGCCTCTATTCCACTCTCTGGCCGATTGACTCGTTCGCCTTCATGACATCTTACATGGCATCTGTAACAACCTCGCACCCAAAAGACTCTCCGAGCGTTGAGCGCAAGGTCCCTACTAACCAGTCACTCGCGGTTGATCTGTTATCACGTGTGCAATCCAAACACTTCGTAATCTGTAACAGTAAATGTTTTCGCCCCTGCTAAGAATGTCGCCTGCTGGCCCGGAGGAACGTCAAACGAAAAACCAAGATGACTGTAACCTGAAAGACTTTTGTTCTCATTTCTTGATATAACTTGTAAGTCGCGATTTCCTCCAAACGTTGGTCCCAGGCTGCTGTCACAGAAAAAGCCTTTCAATTTATACTTGCTGATGGGCATTTTAGTCGGTCTCAGGCCTTGTGGGTTGATTATGCTAAACAGGAACGCTTGTGTGCATGTTATCCACGTAATCCGATCTGTAAATAAATTTAAGAAAAAGAAGATCTTCCACCCTTGTCTTGAAATAACTATCCAACCCCAAAGTTATTGTGAAATCACCCTCGCTCGAAGGAATTACTAAATTGGGCATGGTTTGTGCAATCTAGTCAGGAATCATGTATAATTTTGGAAGAAACTACTTTTGTGATCATTATTGTTATCCCCGGGAAAGAGGAAGTAGGCATACACATATTGCCGTATCTCTAACATACAGTATAACCTTGATAATAGATTTGGACTCAAGCTAGTATTTTTCAGACCGAAATGGCTCGAAAGCCATAACCTTCGGCCAGCTCATTCCGCAATGATACATAAATTAGAGAGTACACCCCCTACTTAAGCTTTTCTTGGTTTTAATGATAAATTAAAAGACAAACTACTTGCTACCCGTTCAAGGTCCAAACGAAATTCAGGTTTATTGAATATGAGAATATGACATGCCATTAACAAGAGGAAAATGAGAGATCATTTTGAAATAGCATAAAGCCACAGATTGTTTTTCAAGAGAGGGTGCAGCGAACTCACCACTTGCCCACGAAACGTCAGTGAATCCTCCAAAAATGTTGTTTCCACTTTTTACAATGGTGACCGTGGGTCCTTTGTTATCACATTTGGTGTGAAAGTTTCTAGCTGCGAAGCCATCACGAGAAGCTCGGAACAGAAGACGCCATTTGCCTTCCTTAACCTGCAACCAAGAATTTAGAATACTTTGATGTTTTTCATCAGTCAAAATCTCCGACTCTTCAATTGCCTTGGTAGCTTTATATGCTTGAACTGTAAGTTCAGAAGGCCTTAAGTCATCTATCATTCCTTGAATCTGATAAAATTCAGCTTCTTCTTCGAGTTCCTTGAGAAATGTTGCCCCTTCTGGCAAAGTTAACTTCCCAGTGCGAAGATAATTGAGTATAAACCGGAAGTGAGTTCCATCTCGATCGATAAAGAACGAGCCATCTTCAGAAGGTTTCATCTCAAACTTCCCTGAAAACATGGCCGCCAGCATCGAGTTTGGATCTTTGGTCAGCGTTTGAACGCTTGTTGTGAAGAAATGGCCGCCAACATTGAGCTTAGCATTCGAGTGAATGGGAACATTGTGAACATTGTCCATTTTCTTCGGTATGGAGTCCAAAGCTTATTTGCTTTGCTAACTCTGAGAATATAAAACAAGTAAACAGTAAACCTGGCGACGAGTGAAATAATCAATTTTTCTCCACCAGAGTATAAGCTACTTATATTTACATAAAACCTACCAGCCTGATTTTGGATCGGACCCTGATAATACGGTAAATAACAGGGTATTCTCGCGAAGCCAAGACCTGACAAATTTTCTTAGCGACCAGAGCTTCCCGTGAAACATGCAATTTTTCGCGTGAATCTTAATCTGCCAAATAGACGAAAATCGTGATTTTCCTTTTTGAGGCCGCTACACATAATTACGTACAACAATTGTTTTATTTTCCGTGAAACGTGATCTGAGTTCCTCGGCCAAAAACAAACACACTTTGCCACTCCCTAAAAAGCATATATTTTTTCGTGATTTATCCTTTTATCAGCTGCCCGCATTCGTGTTTGTATGTCATCATATTATCAGGTTCTATTTAATCAGCCTACGCAACCCTTCCACTACACTTTTGCTGTTAGACAAAACCTCGGAAAAATAGAAACTATTCGCTTTTATAAAGCAGAATACATAATTAAAAATAAATAAAATATCGCTTGTTAATTTTACATCGATAACAGCCCGAAATACTTTAAAGCTAGGTGCTAACGGTACTTACGGTAAAACAATTCGGCATACATCATCTGTAGTGTCTTTATCGGTTATAAAAAGGTATAGCTGTATGTCTCACAAGCAGAGCTTTTATTTGTAAGGGATAATTACACATACGTGAAATTTAGCTATATATATTGAAAATAATTTAGTCAACCAATGTTTCCTGATATAGCTAATTTTAGGCAAAACTGCAGCGGGAAACTATACCACCGTAAGGTCAATAAAAAGAAAAATCAACTAATTTTTAAATTTCGTTGAATTTTGTTAGCGCACGCAAGAGTCACCAGTCCTGCATGTTTAGTCGAACAAACTCACGGCACTGTGTCAATAAGCAGATAATAGCCCCTTAAAAACATCAGGCTTTTCGATATCTCTATTGACTTTTTCCTGAAAATCCATTAAGCTAACACGAGCTTCGTCACGGATAGACTAAATTACCAACCGCTTTTCGGGAAATGAGCCTGCGCTCCTCGGTGGGAATCGAGCTTACGTCACGGAGAATGCTGTTCAAGTTTCTCATTCGTAATCGGTCATAATCTCGGTTAGTCCACAAATCATCCAATTTTTTTCAGATTTTTTATTACTCCGTTGTTGTTTTTCCACGTTAGAAAACTACTATTTTGGGGTTTCCTTCAATTTGAAAGCAATTAAAATACCATGACAATGCTCCTCCCCGAGTCATTGTCCTGAACTTTTTCTCTTAGCCGTGTACGGTGGCCAGATTAACTAGGCTTGACCACTAGCTTAATAATCCTTTGGGGCAGTTGGTGTGCTCGAGGGGACGTCAAAACGGCGAAAAAAGAGACGAAACAAATAAAGTTCTGATACTCCTCGTATAATAACACACGAAACGGACCGTGGTCCTGCTGCCCGCCGATTGGGCAGGAAATTTCTGACCAATCAAGAGACAGCATTCATAAAGTCGTTTGGAACTGGTGCTATGTAGTTAGACTCCGTCCCAAAGGGCTATTTTCTTTCTAACCTACTTTTCTTCGCCGTGCCTGTCCTCTATGCTAATTTGAGCAGTATCCCAGGTCTTGCCGCAAGCTATGTCGCAGGTTAGTCGGCGGCATATGAAAACCATGCTATACAACGCTTTTATCTCACCCTCGACCTCCCTTCGTTGTTTCTATGTTAGTTCACAAAAACTGTTAATCAAACCCAGTCACTTATCACTGATTTTGTCCAATGGGTTAGCATTTTTCAATACCACCTTACGGCCCCGCTGACGCAATCCTTTAGCGGAAAACAAAACCGCGAGCTGAACTGGACGGCTTGACGTGAGCCAGTCAAGCAATTCATTTAGCACGCACAACATGGAACGTTCACCAAGACAATTTTTCGAAACTTTCAACCGGAAAAGAAGTTCAATAGTATTGACTGTATTAGCCGGGTCGTCATTCGCTATGATCTTGCGCCAAATGTTTTTGTCCTTCGCACTGATTCAGTCAGTAAGGCCAAAAAATCTCAGAGATGCGAATTATCGACGTGCCAATAATATATGAAAGTCATGAAAGCCAAATAAAGTTGTTTGTACTTACATGGCACTGTAGCTCTTCGATCTGTTCATGCCGTAACCCAACAAATATTGCACCTTTTCAATCATACCCAGGAAATAAAAGCCTTTACCCCTATTATATTAATATTGGTTGTTTAGATAATCCACTTTGTTAAGCATTTCATGTTTCGAAATAAAAAAAAATTACTTTTCAAGTTTGGCGCAAATTAATCTACGAAATGTTAGATTGGTCAAAATCTAACAAATCTACATACCCTTATCATCACTAGAAAGTAAATATTCCAGGCTGTAAATTTTATTTTATTTCAATTTTCTTTAATATATGATAACACCATTTTCGTAATTATTTCTCAAAAAATCACTATTTTGGCAAAACCGTCTACGATATGTGCAAAGGACTTTAATCGAGGATTAACTGAATTTCTTGACAAATGAAAAACAAACCGATATTTTTGTTTTCCTTTTCGATAGTTATAACAGGTCAAGGAACTCTTCCTTGCCTCAGGGGAACTGTGACAACTGAGTCATAAATAAAGAAAAATAAACAAAAACCATATGCGCAAACAGGAACTCGTAACAGGTGCAATTTACAATCCGCTGAAAGAAAGACACCCATTTAATAAAATTTCAGTGGCGTCCCAAATATACATTAACGACAATATAAAATCACAAATAGTGTTTTAAGAACAGAATAAAAATAATTACAAATGTAGCTAAAACTTTAAAATTAAGGTTTTTAATGCAAATATATTATAAAAATCGGCTGATTTTAAATACACGTTGTCCAGAAATAAAAGTGCATCCTTTTTACATAACTTTAACTGTTTTATATTTTCATCTTGATGGGTTTACCAAGTTCTCACGCGCGCACCAAGCGCCTTCAGCAAGCGCGAGAGGACCTACAACGTTCCAATTACAAATGCACCAACGAATCGAACAGCATGAACTAAAACTAATCTGCATGTGCCAGAGACAAAATCCTCGTCATAATCAAGCAAAATGGTCCTTTAACACCATTCAAACCAGCAGTCTAGATCAAAAACCTGCTTGTAAAACATTTTGACCGTTGAATCAAAGCTCTTGAAATTAACTTGAAATGGAAATTGAAAGAGCAGTTGGCGAAGGATCCACCTGAAAATTTGGATTAATGTACAATGTGTGCAGAACAGTGGTAAAAACTGGATGCTTTCTTGCACAAAGACGTTCTCCTGAATATTTGTGGAGGCTCTTGGTTGAATAACACTTGATTTTGCTGCCGATAAATCCGCGGTATACATTTCTGCCGATGCCGGGCGAAGAGCGACTTGACGATAAGCAACACGGTTTTCGTTGCTCGAGTTGTGTGGACTTTGTGCTGCAAACTGTGAAATGAAATATGTAGTCTTTTCTTACTTTGGAACCAGCAGGCCAAATATCGTACCCTTTTTTGCATTTTTTGGTACAGTATCTTCTTGTATTCTTAGTATTTGCGACGCAGAAACGGCAGCGAAACGCGAGTTTACGCATTATTCGCTCCGTTGGGAGTGAATAATGCTCATTAGTAGATACTGAAACAGTGGATAGCGCTTTTGGCGCGCTTTGATTGGCTACTCAAGCTCGGAATATCCTTTGCTATTCACCTCCAAGCAACGCGCGCGAGAAAATTGTTATCTTTGAAGGGGGAAAACTAGTCAAAATCATTCATTCTTTCGGGCTGTTTCAGTATATACTAATACAACTATTCACCTCAGTGTCGGTAGCTAGTGGTGGATATTTACCTACCACCGACACTGAGGTGAATAGTTGTTTTAAGCCCGGGCCAAACGAGGATGAGAGCTGATGAGAGTTGACCCTCGTGAGAGTTGTCGTCAACTCTCATCAACTATCCTCAACTCGGGCCAAACGAGAGAAAACTCTCATCGACTCTCATGAAAAATTTGAGCATGTTCAAAGTCGATGAGAGCGCATGAGAGTGCAAGAGAATCAATGAGACTGCATGAGAGTTCCATGTCAAACGAGAGTGAGAGTTTGAACTCTCATCGACTCTCGTCCTCGTTTGGCCCGGACTTTAGTATCGCGGCGAGGTAAATATCCACCACTAGCCACCGACACTGAGGTGAATAGTTGTTAATTAGCCCGAGATAGCGAACCAAATTGAATGAGATTGCTTGAAACACCAAGATCACAAATTGTGTATATACTAACATTTATTAGCGAAAGATGCCTCCGAACCTTAACTTGGATTATACAGGCATGTCTTAAAAAAACAAAACAAAATCTTCCAGAAGATTATAAATTCTTTCGTAAAATCAAAGAATTTTTCACACGTAAAACCCTTAAACATGATCAACTATATAAATCCTCTGTCATGTTTCAGGAACTTTCCTACATTCTATAGCTACTGTCATTATCACCGAAATTCTAAACACTTTTAGAAAATAATTTTATATGCCAAACTATACTAGAGTGGAATGTGAGTCACAAACCGACTCACTTCAAAGTTTTTATGAACCATTCCTCGTCAGTAAACCAATGTAATATCGTCAGGAGACCATAGAAAATTCCACTTGTGACGCAAAAGTGCAGCTGACTTAACTATTCAAGCTATTATTCTATTAGTTCAAGCTATTATTCTCTATCTGTATAGATTTGTCCTGACTTTTTTTCAAGTGAACGAAAACAATTAGAGCGGTTATACTTATTAGTTCTTATTATTCCGCTATAGTTAGTAATGCTTTTGTTTTTTATTCTTTTTTTTGTTTTTTTGTTTACCACATACTCATACTAATTAGTAAGCACTGTGACGCACTGACATTTTTTATTTCACGGGTTTAGTAGAATCACTCTAACACTAGGCGCCTTCAAACACGTTTTGGAGACCATCACTAAAAGCAAAAAAGAAACAAACAGACAAAAACTATGACCGCAAGTGATCTCAATAAAACACCGAAACCTTGCATTCCTCGAGTAATTAAGCGGGCGCAGCGCCGCTGCATGGTTTACCCTCTGTGGGGTTTTGGGCGTCGTGGTTTTATGCCCCTCTCAGCCAAAAACGACGGCGACAGCCTGGGCGGGTTGGGAGGGTAGGTTGGGGAGCAGAAATTTGGAGTGTATGAAAGCTGTGGTGGAAGAGATAAGATCGTTTGGTCTAAAGTTAAAGTAGGGCGCGCGCTGGGTGGGTGCCGCAAGAAATTAAAAAGGGAATAGAGCATGGAGGATATGTCTTATGGCGACGTTTTTGGGGGGAACTGTCGGAGTAGTAGAAGGGTTGCTTTGACGTGTGCGCGTGTGCTCGTGCTCGTGCTGGCTTTCGTTGTGAAGACGGAAAAGTAGATGTTTGGAAAATAAGAAACAGGAGTGAAGCGTTAGGTTTTTGGAAGGGCAGTACTAGTATATTGAAAGGTTGCTGGTGAATTTATGTTCTATACGGGCGTGTAGAGACTGTGGAAGGTCGACTTTTGAGGTTCTGGATCGGTTGAGACTTCAGGTAATATTTTGATAACTTTGTCTGAGTCAAGAGACCTTGAGTATTTTTTTTTTTGCTAGGGAAAATATATGAATATAAATATTGTAGGAAAAAAAGTCTCGTCTGCTAAATCATTCGACTAAGGAATAGCAAAGGCACGACTTCCCTTTACAGCGGAATATTTTAAAAAGTTCGACTACTCGGTGGAATCGATCGAAGAAGCAGCTAGTTCGATGCTCAAGTTTTCAAACGAAAATGAGTCGTCTTCATTCGATGAATTACAAGAGGAAAAATAAAATATCAAGAGGTTTCTGAATGAAGCAAAACGGCGGATTTGGATGAAGATGACCTGTCTGTTGAAATATATGGTCGAGTTAGTAGGGCACGACGAAATGAACAAATTTCTATCACTAAATTTGGAATTTTTTTACGCGGTCAAAAAAAAATTGTGGTTTTCGGCGTTATCTGTAAACATATACAGTATGGGACCCAGTTCTCGGCCGGGCCCAGTTCTCGGCCACTTTAAATTTGTGTTCAACGCGTTTTCTCACTCCACAGTTGAATTAAAACAAAAAGTTATTTCCTTCAAACGATAGACTGATTCTTGTGCTCTAAGTATCTTGAGTTTGATCCTTCAACTCGCTATAGAAAGCTCACACGTCGAGTTTATGCGAAGGTAGGTGAATTTGTTTTTCGAAAACTTGTTTGTTTGCGGCTCCTTAAAATTCATGGATGTAGTTAAATTCGTATTTTGTCCGTGAGCCCTACCAAACGAGCTAATTTTTGGCATGCAAAACTTAGAATAATTCAGCTTTGTGCTTAAGTTAACTTTTTGTTGAACCGTTGTATATTTTGGTCTTGGTTTACTTCGAAATTTTTTCGTGCGACTTTTGCGTATTTGCCAGTTCTCGGCCACTCTGCTCGCTAACACAGCTTAGTGCTTTTGTTTTTAATATAATTTCATCTGCTGCAGCGAGAATGAAAGAAAGAAAAGTTTTAAAAATAAAGTTCAATTAAATATCTAAGTTTTGAGCCGACTTTTGTCATTTCTATTATTTCTACAACACCTACCTCTTTCAAAACCTTTTCACTGCAAAATAAACCATATAAATGCATTGGTAACACAACGTAGTTCTGCGGTTTTGCCAGACCCTGCACATAGGCAAGCAACTAGGCGCGTTAAAAACCTTCTTTTCTAAAGTAAAACAAAGTCAGATTTTAAAATAATTTGGGATCGACATAATATAAATAAGTTTACAGAGAGATTTTATGACTGTGGAAATTTATTGAGCCTTTTTATACAGAAAATTACGCACAAGCTTTTTGGTGGCCGAAAACTGGGTTCGGGTGGCCGAGAACTGGGCCCACAAACGGAGCTTTTATTTTTATTATTGCTCGGGCAAATTAATCATTGACCCGTCGATAGCTTTACACAATAACTGGCACGCGATGCATGCAGAAGCGATGGCGTTTCACGAGGGGTCTTACATAATTTTGAGGAAAACTTAAAGTAAATAATAGTAGCTGACACCTTGTGTGTCGAAAAGACTGTTATCCAACTGCATCTTACATTTTTTTTTAACATAAGAAGCAATGTTAGTGATTGTATAAATAGTATAGTCCGAGGATCTGATGGAATTCAAATAAATGCAGTTGTTATGAATTCACAGACCAAGGATGCAAATAATACATTTTCTTCGTAGATTTGCTCAATTGAACAACAGTAATACTTTATTTTATATTTTTATTATTTATTTAGATTTCCCTATGTTGTCTCAACAAAGATTGCGTTATACTGCAGTGTGATATCACGGATAAACGACATACGATACGCGCGAGCAAGCTTTTAAGGTCAAACGGTCTCTTGCTCACAGCGACCCTTTGTATTTTAAGAATTAGAAATTTCTGTCTACTCAATCTAATAGATTCCATCATATATCATAAGTCTCTTTCGTTCATACATTGTAGTTTTCCATTCTAACTGCACAGAAGTATTTTGCTTTTGTGTTTTACGCGGCGATTTCTTGTTAAGTTAAACTTGATTTCTGTTCGATCGGGCCAAACAGCCAAAACGAACCGATCGTGCGATGGCATAAAAGCGATGTCACGCCATCGCTTAAAAAAGCTAAATTATGAAACTAGCTCTGGGAGAAATTTTAAGTTTCTTTGGTTATTTTAAGGAAAGAAAAACAAGTTTACGTCTCAAGTGGCCGAGAACTGGGCCCCATACTGTAGGCTAAATTCCGTGGAAAACGTCATAAGCAATGTCAATGTCAATATTGTCAACAAGAAGCTCGAGAAGCTTAAAATAGGGCGGTTAATGATTAACTATCCGCATTGGCTTAAAAGGCAGGGTACAGTACTGTACAGCGAAAACCACTGAAACGGCCGAGGTTTGCGTAAGTCACACGGTTTGCATGTGCTGTATTAGTGTGCACAACATCATATCTAGAATGCTGTCAAGATGCATTATTACTTAATGACATAATGGTCTAAATTTATAAATATTTGTTGAACAATACAAAGTGCAGCCTATTCGCAATACCTCAGTAAGGCGGGGTTTCACCTGAAGGCCGTTTTTCCAACGCTTAAGGAGGCTGGCAACTGCTTTCGGTATTTTCTAGCCCTTACACTTTGATGGGACAGTACTACAACTCTTTATCAGGTAACTACTAATGTCAAGAAAATGATCACAACTTGTTGACCAATGATTGGGCGTTTGTTTCATACCATTACTGTAATAGCAATTGATATAGAATTGTATTACTGATCCAAAGAAAAAGGGCTGGGAAACACTGAAAACCGTTATCAGCTACTTTAAACGGAAATATCTCGTTCGCCTTTCAAGGAATCCAAAAACGCTTCACTCGTCCTATATATATATCTATATTTTGCGGTGTTTTGTAAATTTTTGGGTGATTTTTGGGGATGTCTGGGAGGCGACAGTTTCAAATTGTGTTTTTTAGATTTTATTCTTGATTTTATGTAACTCTTGCGAATTGAGTTTAATTCGATCAGGAGCCAGATATTTTCTGGATATTCCGCTCTTTGAAGGGGGAAACGAATTATTTTCTGCTGGTCATTTAAGGAAAATTATTTTTTTGAAATTGTTTTGGAAACGGGGAAATTTAATACCCATAGAGACCCAAATTTAATACTGCGTTTAGGTTCTCCAATGTACCATCAAGTTGAATATGGCTTTACTGTTAGTTTGGTCTTTGTTTGTTATATCCGAGTTCCGGCACATCAGTACATGATTAATAGCAAACTTAAAAAACCAAATGTGTGAAACCGAGCGAGTTAATGCACCTATCAATGATAAGCCCGAGGGGGGGGGGGGGGGGGGTCGGGCTAACCACAGAAATTTGATCGTGAGGTTGGTCCCCAGGGTAGGGATTTTGATCATATATGATCCCCTGGAACAAGGTTTGAAGGACATCTGACCATCTTTCATTGAATTGCTCCCGGGTGGGGATTTTGACCAATTATTTTGTCCTGGGGGTGGGGAATTTGCCATTTTTTATAGAAAATGTCAAAATCCCCACTACATGCCCGCTCCCCCCCCCCCTCGGGCTCAACATTGATAGGTGCATACTGTTCTCGTTCAGCCGTTTTGCCGTCTGAATGAAAAGTAGTGGAGAGAGGAATGCAAACTCGATCAGTAAACTTACTTGTCCATGACTCTTCTGTGAAGCCTCCAAAAATGTTGTTTCCACTTTTCACAATGGTGACCGTGGCTCCTTTGTTATCACATCTGGAGTGAAATGTTGCAGCTGCAAAGCCATCTCGGGAAGCCCGGAACAGAAGAACCCATTTGCCGCCGGGAGGCAACCAACTTTTCAACATGTCTCGATGCTCATCATTCGTCAGAATTTCCGACTCTTCAAAGGACTTGGTGGGTTTACTTGCTTGAATTGTACTCGGTTTAGAAGACTTCAACTCGTCTATTATCCCTTGAATCTGATAAAATTCAGCTTCTTCTTCAAGTTCCTTGAGAAATGTTGTCCCTTCTGGCAAAGTTAACTTCCCAGTGCGAAGATAATTGAGTATAAACCGGAAGTGAGTTCCATCTCGGTCGATAAAATACGAGCCATCTTCAGAAGGTTTCATCTCAAATCTTCCTGAAAACATGGCCGCCAGCATCGAGTTTGGATCTTTGGTCAGTGTTTGAACGCTTGTTTTGAAGAGGTGGCCGCCAACATCGAGGTTTATCTTCGAGGAAAAGTGAACACGATCCAGTTTCTTCGACATGGAGTCGAATGCTTCCTGCTCCTGGCGAAGTCTCGTTGCTTCTTTCTGTAAAATTTTGCACGCTTCTTTGATATAATTTTCTGCATCCGTCAGGCCTTCGGCTTCGTTTCGTGCCTGATTTTTTTCTCCAAGACTTTGCTTACTCATGGCTTTCTTTCGGACTAACAACGGATCGAAGAAACACTTCGACTGACTCTAGCCAAGCAACCTTTGTAGCTACCGTACTGATTCGATTTAGCGCCCTCCTTCCAATAAGCGCCCCCTTCCGAATAAGCGCCCCCCTTTGAATGTGTTTTTGTCAATAAGCGCCCCTATTCCAATAAGCGCCCCCATTCTAATAAGTGTCCCCAACTCCCCATTCTTATAAGCGCCCCTATTCTAAAAAGTGCCCTATTGTAAAATACTGTCCCTACTGAAGTCATTGACGTCGAATAGATAAACTCACGAACATTCGCCGTACCGTACAAGTATATATTTACTGCTAAAATGAACAATTCTTTAAAAAGTGACTGAACTTTCAACACTTTGTTACTGTTACAGTTTCTATTATTGTAATATTTATTTAAGGTTTGTTTTGAACATTTGGTTGTTTCTCAAAAAATGAAATAAGCGCCCTGTCCCGAATAAGCGCCCTGTCTCGAATAAGCGCCCTTTCTTGAGGTGCCAAAAGTAAATAAGCGCCCCGGGCGCTAAATCGAATCATTACGGTATACACAGCTAACCTGGTCACGTGAGTCATGATAAAGTGAAAGTGCAGCCGAGCGTGTTATATTTGCGTGATTTTGCGAATAGTAACGCAGATGTGCAATAACGTGACCCGCTACATCAGAAGAACTGAAAATTTGAAAAGTGGTTAGGTGCAACTGATTTGTAAATTGAGACAAACACCCCCTAATAATAAAACAAATATATATAAATGTTTGTGCCGGTATCTTAGTTTTACGTTTTGAAAGATGTTTATGTGCGTCATTGATTACTGCAACTGATGACAGGTTTATATTGGCTAGAAGAAGAAAAATACTTACTAAACATATTAAACGATAAATGAAACAGAAAACAAATGACCATCACAGGTCTTTGAACAACATTAACTGCCAATGCAAAACAAGCTCCACGGAAATCTTATCTTTTCTAAGGGCTAACAGTATATGATAGCCTTATGCTCAAATTCCCACGTAACCTGACTCTTCCTCATTGCCTGGTCGGGTTTATTTCACAAGCCAACTAAACTCATGGCGTTTGTGTACTTAACAGAGGGGCCTGAAGGGGTGAAATGGGAACTGAGTTTTGGGCAAATTTTCACTGGGAGAATGGAATTTGGGTCACTTGGACTGGGAATCGCAAACAAAAAAAAACGGTTCCAGAGCTGATTTGAAATAATTTGGAAAAATAATACGCTGGGCTGGGAAATGGGATTTATTCTGTAGTATTTATTACATGTATATGACTGAGAAAATTACTAAATTATGATTTGCCGAGAGCAGTAAAATGTGCACTGCAATGCAAATTATAACGCTCGCGCAATGAAAATTTTCTGTCCTACATGAGTACACTCTTTTTTTTCTACAAGAAGATTGTTTTTTCGACTCAGGCTGAAAATTCCGGCTTTTTTAATTATCTATTTTTTCCTGCAACACGCAACGACATACTTACAGCAAGGATACATACACTACTCACAATACTGATGTTACATTACAATTACTTACACCCTACACTAATTATAGTAATATTATTATTTATTTTTCTGCCGATGCTAGGCTAAAAATGTTCTTGTGAATATTCTTATATTGTAGCCTATGACATTTCCGTTTGTGCTGTAAACCATACACATGTATTACATGTACTGTTCATCGAACTGTCCTTTTATTGGCTAGTTTTCCCGTTTAGAGAAAGGAAGAATTTTATACGGTTTAGCCGGTTCAAAACATAAAATTGTATCGTTTTTACAAATATTCAACACACAAAATTATATTCCATTCAAAATCTCAGCATTGGGTTTATTCTTAAAATATTCTAAAATTTCGCAACTTTTAGCCTCGATATTCATATAAAATTAACTGCTATAGAAAAAAAAGAGTGTAATCGTATAAAAGCTCGAACAATTCACGATTTACACTATTTGTGGGAGATGAAAACTTCTTTAAAATCACGCGGAGTGCAAATCATCCTTAATTGCACTCACAGTCATAAGATCACTGATACCGAAAACTAATATAAGACCCCGTTTACACTTATCTGGATACTTTGGAAAACGCATCTTTTTTTCCTCCGGATGGGCCAACCGTCCACACTGAACTGGATAAATTGCCCACCGAAAACGGAATTTAGTTTTCGAAAACGCTCTTCAAAATGGATTTATTTGAAAACGCCGGCTTTGTGATTTAGTGTGCAAGGAAAACATTTTGCAAACGGAACTCTTTGAAAACGCTCTTCAAAGTCGATATTTAAAAACGCATTTTATCCGTTTTTGACCAAACTATACGCATTTAGTTTTCAAATTTACTGATTTGGACTAGTGTGGACGGAAAATAAATTATACGGCGTTTTCAAATCTCCGTTTACCAATTTATCAGGATTAATGTAGACGGGGCCAAAGTCGTCAGCCGGTTTTTAAAAATAACTTCATGAAGGGTCTGATAATTTAATTGCGACTCGCAATCGACTTTGCAGTACACTGACCACAATTGCCGCATTTTACTGTAACTGGACACAATTTTTACTCAGTTTCTGTTACTTGTCAGGTGTGAAGGTATGTTTCCATGTCCAAACCAAACACTTCGTAATCTGTAACAGTAAAATTTCTTCCTCCTGTGAAGAAAGTGCTCTGCTGGCCTTGAGGACATTTATACGTGTCGCCGAGATTACTGCGACTTGAGTTATCTGTGTCTATATATTTTGATATATATAGGTCCAACCCTTCACCAAACGTTGGTCCATAGCTGCGGTCACTGTAGATGGCAGTCTGTTGGTGTTGATTCTTTATCGGCATTTTAGTTGGGCCCAGGCCTTGCGGGTTGACCATACTAAACAAAAACGCATCAAAACTGCACGTCCACCCTCCCCGTCCTGTTGATGAAATGATGCTTCACATCAATATTCAGAGAGTTTTAGCTATTATGTTATATTCAATCAAACTAGAAATGCCTGACTCGAAGGTCCTCGTGAAGGTAGAAGTAGGGTGCATTTTGGGAGGAGGGATAGGGGTATAGAGTTCTTCTGATTGTCTGTATAGATTTGTCTAGGCCATAGTATTGTAGTAGCTTCAGTTTTGCCACTTTTTCCCGCTTATAATGAATAGTTACATTTTCCTATTATACCACTGAAGTGTTCATGCCCTTGTTCTTTAACGGCATCGTACTCGGGAGGCAAAAGGTTTCATTACGTTTAGCTACATTGCAGGTTGTTAAAGACTGAAACAGAGGCACGCTTATATTAACAAAAAAAAAAGCTAAAAAAATCATTTTCCTTATTTCTTAGGTCACTGACAATTTTTTTTAGTTCATTATTCCAATATCATCATGCCTGACCGAATACAGGGGGATGCTCCGTATTAGTGGACAGTACGGGGAGGCTCCGTCCGAAAGCGATACGTGCTCAGGGCTTTTCCCTTGGTAAATTACCAAGGGAAAAGCCCTGGGAACGAGGTTGTCAATTAATTTAAGTATTTTAGCGGAATTCCTAATGACGAATTAAGAAAAGAGATGCAGTATCCCTTATTTAGCCATTTTCCTATCGAAGGTATACAAAAGGGTTCCCTTTTCTGACGAAAATGGTATATGAAAGGGTAAGTGTTAAGACCTCAGGGCGGAGCCTCTCCCTATTTTGTCTCGTGTCACGGGAAAACGAATATGCTGTGGAAAGCTTAGTGTACCTCGCATAAAGTAACAAGGTAGCCACATTTATTGTAAATTGTTGGAACATTATATGTGGTCTTATTAAGTACAATATTTAGACAATTATTCTTAACGCTAACTATTTTTAACTAGTAACTTTAAATGCACCACTAGTACGACGACACTTTGTATTAGACAATTTAATTGGGTTTTAACTACTTTTAAATTAAGCTCCAAAACGTGACACGAGACACTGAGCCCAAAAGGCTTTTCATTAATGATGCATCGTTGTGATTAGGGACCGTTCATTTTTTATGGGGTAGGCGGGGGGGGGGGGGGGGGGCTGGTGGGATTTGATACATAGTCACCCCCCTTCTTCATCAGAAATTTTTACCTGGCCCCCCAATCGAAATCCAATTTTTTTTCGATGACCTTCCTCCCCCCCAAAAAAACAATAATCAAGTGAAATTAAAATTCCTCACACCTACTGAATAGAGAATGTATCAGTGTACGAAAACCACATCCCCCAAATAGCTGACATTGCCTTAACTGTTTATGTGGATGCCGTCTGTTAGTATGGGTTAGTTAACTTATAAGCTGTTGGGTCTAGTTAATGGCGTTTGGTACATAACAAAGTAGAGGGGTTCGGGGCCATGCTCCCCTAGGAAAATTTGAATTTTCAGAACCTCTGGAATGTTATTTTGGGCATTCTGGCAAGATTTTTTACTATAACAGAAGCCCTCGTTACAACACTTAAAATTATAATTATTTTCAGTGACCCCCCTTACAGACCGTATTTTTTTCGCTGTCCTCCTCCCCTTTGATGCCTATTTTTTCATGCCCCCCCCCCACCTCGTAAAAAATGAACGGTCCCTTAATAGCAAACAAACCAAATGTGTGAAACCAAGCGAGTTATTTGTCGTTCAGCCGTTTTGCCGTCTGAATGGAATGAAGTGGAGAGAGGGGAGGGGAGGGAAGGAAGGGTGGTAGAGTTAACTCGTGCAAACCTTAATCGTTTAACTTACTTGTCCATGACACCTCTGTGAAGCCTCCAAAAACATTGTTTCCACTTTTCACAATGGTGACCGTGGGTCCTTTGTTATCACATGTTAAGTGAAAGCCGTCTCTAGATGATAATGTATCTTGAGACGCTCGGAACAGAATATGCCATTTGCCATCATGACGGTGAAGCCAACTTTTCAACACGCTTCGATGCTCTTCATTTGTCAGAATCACTGATTCTTTAAATGCCTCGGTAGGCTTACTTGCTTGAATTGTACTCGGTTTGGTAAACTTCAACTCGTCAATGATTCCTTGGATCTGATAAAATTCAGCTTCTTCTTCAAGTTCGTTGAGAAATGTTGCCCCTTCTGGTAAAGTTAACTTCCCATACACCGATTCAGCGTAAGCCGGAAGTTGCATGGAAACGAGGCCTAAGGGCCCTCGGCGGCTAAAAACTATAAAGTTTTTACTAGCGTTTGGGGCGTTTCGAGTCGAAAGAAAGCACTTCCTTTACAAATTAGCCACGAATCTTGATCCCTATCAGTGCAAAAGTATAAAGAGAAGAAATTTTAATGTCTACCAGGCGACAGGTGAAATTTTAACAGCTTAGCGGTAAGATTTTGCTGCCAACTTCAATATTCCCTCGCCAGCATAACATGTAGCATAGACTGAATTTCATCAGTTCTCTCAGGTAGTTTACAATCAATTTTGAATTTTGTTAATCAATAAAATGAAACCACTATAAAATCCAGAATACCTTTTAAGAAACAGATTTTTCTGTGGGAAGGAAGCCCTTTGGTTTTCGATCTGAATGAAAACTTTCTAGTATTAATGGAGAAACTCGCGTAAACATCACGCATACATTAAAGACAGTCTACTAATTCTGTTACAGAATTTGTTAGTTTTTTTCAGTAGAATTTGTGATTGGCATGAACTGTTTCAGGTGTAAATTGAATTGTACATGTATTTGAGTTGCAGATTCATGCAGGTTAATAATAAAATAAAGCCAACTTTCATATCAAAAGAATTATAATATAAAGTACACAACGTCGTTTTCGACGCCAATGGGTGAGTTGTGTGTATACACGGAAGCTTATTTACTGTTTGAATTCATCGATTCTAGAGTAGTAGCAAAATGTAGCAGTGTATTCAAAGCAGACTCGGTTGTTATTACCGGTAAAATTATACCGACCGGGAAGCTTACATGTAAACAATAAAATCTTCTCTTGCTGGTCAAATTCGATCCAGATCCGTAAAAAAATTCAGTGAAAAAATCTGACATACCTGTATTTGACTGGGTTGACTGTATGCTTTTCGATTGTTGATTAATTATTATGGTTGGAAAATGATACAACAAACTGTGGTACATGTTTACGTGAGCTTTTCTGTCGAAACAAACTAACATAATTTAGATAACTGAAACTATTTGTGAGACATGTTTACGCGTGACTTTCTCTACGATTCTATGTCGATACCTGCAACTATTTATTCGGATTGAAAACCTAAGGGGCTCTCAAAACCAAATTTGTTCTTCAAAAGTTCCATTCAGTGAATCATAAGGTAGTTCGTTTTATTGATAAACAAAATCCAAAATTGAGTGTAGCCAGAGAACAGCAAACATTCAGGTTATGCTGATGAGCGAATTTAAAATGTTCGATTCCAAAGAAGATGACAACAAAATCTTACCGGTAAGCCGTAAGAATTTCTTCTCTAGCCTGCTAGACCTTAAATTTCTTCTTCTTATACTTTTGAACTTATAAGGATCAAGATTCGTGGCTAATTTGTAAAGGGAATGCTTTTACCGACTCGAAATGCCCCACACGCTAATAAAATCTTTATAATTTTGAGCCGCCGAGGGCCCTTAGACCTCGTTTCCATGCAACTTCCGGCTTACGCTGAATCGGTGTATTGCGGAGGTAATTGAGTATAAATCGGAAGTGAGTTCCATCTCGGTCGATAAACAATGTTCCGTCTTCAGAAGGCTTCATCTCAAATCTTCCTGAAAACATGGCCGCCAACATCGAGTTTGGATCTTTAGTCAGCGTTTGAACGCTTGTTGTGAAGTGATGGCCGCCAATATTGAGATTGACAGTAGAGGAAAAGTTAACATGATCCAACTCCTTCGACATGGAGTAGTCGATTGCTTTCTGCTCCTGGCGAAGCCCTGTCGCTTCACGCCGTAAGATACTAAATGCTTCTTTAATGTGATAGTCGGCATCATCAAGTCTCTGATTGCAAGATTTTTCTTCATTCAGAAGCCTTTGATCGCTCATACTCAGAATTTTTATATAAAAGCGGAAAATTTAATCCTCGTACTCGAGTCTTCAGAAAAGCCGGTGACGTGAATGATAAATAAGGAAAATGTCTTCAGCACAAAAGCGCGCATTTGCATGTTAAGAATCAATCCGACTTCAGTTGACCATTTATATGTAAAACATTTTAAAAAATGATAGTACAAGGTGTCTCTCGGATCAGAGAGGATAATTTTCAGCGAGACCCGAAACGCATCAACCTTTTCTTGTAAAATCGCTTCTACAACCTCGCGGAATTCAACTACTGTACTTCATGTACATCTTAGACATCTTAAAGTGCGAAAGTTCGATGTAACATTAGAAAGTGTATAATAACCGCAAAGTACAGTGTTCCCTTGCAGACTGCTTGTAACGAGACAAAACTCAAAAGTTTCAAAAAAGAGTCGCACTCAGGCCAGACTGGCCCCCAATGCTACTCGTTCCGCCAGTGAAAATTTGTGTTACAATGAAAGTCCATTATTGTACGACTTCTGACGGACCATGAAAACTTCGTCGTAATATAAGCTTGGTCGTGGCTGTCGTATTCTCAAACTAACATTTGTTATACATGTATGACTAAGAAAATTACTTCATTATGACTGGTTGAAATCTAGAGCAGACAAATTTATGAATAATTTTTAGATTTCTGTTGCGATGCAAATTATAAGACCCGCGCAATTAAAAAATTCATTTCAGTCAGTCATACTCTTGAGGGAAAGAATTATAAAGGACGAAAGAATAGAACAAAAAATACTCTAAAACAGCCACAAATTGCCCCAAAAACCACACGGGAAACAAAGAAATGAACAACTGAACCGAAAACACTTGTTCATATTTTTGTTTAGAATGAACTTCTTCAGGATGGAAATGTGTCAGTAAGTTCAAGGTTGAATATCTCAATCGCGTTGCGTTGAATCACTGAAGACAGGAGCCCATGACTTCCTGCTGTAGATTGTCACGGGTAATCTGGATCACCTCTCTTTGTACATTACTAAAAATTACCGCAGTTGTGTCGATGTCACAAAGCCTTTTTGATTAAAAAATATGGCCTGAGTATAGCCTGAAAATTCCATCCTGGTGACGTTGCTCTACAGAGATCCGTGTAGTGTCTCTGATTGGCTGTTGTTTGTGCGGAAAGATTGAACACCAACCACACGGATCTCTGTAGAGATGCGTGAACAATATAGACCTTTTGGGGTCTTATCACAGGCCGGCCGCCTCTTGAAAGAATTGAGCAGGTGAGGAGGGAGGCCTGTTTACTGGGGCTAGATAAGAGAGACTTCTGAATTCAAAATAATAAAAATGCAACTTGACATCGAGGGGTACTTCCTTATTTTAGTCCATTATAAGGAGTAATCCCCCACCCCAACCAAAAATTATCAAGACAGTTTACTCTTCGCCATTACACTAAATTATAAATTACACAGGGATTTTCAGAAATACAGATCTAGACTCTACAAATCAGATCTGCCTATCTAATTTTTTACAGTATTTTACCCAAGGTGCCATTTTACATTCTATTGCCATTCTATTAAATTCTCAACACCTCGCAATCAAACCCACTTCTATGTCTTTTTTTTAAGAGCGCCGTACTTCAAAATTTAACCAAGTACTGATATCAACATCAAGTGACGATATGACCGGAAGTTCTTCTTGTGACGCAAACATGAAGCAGGTGAAACTATGGAGCGTTCTTTTAATCAAAAGGACATGTGGGCCATAAGTGCTTATCTGAGTAGATGATTTTACAGAACAAACTATGCGTGAAGAAATAATATATTTTCTAATATAGTAAAGGAATATAACGGGCACGATATTACTTTTTCTGAAGAGGGGCTTGTATTACAAATAACAAACAAAATACAAAAACAACACATAACTAACTTTTCAAGCCGAAAAAAAAACACGTATTCTGCTTTGCCACCCATGCATGCACTATGACTAGGTAGGGCGAGTTTTTTCGGTTTGGTTACAACACAGAGCGGTACATGCATTTTCTGCTCTGTTCTGATTGGTTTATTCCGATATTTTCGTTTGTTGTGATTAGTCAGATGAGATAAGCGTTAGATTTTGATTTTATAACAGTCATCATAAGAAAGTGTTCAACCTCTTTGAGCGCTTCCCCATTCAGCGAAGCCATCATGCTGAATGGGGAAGCAGTCAAAGAGGTTGAACACTTTACCTACCTGGTTTCAAAGGTGTCAACCAGCGGAGATGGAGAGGAAAAGATCCTAGCTCGGATTTCAAAGGCAAGTCAGGTTTTTGCCTCTCTTCGGAGCACTTGGAAATCCAGAAACATCAGCCAGAAAACCAAGATCCGATTCTTTAAGAGCAATGTCTTAAGTACTATTTTGTATGGTGCAGAATCCTGGAAGATGACCAAGACCATTAGCCACAAGCTAGAAGTCTTCCAGAACAGGTGTCTACGAAGGATTCTCCGCATCTTTTAGCCAAACACAATCTCAAACTATGAGCTGCGCAGAATTACAAGAACAAAAACCATCACACAGCAAGTGCAGCGAGGGAGATGGAGATGGATTGGGCATGTCCTTCGTATGATCCCTATAGCCCTACCAAGAGTCGCCCTCAGATGGACCCCGGATGGCCGTAGAAAGAGAGGTCGCCCAAAAGAAACTTGGAGAAGGACGGTGGAAAGAGAAATGAGAGACAACTAATGGACATGGGGCCACCTCGAACGAGCAGCGGCCGACCGTAGCCAATGTCTGATAATAGTCAATTGTAATTTCATATCACGCTATTCGAATTGTTATGTTACGTCACTGCGTGACATTTACTTACAGATTGTATAGGGAATAGATCACGTACTTGATTCAAAGCTAACTAAGAATAACTATGAGCTAGATTAAGGCTATGTATTACAATAGGATATAGCAAGCCAAGATTTAACCGCAGCACTGATTGTATTTCATTTCTCGGATGTATAAGCCATTGATGTATTAAGCTTTAGTTTAGAACGGAATAGCGATTGAAGGTATAACATTGTAAACGAGATTGTGAGAGAATTAAACGCAACTATCAGAACTATTGGAAAGATACAGTCCTCTTGATTGTAAACCAGCGTCGGGAGAAGTTCCCGAACAGCCAATGGCGCTATCTGGTTGAGGCCTTATGTGCACCCATGCACGAAGAGGAATAAAGTAAAATCATAAGAAAATTGGTCAAACTCCCCCTCTGCGAAATATTATATGATCTTCTTTGTGCTACGGCGAAACAAACGCAAATAGATGGGAATGTTGTTGTACTTATTGCTTCCCCGCTGAGCTTGGGATCCCCTCAAACATTATATCAATAATCGACGACGTGCTTCAATCGATCGGCAATGCGAAGTACAAATTAGTTTTCGGAGCAGCAGAAGACTTTTTGGATGCAAAGCTCCAAGATATTTTAAAGGGCGAAGATTCTGCGCTTCACAATAGTGAATTCAAATAAATTCTCCGTAGAGATATACGATGTCCTGCTAAAGTTCCCCAAGCAAATTGCAAAGGAGCACGCGCATATTCTGCAAATATCGGAAGGACCGCTTGATTTCGGCTTTCTGCCTCTTTTGCAGGTTTTTTTGGGGGTAAAAGAAGTAGTCTGAGACATCTTCCTCAACACCGAACACAAGTGTTGGTGTTTCGTAAACTGGCACTTGTGGTCAATTAAACAAGCACTTTACCGCTCAAATTTTATTGGTCCGATTTACTTGATAGGTCAAGAGGTGGAGTTGTTACCTACAGGGCGATAACAAGGGGGGGGGGGGGGAGTCTAACAAGTCCACTAGTACTTTTATTCAAAGATGTCCACAGCCTCTCTATTTTTCTTTCGCTCTCTCCCGCCTCCCCTACCCTCTCCCCTCCCCCTTCCCCCGCGCTTCGCTCGCCGATTCACTCGCTTTTTTGCGTTGAAAAATAGATTCTTACGTTAAAATCAAAGGCCCTTCGAGCAACCTCATGGTAATTCGGTGAAGTGCCGTCCTTCACTTTTTTTTTCAAATAAGCGTTCAATAATGTAACGGTCTCACTTTATTTGCCTTTAAATGCTTATTTTTTATGTGTGAGTGGCATCAATGGGTCACTGATGTTTTGTGCTCTCCGGCTCCGTAGCGCAGATTCTATTTTTTTTTTTTCACCACCAAAATAAAGTGTAACCTTTGAATATGTTTTTTTACAGTCTTGGATGCGCTGAAGTGCGTTTTCAATAACTTTTCTGTCAGTACATATATTGTATACGTACCGGGCAGCGACAAGCGTTATTTTTGAGCAGCCGATGAAATTTAAGAGAAAGATGCACCTGGGCACGTCGTGTTTCTGCTCGCCTCAAAAAGATGAAAAATGGATGACGTGACACGAGATGACGTTACGCGAAACAGAAACGTGCTATGGAACTCGTGTTTTTCCAGTGAGCTGAAACGTTTATTAAATCACGTCACATGCGAAATTGGATGTATTTTGTACCTGGTTTCAGTATTAAAGTCACAATCTCACTTTGTTTTCATTTTTGAATGTTTTCTTTTCTTTCACGGGAGTTGCGTGAATGGGTTATTGAGAGTTTGTGCTCTCAGGCTTCGTAGAGCGATTTTTTTTACCGCTGAAAACGGATGATGTGACGCAAAACAAAAACGTGCCGCGATAGCTGAAACGTTTATTAAATCACGTCACCTGGCAAGCGAATTTGCATGTATCTCATACCTGCTATCAGTAAGGCCCCGTCCACACTGACCCGGGTAAATTTGAAAACGGAGAAATTTAAAAACGCCGCGTAAAATGTTTTCCGTCCACATTAACCCGGGTAAATTTGTAAACGATACGCTTCTTTGGTGAGCGTTTTTGAAAAGCTCCGTTTTCGGTGACCAAAAACGCCGGTTCAGTGTGGACGGTTGGCCTAACCGGAGTAAAAAAGATGCGTTTTCAAATTTACCCGGGTCAGTGTGGACGGGGTCTAAGTCACAATCTCAATAGGCCATTTCCGAGTTACCGTTTTAAAACGAGTCTACGTGCGAAACCATTCAAATGAAAATGAGTTTAATTTGCATAAAAATGGACCCGTAGGTGAAACGTATTATCATATGAATGGTTTCGCACGTAGACTCGTTTTGAAACAGAGGCATAGGGTAACTCGGAAATGGCCTATTCATTAGCCTGCGTAGCAGGCGTCTGTGTAGTTTTTAGCGCTTTTAAAAGAGTGCGCGATCACGAGTCGATTTTTTCCTCGCGTGGCTCTCTCGCGCCTTTCGCGTTTCTCCCATACGCGCGCTAGAAACTATACGGCGCCTGCTACGCAGGCTACCTTTTCATTTGCCTCTTTGAATGTTTTTTCTTTCTCATGGGAGTTGCGAGAGTGGGCTTGTGCTCTCAGGCTTCTTAGAGCGAATTTTTTCACCACTAGAATAAAGTGTAATAACCTTTGATCCCCTTTCGCATTTAGAAAAATTCCTTTTGTAAATATTGATCAACCTCGTTTCCGGGAAGAGATAGATCGTGGGAGTGAGGTTGGAGAATAATTTATTTCTGATTGACATGTGCTTGATGCGTTTAAAAGACCTTTCTGTCAGCACGTTTACCGTTCAGCGCATAAATTAATTGCGGTTTGATATCAGAATGGAGTGAGTGAGTCAATTAAGCTCAAAAGTCATTTTAATACCCTCATAACCATTCGGTAAAAATAGAGAGGCTGTGGACAGTCTACACTTCACAGTTAATAGTTTCAGTTACAGTCGACTACCGATAACTCGAACCCTCGCTAACTCGAACCTCGCGCTAACTCGAACCAAAATCGATTTCCCCTGGATTTCCTTCATACATTTACTGTAATTTTACCCTCGGTAACTCGAACCCTCGATAACTCGAATCTCCCGCTAATGCATCAGTCAATTGAAACCCCGGCCCCCCGACCCCCGGGACTTACCGGGGAATTTAACATTTACCAAGTGTTAAAACCCGGCTTATTTACCCGCCCTAGGGGCCTAGACGTCTGTTAAACGCCCCGCATAGCGGGGCATCCGAATCGACTTTCAGGATAAAAACGGACAAAAATCTTGATTTCGTTGCAAAAGTTGAAAAATCTATTTCTTTCATTTATTGTCCATATATAGTTATGAGGTCGGAAAGAAACCTGATGCAGTTTGTTTCCGCCAAAAACCTATTTCATAAAAAATTATTTTTCGTGGTCAGAGACACAAATTTGTCAAATTTAAAACCCGAAATTAGCCATTATGAACACGCCTGCCGGAAGACCCATAATATCAGGGTGTGATTGCCCTAACAGAACATATTTCAGCTTTTGTTGACAGACTTTAATAACTTCATTGAGAAGATTACACTGCCATGCCTAAACAGCCTAAAAAAGCTTTCGTTGTCTCATTAACACTGTATGCGAAGCGTACGGATGAATTTCATCAAAGAAACCCTCCCGTACCTAACAGGGTTTTAAGAAAGATGCTCAGTGTGATCTTTCAAGAAAGCTCGTTCCAATTCAATGGAAAAAGTTATCTTTAAGCACATCAAACAGCCATGGGCACGACAATCGCCGCAGTTTCTGCTGTCATCTTCACGGCCAAAATAGAAAACGAAATACTCAGACAAGTAGCAATAGGCCTATCCTTTGGAAAAGATTTATTGACGACGTCTTTTAAACTGATGTGGGACACAAGAAGAGACAAAAAAGAAGAATTTCTTTTAAAGGTAAACAGCTTTCACCCTACGATATAATTCACGGCTGAAATCTCAGAAACAGAAACTACTTTCTTGGAGACGATAGTGTACAAAGGTGGCAGATTCCAAGTACAGTGAGTCTATTTTTATCGTGCCAACACATTAAATACAAACCCAGGCGTCGCGAAAGGCTTTATCAAGGAAGAAGCGTGGAGACTTCAGAACGGATTTCTCAGAAGGAACATTTTGAGAAAAGCATTTAGTCCTTTATGTTAAATCCCGGCCGCCGTCCCCGCTTCAAGTGATCGCGTGCTGTTAAATCACCGCTCCACGGCCCCGGTCTACTGACATTTTGTTAAAACCACCGCCCATCGGGGCCAATGCGCCGTTAAAAGTGCGTTAAATCCCGGCTTTGGACGCGTTAAATCCCCGCTAAGTCCCGGGGGTCGGGGGGCCGGGGTTTCAATTGACTGATGCATAACTCGAACCAATTTTCGTTTCCCTTTAGGTCATTTTCTATACTAGTGGTAACCACAGGTTAGAAAGTGCGGGCCTTGACGCACTTAGAACTGAAAGGTTCTGGTACAAGAGTGCGTAATGTTAGATAGCAGTGTCGATAAATAAATGATAAAATGGACAAAAGACAATGGTATTCCGAGTAACGCGTCACGCAAGGAATGCATGTTTTATCATTTCCTATTGCAGCGAACCAATCTATGTTTTTGATTACACAGTTTTGTGAAGTGTAATCGAGCACCCGGTGTGAACTGAGATGTGTTTTTTCTCAGTCGGTAAACTCGCTATTAAAAGGCAAGCAGCTTGCCTTTTGTTAACGTGGCGCGATTAATGAAAAATCACTGGACAAAATTAAAGACAATTACAGTTGAACCTCGCTAATTCGAACTCGGTTATTTCGAATTCCCCGTTAATTCGAACTAAAACCCGTTTCCCTTGGATTTGCCCTTCAGTCATTTACTGTCGGCTATTTCGAACTCCCGCTATTTCGAACTATTTTTTGTTTCCCCTGACGGTTCGAAATAACGGGGTTCAACTGTATTCCGAGCAACGCGTCACGCAAAATTGCCGCGAACCGGCCGCGAACAAGTCAGAGTTGTTTTTTGATTGACAGTTGATTGTGAAGTGTAGTCGAGCACGTGGTGTGAATTGAGATGTGATTTTCCTCGGTTGATAAACTCGCTATGTTGTCAGTGTTATATATAACGAATTCCTCGAGAATAACCGTTGCTGGAATCATTCGCTTTGCCGTTGTTTTATCTGTGATATAATTTCTCAAAAGCAACACCTATAAAACAACGTCTACAAATCGTAATGTTCGCAATCTTCCATGTGACAGAAGCGTAGATCATCTTTGAATAAAAGTGGAAGTATTAGACTCCTCCCCTTGTCTTCGCCTTGACCTTTCAATTAAATCGGACCAATAAAAATGTGAGCGGTGAAGCGCTTGTTTAATTGACTACAAGTGTCAGTTTACAAAACAACTACACGTTTGGTGAAAAAAAAAAAACGTGAGTTTTTATTTCGGTGTTGATAATGTCGTCTGAGACGACTTCTTCAACCCCCAAAAAACCAGCAAAAAGAGGCAGAAAGCCGAAATCAGGCGGTCCTTCCGATTTTTGCAGAATATGGTGCTCATTCGCGATTCGCTTGGGGAACTTTGGCAAAACATCGTACATTTCTCAGGGTCGGCCAGGGGGGTAAGTGGTATACCAATATACCTGAAAAACCTGTACCCAGTATACCCAAAATTTCTCTTCAAAATCATGTAAAAAAAAAAACAAAAATTGGGAAAACGCAGTATACTTTATACCCATAAAGGCCCAATTTTAGCGTAAAATACTGTATACCCAATTTAAAATTGCCCTGTATACCGTATACCCAAAAACCCTGGCCGACCCTGATTTCTACGGAAAATTTATTTGTCGAGCCAAAACGCGAAGGTGTTTTACGGCGAAAGTTGGCGGACGTCTTGGCCGATTTGGGAATTGTACTGCAAGAAGACGAATTTCGTTCTAGTAGAGTGTGTTCACCTTGTGCATCTAAAGCTAGAAATGCAGCAAGCAATATTGAATTTATAAAAAAATCTCTAGCGCGACCGATAGATGGCGTAGAATCTCCTACAAGGCAAGTTGATCGTGACGAGCGATTCAAAAGAATGACACGTTCGCCTCACACATCTTCGGCGAGGCAAAAGTTATGCCGGCCAAGTGATTCAATTTGATCATTCATGATGCTTTCTAGCGGCGAAACAACAAGAACAACAACATTCCCATCTTCTTGCATTTGTTTCGCCGTAGCATACAGCTGGTAGATAAGGCTTTTCCCGAAGCCAGTCGGTAAAATTCCAAGTACGTCCTTCGAACAAAGAAGATGGGGAACAGCCTCTTTCTGCTTGTCTTTAAGCGATGAATCGTTTGGATTTTTCCCCAACGAGCGTTCCAATAATCAATTCATTGCAATTCGCAAATCACAGCATGTCAATAGTGATGACAACTCGAGCAAACCGCAAGACGCCTCCTGCAAGCAATCATGATCGGCCGTTGTCAAGGTGATGACACTTTTGCCGCCTTTCAACCAATGGGAATTTTCCGTTTCTGGAGAAACGGGAAATTCAATATTTCCAAAGATGTCTACAGCCCCTCTATTTTTTTCGCTCCCCGCCCCCCACCCCCTTGCTTCCTCCGTTTTGCGCTGGCGTCCAGTTCTCTTGCCGTTCTCACCGCGCGCTCTTCGATCGAAAAAACACGAAAAAATAGAGGGCTGTGGACAGTCTAGGGGACAAACTGTTGAGAGATTGACTCATTTTTCGCATTCTTATCGTTCTTGGAGAAGAGATTTTTCTCTTCCGGTGTTACGACAAACTATCGTGATTGACACATTTTTTTGCGTTCCGATCGTTCTTAGTGGAAAAACAAAATTTTCAACATCCGGTTTGCAGATAGCCTTTATAAACGTGGCGCGCACGCGTAATACGCAACCCGCTGGTCACTGTCAAGATTAGGGTTGCGGGCCTCTCTTGGGCCCGCAATAATTTTACCCTCGATAACTCGAACCATGTTTGTCAATACCTGACAGGTCAAAACAAACAATGTACTGTAGTCCAAAACGTTGAATTAATTTTGAAATTAAAACGTACACGAGTCAGAGCCGTCCCCGAAACGCCCCTCAAAACACGAAATGTGCCATGCCATTGACGTGCTACAGACGTTCAGTTTGTTTGTGGAGGTTGATACCGATTCTTTCAAATCCAACCTTAGAAAACTTTAAAGGATTATCGTCAGGATAAATTAACTGACCATTTCTCGAAAAAATAAATCGCATAAACTCTGCAGCAGTAGCCTATAGTGTTTTTCTCTTTGAAACCTGCAACGTTCGCAGCTGATTTGATTTGTTTTACGTTACGTTACGTTCTGGTTTATACAGTGATTTAGAAATGTATTGTTCTTTTTTTCTTTTGCCTTCTCTATACTCTAATTAAATTTGTTTAAAATGTACACTGGTATACATTGTATGAATAGAAAATCAGTAAAAACCGTTTTTTTCTTATTCCCGGTCATTTGTTTTTAACTCTCAATAACTCGAACTCCCGATAACTCGAACCATTTTCAATTTCCCTTGAAGGTTCGAGTTATCGGGAGTTGACTGTATTTGACAATTCCTTTCAGATGGCTTGTATCCCAACTCGATATAGATATCTCTGGTTACAGACTTCTATGGGCGTCTACTGCAGAACGATCGATAATTCAGTGCCTTATTTCTGTAAACTTTTTTTCTTCTATAAATCAACTAGCTGTGATGAAATCTTCAACTAGTAGCCTGCGAATACAGCCGCCTCTCTTCGCTCCCGGCCGGTTTGGCGTTTCGCGATGAAATGTTACCTGGATTGATCTCTTCTCGTCTAGTATTTTGTTACGTGTGGTGTCCAAACACTTCGTAATCTGTTACAGTAAAATATCTATTTCCTGTGAAGAATGTGTCCTGCTGACCCGAAGGACATTCATACGAGTGGCCGAGATTACTGTAACTTGTAGTATTTGTGTTGGCATTATCTGATATATGTAGGTCGTGTCCGAAGCCAAACGTTGGTCCGTTCAGGCGGCCACAGCAGATGGCATTCTGTTGCTGTTGACTCTTAAGTGGCATTTTAGCTGGCCCCAGGCCATGCTGGTTGGCCATACTAAACAAGAACGCGTCTCTGCATCTTGTCCACCCTCCCTGACCTGTTGACGAGATGATGCCTTGCATCAATATTCAGAGATTTCGAACTATTATGTTATTTACACTAGAAATACGCACTTGACTCGCAGGTCCTCGTGAAGGTAGAGGTAGGGCGCAATTTGAAAGGAGGGGTAAAGATATAGAGTTCTTCTGATAGTCTGTCTGTACAGATTGTCTTGGTTCTAATAAACAGCGTACTCGTTCTACCGACCGTTTCTGCTTGTATTCCTTTAACGGACTTTTTTTCAAGTAAACGAAAAAACCAATTAAGACCAGGCGCATTCACACCTTTCTTGCCCAAGCTAGTATAGAACAAACACAATGACCTCGACCAGGGCTTGAACCTGAGGCGTCACACTACGGAGTCCAGCGCACTAAACATTGGGGCACTGCGCTTCCGCAAGAAAAAATTACTAAGCTAGACATGGATGCGTTTTAGAATTGCGTTATGACAATCTTTGCAAGAAGATAAAATATCAGTTGTCATTGTTGTAGTCCAGTCCCTGAACTCTCTCTTCGGCGCGCGCCCTATATAGGGGCTGACTCGTCCCAAGTCGTCCCTTATTCGTAGATTGCAAGACGCGAAGGTTGCTGGGAAGGAGGAAATGATTCCCTCCGTGTTCATTCTCGACCCCAAAGCACTTCTCTTTTGCCGTCAGTCACATGCAAAAGACAAGAGCTCTGGGGTCGAGAATGAGCCCTGTCGACTCAAGACGGTCTCAAAAGACCACTGGGGACTAGTCAGGTATAGGGGTTGAACACAATTGAACGCCTAGAGTTCAAACCCTATAAAGGGTGCGCGGAAGAGAGAGTTCAGAGACTGGACTAGCAACGTTGTTCTGATATCGGAATATCATTCAATTAAAACAAATGGGAAAGAGAGGGGAACATATCATGGTAATTACTAAAAAAAAAAGATAGCTGAATGATTCAGGAAGCGAATGACTTCATGAGAATTCATTACGTCTCTCTAACTAAATAATGATCCAAATGTGTGAAACCGAGCGAGTTAATGTTCTCGTTCAGCCGTTTTGCCATCAGAAAGAAATGTTCGGGAGAAAAGGAGGGGAGGGGAGGGGAGGAAGAGGGAGGGGAGGGGTGCTAGAGTTACATCACGCAAACCATATTAATTATCGATCAGTATTAAAACTTACATGCCCATGACTCTTCTGTGAAGCCTCCAAAAATGTTGTTTCCACTTTTCACGATAGTGACCGTGGGTCCTTTGCTGTCGCATTTGGTGTGAAAGGTTTTAACTGCGAAGCCATCTCGAGAAGCTCGGAACAGAAGACGCCATTTGCCGTCCTGACGTGGAAGCCAACTTTTCAACACGCTTCGATGCTCATCATTTGTCAGAATCTCCGATTCTTCAAAGGGCTTGGTAGGCTTACTTGCTTGAATTGTGCTCGGTTTAGAAGGCTTCAACTCGTCAATGATTCCTTGAATCTGATAAAATTCAGCTTCTTCTTCAAGTTCCTTGAGAAATGATGCCCCTTCTGGCAAAGTTAACTTCCCAGTGCGAAGATAATTGAGTATAAACCGGAAGTGAGTTCCATCTCGGTCGATAAAGAACGAGCCATCTTCACAAGGTTTCATCTCAAATCTCCCTGAAAACATGGCCGCCAGCATCGAGTTTGGATCTTTGGTCAGCGTTTGAACGCTTGTTTTGAAGAGGTGGCCACCAACATTGAGATTTACGGTCGAGGAAAAGTGAACATGTTCTAACTTCTTCGACATGGAGTCGATGGCTTCCTGCTCCTGGCGAACTCTTGTCGCTTCTCGTTGAAAGATTTCGCACGCTTCTTTGAAGTAATTTTCTGCGTCCACAAAGCCTTGATTTCGTAGCTGTTCTGATCTGCCAAGTGCTTGATCACTCATGTTTCAGTCCTTTCTGACAACGGAAGAATTATTTTACTGATTGTCTGGCTGTAGCGTACGTAGTACTACGTAAATGGGTCCGTGTGTCCTGCTGTATAACGTATCAACATTGATAACTGTCTCGGAGGGTGCAATTTGCAGGTTGCAGGTTGCAGGTTGCAGGTTACAGGTTGCAGGTTGCAGGTTAGACTTATGCTCTTATTAATGTACGTGCAGGCTATGAATGTACTTCACTCGAAAATTAAAGGATTTGCACAGATCGTTTCAAAGAGTTATCTTTTCCCATTTGATTGGTTCATGAACAATATAAAATAGAGTTGATTGGGCTGAACCTTTCCCTTTTACTTTACTTGGTATCGGCTAGAGAAGACAGAAAACATGAAATAGAATCGTCAACTTTATTATTAATGTTTATTACATTTCAATATTTACTTTTTAAACAATCGGCACTACTTTGGCGAAGCAGGACCAAGATAATCCGCGATAAGACAATACATATTGCAACAGTATTGATTAAAATGCCGGGCCTGGCGTCAATAAAATGCAAGTAGTTTACATTTTCACGGAACATTTCAGATCTTGTCCTTCCAGGGCGAACATTTCAAGAGCCTAAAGCATATCTTGCAAAAAGAATTGAGCCAAAACAAACTGAACTAGCACAACATGTGGCAGAGTACAGATTTAGAGTTGTCATTCAACTCTACAAACGGAAACCACGCAGCGCGGACTTATCGACCTCTAGACACTTCCTCGGCCACAATCTTACGGCTCTATTCAATACATAATGCCTCCAAATAAAAACAGTACCCTCAGAAAGAAGTCAGAAGCAAATAAGGTCGAAAGACCGAACTTAGCATTGAACGGCAACGGTGCAAATGTCACGAACGTAGGAGTCGTGTAGGCCTGTCACCTTTATTTACAATTGACCATTAACATAAACCAATACACTTCCGGAAATCTCAACTTCCGGTTTTTTTTTGCGCTGTCGCGTAAGTGTGAAACAACAAAACAAAAAAGCTATCCAACTCCTTCCATATTTAAGTGAAATCCTGACCTGTAACCTGCAACCTGCAACCTGCAACCTGCAACCTGTAACCTGCAACCTGCAACCTGCAACCTGCAAATTACACCCTCCGTAACTGTCTTCGGCTTTTCGGCTAACAAGTTATTATGACATTTGAAACCTTCAAAAGTCGTAACCCTAATGCATGCAAAGCAACATGCCAGCTACCGCTGCGTACGTCACAAACCACAATAAACTCTGTTTCCGCGCGTATAAATAGCAAACATGCAAAAACAATCGAATATATATTTTTGTCGATAGCTTGTTATGCTTTCACTCGGACGTATACAGGATGGGATCTTTGGTTATTTTTTATTTCACGTTAGCTAACAGGCGGTGAGGGTTTGTTTCATTCAAACGTGACAGAACGTGACGTAAGAGTCGCGTATCTTTCACCTTTTTCCCAGAAGACTAGAAAAAGGTGAAGCTATATGGTTCTTATTCTAATGGAAGCAGTGTTGGCTTGTAACTCCTCTATTAACGACGACGATCAGTTTTATAATTATTTTCTTCTTTCTGCATTATTTGGCATCAAGCTCTTTCAAGGCAGAATTTCAGCTTTCTGCTCTGGTCACAAACAACCACGAACTCAGGAGAATGCGACCAAAGAAGACTGCTGAAAGTCACGCCCGTTCTTCCATGAATGTTCATAGGATTTTCTTGGCAACTATTTTTCTTAAAATACACGTTTCACACACCGCCATGTCGATCGAGTGTGTGACGATAGGTTTTTCCTTGCTTTTGTGTGTTGAACCGACTTTTGAACTAAAACTGGAACGCACTGAAATATGACTGAAATCTGACTCAAATATGGGGAACTTAGCTCGGTAGCAACCACTTGTTGCGGAAATGGAGCCTCGTAACAAGCCCCAGGTACACGGCGATCTACTTCAAGAATCTTTCTACAGACGTAAGGCTGAGGCAGAACTTGGGTCCAACAGTAGTTTATTCTAACTCAATTTGTAATCAAAGAAAGTTTACAACGTCGTTTGCTTATATATCATCCCACAGGCGGCCCAAGCTCACGATGTGCGGAGTTCAAATAATGTTAACCTGCGGTCAGGCGTTATTTTTCTCGCGGCGGAGGGGTCAACGGAAAAATGAACGCCTGGTACAATTACTTGTCGAGTCGTCTGTAAAAATTCCAGAATCTGGACTTTTTTCTGATTGGTCAGAAAACAAAAGGCAACATGAGAACTCTATTCTGATTGGCTAATTGAGTTCAAGTCTAATTTCCGGTCCAAAACTATCGCGCGTTGATGATTGTTATCATGGCGGGTGATGAGCGGAATGAAGTAGAAAGCGAGTTCTTCCTGTTCTTCTAGCTTTTAGAAAATCTCTCAAGAGTTTTGTGCACAAAACATTTAAAGACGAACAAAGGGAGTGTATTCGACGAATAGTTTGTGAAAGAAAAGATGTTTTGGCGGTGCTTCCGACGGGACTCGGCAAGAGCGTGATCTATCACCAATGGTGTCGAAGACTATTACATCACACCACCAAAGACGCCATGCCAGACGATCGTGCCAGTGACGAAAACTACGACCTTGAAATGTCTGTCCTGAGCCTTACACAAAATCAGCCTTTGCAGAAAACAAATTTTAAAAACCATCCGATCAACTCGTTCAAAAAGGGTAATTCAAACACATGTTTGTGAGAGTAAAAATATAATTGAAGGCGTTAATCACGCTTATCAGATGGCATCGCCGACATTCTCGACGACGTTGACAGATATTTTAATTAGGGGGCGGCAGACGACTTGACAAGTAATTGTATCAGGCTTTCCTTTTTTTCTCCTTCCCTCCGCCGCGAAAAAAAGAAAGCCTGATCGCAGGTTAAAATAATGTACTCTTTTGAAATACGCGAAACGTGACTCTTGCCGGTGTTGTGTTACAACGATTCGTATTTATAAAGGTTTGTATGGGAGAAGACGCTTTTAAATTTATAGCTAAATATAATGATATTTTGACAATAAAATCAACTTCCCTCGATGTCTTGTTGTTATATCTGTTGTTATCTCGGTTCTCAGGCCGATCCGAGGCGTTTTAAGCGAGTTATGCCATTTCGGGTTTCCACTGCTAAGAAATACTTCTTCTTAGCAGTGGAAACCCGAAATGGCAAAACTCGCTTACTTCTCCTTAGCAGTGGAAACCCGAAATGGCATAATTCGCTTATAACGCCTCGGATCGGCCTGAGAACCGAGATAACAACAGATATAACAACAAGACAACTGACAAGACATCGAGGGAAGTTGATTTTATTGTCAAAATATCATTATATTTAGCTATAAATTCAAAAGCGTCTTCTCCCATACAAACCTTTATAAATACGAATCGTTGTAACACAACACCGGCAAGAGTCACGTTTCGCGTATTTCAAAAGAGTACATTATTTGAACTCCTCACATCGTGAGCTTGGGCCGCCTGTGATCATCCTAAGCGAGTTTCTACACAGGCTTCCCAAGCTCAAAAGTCGTCTTTTTGATGTGTTTTGAGAGCCCTTCGGGCGGCCGACTCTACATACGTGGTGTATGCGACAGCTTGTGTATATAGAGAAATGTATGGGAAAATCACGGATTCTCTAAAATCGGGTAAATAACTATTTATTTTGAAATAAAGTTTATCTTCCTCAAATGTGTCGCTTACTTGTGTCTTGTGCCGAATTTGAAGCCATTCCGACGCCATTTAGCGAAGTTATACGAAGTCGTTGTCTCCCCTTCTAAAAAGAAGAAGGGGAGACAACGACTTCAAATAACTTCGCTAAATGGCGTCGGAATGGCTTCAAATTCGGCACAAGACACAAGTAAGCGACACATTTGAGGCAGGTAAACTTTATTTCAAAATAGATAGTTATTTACCCGATTTTAGAGAATCCGTGATTTTCCCATACATTTCTCTATATACACAAGCTGTCGCATACACCACGTATGTAGAGTCGGCCGCCCGAAGGACCCGAAGGGCTCTCAAAACACATCAAAAAGACGACTTTTGAGCTTGGGAAGCCTGTGGTTTCTATTGTTAAAATTTTACAACGTGGAAAAGCTATAATAATGCAGCCATGCAAAAACGTGCAGTGTGGAACTCCTGTTTTTCAGTGAGCTGAAACGTTTACTAAATCGTGTCACATGGCAAGGGAAACTATCAGTAAGTCACAATCTCACTTCATTTGCCTCTTTGAATGTTTTCTTTTTTCATGGGAGTTGCGTGAATGGGTCATTGATGGTTTGTGCTCTCAGGCTTCGTAGAGGGAACTTGATGTTGTGTTACCGAGAATCCTGAGCCGTCCGTTTTGTAAACGGCCGCTTCACTTCATCGAACCGTCCGAAACAGTCCACTATGGCCAAGACCAATTTAATTGAAAGTCTTGATTCACGAACTTCCGATCGTTGTGCGCAGACTCAGAGTCTAGTCTGCTCTAAAGCTAATTGGCTGCCAATTGGCTGACAATTGATAATGAGCCGCCTAAGTAAAACTGTCGCACTTGGCCAGAACCCAGAGTCCGCGTTTTTGGTGCTGACCCAGAGAGGAGCGAGCTCTGGGGTCGAGATCGATTCTACGCTACACCTGGACATAACCGACAGACATGCGCAGTGTCCCAAATTTTGAGAATTTACTTCCGGTAGCCGTATGCGTAGTGGCGGCAGCCGTTGCGACTTGCTTAAACTCCCTAATATTCGTCCGTCGGAGCCTGCGCCTGTGAAATCCAGGTGCGATGCAACTTACGAGCTCCACAACTCTCTACAATGCTCTGAGTACAACTGTTTCACCCATCAAAGAAGAAGCAAAACTTGAAGACTAGAGAACGCCCGAAATCGTCAATTCCATACGAAAAACATCTCAGGCATCTCCTCGTCACTTGTACTTGTTATCTGCTCAAGGACCCCACCCACTTCAGGTTGTCATAGCTGTGCAACAACGTTTTGCAATTTAATAAACTGCAGGGTTAGATTCGTGAAAAGAAGGAGGAGGACACCACTAAGATGCTCTGAGGAACAACAACCTGCACCCACCCACCGAAGGTTAGGAATTTTTCACAAGTAGTACCCTATTTTGTTTGGGGCGGGTTTTTTCCCCACCTTTGCTGGGAATGATTTATATTGGTAATGCTTATATGGAATGTTATAGTTGGTTTTTAAGAATGGACGGCAACCTGAAACAGCAAATAATTCTCAGTGTTTCTTACCAGCCAACTTCGCTCTGCAACTGCATTGTTTGATGAATGATTCGTCAGAATATATATAAGTAACATAGAACATAATCAAGGCTAAAAAAACTCCATTCAATTTATTTTAATAATGTCCTTTTTTGGTTCATATCTGCTGAAGTGAATATAGGATAGACGACTACCGACTCTAAGGCGAGTTTTTACCCAAGAGCACGCTCCATTAGTTCAAATAGCTCCTCTCACTCTTGCCGCTGATTTCTGGGAATTCTGATTACTATGTCGTGAATCTTGTAGCCTGCGAATAGGCTCCGGAACATCGGCGAGCGAAGCGAGCCGAGAAGGGACTTGGGGGATAAACACCTCACCCCTCCCCTCCCCCTTCTTTTCTTCCTGCTTTATTTTCGCCCTATCCTCGACCGGAGAGCCGGTTCACAGGCTATGAAACTTCCGATATCTTTTTCTTTAGATTGTGAAGTTTACGCGCCGTTGTTCACCAGCCATTCCTTGGCTTATTTTATCCCATAGATGTTTCTTGTTATACATACTGCCTTTAGCTCGCTCTCAATCGTTTCTTTACCCATCAAAGCGATGAGAAGTTTGGATTCTTTCGGTACCACCACGTCACGTGTCCGTCAGGTTGTTTGGGTCAGTTATAATCCAATCATTATCAGTAATGTAATAAGCTAGTGTGAACCTTTACCAATTATAACATGACAACGATTCGTTCATAATTGACGTCTTATGTTAACACAGCTTAGTCCCAGTTGGATTAATATCCATCTTGCATGCCCCACCCCACCGGGGGGACTCGCATATGAAAGAGACGAGGATGCTCATAGGAACCCCTAGAACCCCTAAAAGAGATCAATCTGGGTGTGGCTCAAGCTTTTCTTGACCCCTAAAAGATACCAAAAAAATTAAGTGTGGAATTTATATTTGTATATTTCTTCGTGTGCAGCCCAAACGAGTCCATTATGGCTATGGCGTTTTGCCCGGAACACCCTAAGCGAGACCAAAAATTCACTTTCATGCTAGGCCAAGTTCTTCAGAGTTAAAACAGCCGATCAACCACAATAAGATTTTTATCGCCATTCTTTTTAGTTTTTAGGGTTGCGCCTCGCATGGGTAACTATTTTCCCGTTCGCGCAATTCCTTTTTGGTCCTTTTTTTTATTGTAAAATTTTGAGACCAATAAAGTTGATAGACAATCTTTAATACCTCTAGTTGAATCAAATTACAGTCGACGTTGGGTAGAGTCACAGCAGTGAACTTTAAACACAAAAATTTGTAACAATCATTATGGATTCCATCATCTAATTGCATTCCAGTAGCTTGTAGCTTTGGAGGAAACCTTTTTACACAAAACTAGAACGGAAACCGAATGACCCAGAAGCTTAAATATAAATTTTCCCCAGACCTGAAATTGTAACTGGAATTACCGTTAACTTTGGACCAGGGTTGGGAAAAAGTGGTTGTCAAGAAGGCTTGTTAAAGGAAAATTCTGGATGAGAAATGGCAAAACAGATAATGGCAACTTTCTTTAGGTTAAGCAGTTCTGCTACGTTCTTTATTTCTAAAAAAGCTATTACAAAATCTGATTGCCGTGTTTCCTTCAGTTTTAAGCACTTTCGCTTGTGCGCCTGTAATGATACTTCGCGCGATACTTATCTTTTAATTCATTGGTAAAGGGTTAACCACTATTTTTTCTAATCTGACAATTTTAATTTCACAGATGCAACGGATGCGGTATATTTACTAATCTAGTTACAGTTATGGAATAAACAAAGATTACGTGGACAAACGGTTAAAACTGAAGCAATATCGATCATTAAGACAACTTTCTAAAACATTGAAATACGATATTCATCAGTCTGATTTCATATTTACTAAACGGAACAAGTTACGAACTTTTGTTTTAAGCTCTCATGTCTTGGTAGACTCGCTGGAATAATTCTAAACACTTGCTAATCTTCTACAAACTTGGATTAAGTGACGATACTGCAGGAGATTCTTGAAACAAAGACGTGTGTCACGTTAAGATAAGCTATGAACAAAAGAAAAAGAGATGTTAGATGGCTGAGATGGCAAGCAAGACTCAATTCAATTCCGCTACGCAAGAATGGGACTGGACAACTGCACATATTTTCTGAGAGTTTCATGAAGTTAGTATGAGTAGAAGGTTTATCCTGGGCATTGTTGTTCGAACATATCATGGAAGAATTCAAACGTCTGTCAGTTCAAGCATTTTTTTTATTTTCGCGGAGGAAATGCTGTATTTGTCAGTCGCGACGGCTGGGCGCTTTGCGACTCATATACTTTGGCTTGGTTAAAAAATGGTAATCTTTGACGCCTGCCTTTAATCGAAATAGTTGTTTCCTTTCGAGTTAGAAAGATTTCTACTGGGCTTAATGCAGGGTTCCCGATAAAGGTTACGCACGACAGAGTTACCTTTTGTCTCGTTACGCAATCTTAACCCCACATTGAGAAGTAAATTTTCGTTTGGATATTACCAAAAGCCGCTTCTCCTCGCGTTATTCTTTACGTTACGACTACACATGCCATTTCTAACGACTACATTTCCAGTAAAACAGTTGCTGTTTTTTTTTTCTAATGGCGATGCATTAACTCCTGAACAGAAGCAAAAACGTTTAGTGTTTATTTACTGCTTCCACCGGAAGTAATTTCACAACAGGCTACAAAAAATCTTGTAAATATCACTTCACACCTGCATTGAATGTTAAAATTCTAAATTGTGCAACTCAGCAGAAATAATCAATTGTCACGAAATGAGTTCCTTTTGGTTAACTATTAGCAACGTTTTAGTGTGTGAAACACTTGTACCAGTACAAAGATAATTACGCACCGAAGCTGGTGTTAAGGATCTACTCAAAAATTGACAAAACGAACAAATAGTGTCAACCGTAGCCGGTAGAAAATCGAACGAAAAATACGTATAAACAAAACAATAAATAAGTCCGCCACTGCGTGAGATGGTTCTTGTGTGTTCCTAGCCTGCCGCGAAGGCGGCCTTGCGAGTGACCTTTAAATCTCGCCACAGATCTCGAAGATCACGATCTAACAAAGAATAGAAAAATTAATAGTCATAAACGGTAAAGAAATCGTGCGGTACGGAGACCAAACTCAAACTTGAGAACACGGGAAGTTGACGGAAACGTGCCCCAAAACTACTGTCAAGATGCCAGCGAGACAATAAATCTGCGGCGCGATTCTCTTCGCCCGATAAATGAACCGCGCGTAGTTCAAAGTCATGGGAGGCTGCAAAAGAGCGGCTAGCGACTGATCCTGAAGTGAGTGCAGGAACCACCGCAGCGTTATCGCAGAATACTTGAATGCGGCAACCGGCCCACAGATGGCCCCACAAACGCAGAGCAACTAGGATGGCGAGCGCTTCTAAAAGATGAATCTCTAAAAATCGGGCAAGGACCACTGAAGGAAACAGTACGTGAAAATATTGAGACTGCGACAATCCACCACATCCCGATAAGCACGCGTCAGTGGAGAACACGGTGTCAGGAGCAGTCCAGACAAGTGAGGAAATAATAGAAACTCCATTGTGAGTCCGCATGAACCGAAGCCACCACGCAATGTCTCTACGAAACTCAGTAGTAAGACGCGTGTACTATATCTATATCACGTGCTAAACATGCAATGGGATCATATAGCTATTACGCAATGTTGATGAGTGACAAAAGACATTACGATCTGAGAACTGAACGATAAGTGGAATTAATAATGGCGTCCTCCAAAATAAACAAATAATTGTTATATAACGTTTATACATGTGACAAGTCACGTTTTTCACGAGATCGCAAGTGTTGACGCAATACTAATGAGAGACCCTTTCATCACCCACAGCGGAAAGAAATCCCTTGAGAAATTAAAACAGTCCCTTGAGAGTTAACAAGAATGCGATTCCTTCCGGTTCAACATTTAGCCCAACATAACTGCTATTCTCCTTCATTTTGCTTGTAAACAAGCAAAAAACGTCAGTAGTATAGGAGTTGGGGGTACGAGATCATAAAAATTTTTATAATCTCTTACATCCCCAACTCCTATACTACTGCACAGCACTGGAATCAAAAATGAAATCAAAAATAGAATCAAAAATGAAACCAAACCTCGAAGCCAAACTGAAAACCAAAATGGAATCAAGTTTGAAAACCAAAATGAAAAAACCAAGCCTGAAAACCAACCCTAACTCAACCCTAGGTTCAAAATAAAAAAAAAGCTCTTATACTCTTTTTTAAAAATCTTGCATCTTAGTGCGTTTAAAAAAATCTCTTATACTAAAATTAAACAAAATAGAAATCATAATGAAAATTATTGCTTTATATTATAATGCCCGTATGCATAACTTTTAATACCATCATCAAGTAAATATCGTTTATCATCAAAGCAACTCAGTGATATTTTATTAATCTCATAGCTTTCAAGTTCATGGTTATGACTCCTAATGGTTTTCATTGTATGATGCATCTGTTTATTGTTAATGAGTGTGTCTTTATAGTTTTTATGTGTGATGGTTTGCTTTATGACATTCTTCTTTATTCCTTTAGCGGTCTTTCCTACTTGTTTGTCGTCTTTCATATAGCTATACATTTTAGATCGTAAGCCGACAAATTCATATATTGGAATATATGATGCCTCATCTTTGAATTTACCTACAACTTTTTTATTTGTTTTATCATAAAACTGAGAGCTTTCAGGATAGCTACTAGTATCGAATTTTTCTTTGTTATTCCAAAAGTCTTGATATACATCTTCAGCTTCAATTTCATATGTTAAACTATCAGTATCTGTGAATAGTAGCTTAGCTCTGTTATCATATTTCTTTTTAATATAGTTATAATGAAAATCATACATCAATGTTTTACTGATGTCTAAAATGCACATGCCGACATATGAAGGGCGATTGAGTGTGAGTGTTTTTTTGATCTGATGAACTGCTACGAGGTCTTTATTAAATATTTTGTTGCTGATATAGGTTGGTTTAGATGCCATCTTCAATAGTTTATTCTCATTTGTAATAAGTCTGACATCAATCCGTTTTCGGAGGTTTTCCATTGTCTTACCAAAAACGCTATTATTCAAAAGCTTAAAAAAGTCTTTTTCAAAATTATTGGAAGCATCCTGTCGTTTTTTAGTATTGAAATCGATATATTGTTTTAGCCAAGGAGATTGGTCAAACTCTAATACTCTATGGACTTTGATTAATTTCAAGCCGAGATCTAGGTATAATTGAAGGTTTCTATAATGTGTTATATATTTATGCTTATTATTCAAGGTAGGTATCAGTTTATGAACTAATCCTGTGGATATATTGTATTTGGTTGCAATGTTTTTGCAATAATCTGATAGCATATCTTTGGTTACTTTTATCTTTTCCGGTGCAAGAGGATATTCATTATGAAGATCATGCAATTCTTTAGGATATTCAAGATCGACTTCTAATATCAAACCTTTTTTAGTCTCTTCTTTATACTGAGCTAAGTCAATTTTATCAATCTGTTTCTGTGTCATCCATTTGAAATTACCTGTCGGCAAAAACTGACTCATTGCCCAAGAATATAAAGCATTAGCATCTAGATACATTATATACTTCGATGGCGCCTCTTTATTATATGTTTTCATATATTTGTTATTAGCTTTCCCATATCGATGAGCTATATAACTAATACCTCCTCTCATTCCTTTTTCAATGAATTGATACATATCAATGTCTGTCATAAGTTCTAGTTTTATACCAGTCATTTTAAGCATAGCATCCCAAGAAAGACTAGGACTAGTAAAGTAATGGCATGGATCCAGCTTATAATACTTAAGACAGGTCTTACGAAAGCTTTCAAATACATCAGCCAGCAAAAGCACATCAGATTGGAGATACAGATCATGATAATCACCCATTGTTTTGAGCTTGAAGGTTTTACACACATTACGAACATGTTTATAGTCTTTATCCGATATATGCTCATTATTCAAGATGCTGTAAAAGTCTTCTTTAGTCGGTAGCCCCTCATTAAATTTATTAAAGCTGTCCATGTAGTCATAAGGATATACTCCTTTTCTCATCATCAAATTTAATTTCTTTCCCTTGAACATGTTTGAGGTATATTTTAACGATTCTCTAGGTAGATTACTAACTAACTTCTCAAGGCTAGAACTCATAAACTGAAAACTATCAATAAAATTAAGATGATTACCAAGCATAAAAGCCATATACTTTTCCATATTATTTGGTATAGCATTGATATTCATCTCTTTGATCTCTCCTTTTTTATTTGTGTATGTATGTTTCTTAACTATTGCTCCGATCTCTTGCATAATAAAGTGAGAATCATAACCTCTTAGATTGTGAAAAATGACTGGTATTTTAATTTTGTCTGGTTCTATTCTTAATTTAAGATTGCATTCTTGATGTGCGGATCCTCGATATTTACCTGTGATATGACAATGATCTCTTACTCTGATATCTTTTTCGGTATATTCTTTATCACAGATATGACATACTTCAGCTTTTTGAAATGCATCTTCATCATCTTGGGTCATTTTTAATGGTTTTCTGAAGAATTTTCGCATAGTCTTTTTGCAATATTTAACTTCATCAAGCATAGCTTCCATGAATTTATAAACAGCCTTTTTACCTCTGTATATTTGAACAGGCTTTGAATATTTATCATCATAGCAACATACAACCTTGTATCCATATCCACAGTCTTGATGCTTCTGATAGGCTTCAGTATATGATTTATCATCATTAGGCTTACAACTAGATATCTTTTCTGTTATAGCCTCAAAATCAGCATAGATAACGAATGGTACTTTTTGTTGTTTATGAAAGTTGTTGAATTTTAGTATATTATTGTCTTTTGTTGGCATTTTAATTGCTTGTTCTCCATTTACTTGAATGCAGTTATTTTTATGATCGTTTAATACTCTCTCAGAACTGAAGCATTGCAAACAATGCATACAAAAGTGCTTCCGTTCTTTGTGTTTGGTTTGGTTGTACATGAATTTGTTAAAATCTTTAATCAACACATAATGCTTATTTTCATTTTCAGTTATCAATAATAAATTCATCTCTTTGTCATATTTTTCTTTTGATATATAGATTGGATATGGTTGTTTGTTTTCATAACCAAACACGTTGATATTGATTTCATTTTGCTTTTCAATCTTATTATACTGCTTTATATTTACAGGAAATTCAATTCCATCATAGTTCAATTTATCAATGTATGCTTTATCTATTTTTTTAATTCGTTGGGGGTATTTTTCCTGAGGATTCAGATGTCTGATATGGCACCAACGAAAGCATTCATTATCCTCATTTTTCATGTTAATCAATCCTTTTGAACTGTTTCTGAGTTCTTGAGGTAGTCTTATATATGAAGATCCTTTGATTGGTTCATATTTAACTATATTGAGATAATGGTTATCAACAGATTGAATAGTCCATCCTGATCCTTCTGATATCCATTGAGCTACAAAATTCAAGATTTTTTGTTTAGATACTTGAAGTGATTCTGCAATCTCTAGATTATTAATGATTGTTTGAGGTTGGCTGTTAAAATAGGCTGTTTTATATATTAAATCCTCACCAGACATCTTTAAAAATGTTATTTTAAGCGTTTCAACAAACTTAATACCTTTCATAGATACAAGTATTTTTTTGATGTGATTTTCTACAGCTATTCTAGTGTTTTGAAGCTGTAATAACGGGTCTTTGTTGTTTTTTATACCGATTTCGAAAGATTTAGTATAGCCTTTCAGAGCTTTATCAACTTCCTCAATATTAGTCCTTGGAGCTGGCTTTGGTTTAACTTGTTTTATAGTCCTAGGCATAGGTGTAGGCTTTATGACATTTTCTTCGTAATCCTGAACCATTTGTTTAACGTTTATGCGAGGCGTCGGTTTAGGGGGCCTTGGCTTGTATATCGTAGGCTGGTTTGCTTTTAGTGATAAAATGAGTTTTATGAGTTCAGTTTTAGATAATTTTTCAAGATCGTTTTGGTCCATATTAAAATATGGTGAGATATTTTTATTTTCCATTTTTTTTAATTTATAGTATAACCAATTCTTTAAGTGTCTTATAGTAAAATCATTTTTTTTGATTTCAGATTTTTAAATAACTAGATATATTTGTATATTTAGTCATTGTAAAAGTGCATGAAGTGTTAATTATATATATCATTCTTCATCGATTATTTCAAACCGATCATCCTCTCGTAGACCAGCTAATATACTATTTGTGATGTGCTTTTTGGATTTCAGATGCATCCATTTAGAAGCTAGATTGCTATCGTAATCGCAAACGTCGCATCTCCACTGCTTATTAAGCATGTATTTGGTTTTTGAATTTCGAATAGCTTTTATCCGATCATCGTCATTATCGTATTTGCATTTCCCAGCCATTTTCTCTTTATTTTATATTATAAAATATTTCTTTATATCAGTTTATAGTAATTCTTATTTTTAAATAACCAGATATAATTATATATTTGGTTACCGATAGTACAAGTAACAATAACAGCTATTAATATGCTGTGCAATCGCCTCTTAAAGGCCTTCCTCAATATAAGTTACATAATTATTCTTTATATCAATAATAGTTCTAAATTCAGTCTATTTTCATCAAAACAACTGCGATATGATTATTATTCTAAAATATGAAAATCAAGTATGGTATCCCACAGGTAGTGACATGATTAATATTTAAAATGCTTTTTGAAAACCTTTGAGAAGATTCTAACAATTAAAAAAAGAGATGGGGATTTCCTCCAGTTGTTAAGTTGTATGATTTCCCTCAGTTTTTTATAGTGCGTTTAAGTGATAGATATAAACAGATAATTATTTTCTTTATTAATATATATAGAATGAGTGATATAACATTAAATATCAAACACCTACTAGAAGCTGATCAAAGCTCGAATGATATAGCCTGCATCCTTAAAACAAATATTTGTATTATTAAAATGCTATCTTCAGACCTGAATAGCAGATCGGAAATATCAAATGAAGACAAAACTCATGTACGTTTAGAGTGTATACCTGAAGACCAGAAAAGACGACGTGGAAGACCTCGTAAGGATCAACATTAAATACATAATTATTCAGTTTACGGTTTTAGCCATAAGTTATAAATGATTAATGACTAAAAAAGATGGTTCCACAATGTTTACATTTGAAGGCATTCTCGGAAATTATTAGGGGGTTTTTCGATGGCGTGATTTTTCGACTTACGCGTCAGCAGGTTTTTTTGATCGATGGCGTGATTTTTCGACTTACGCGTCAGCAGGTTTTTTTGATCAATGGCGTGATTTTTCGACTTACGCGTCAGCAGGTATTTTTAATCAACCAGTCTTTAAAAAGGGAGTTTTTTGATGAATTACGCGTCAGCAGGTATTTTTAATTTAGACAAACTCGATGATAGTCTTCATAACTTAATCTATTGCCTTGAACCATCTTTATATAAATATATTTATATATGAGATGTTTTGTGATACACAGATACATAGCGATTTAAAAATAATGGGTGAGGGTTCTTGTATTTTTTGCAATGAGTTATTATATGCAGGAGATAATTTTGTTGACCATTGCTGTGATAAACAGGATATTTTAGAAGATGCCTATTCAACAGTATGTCGAAATTGCGGGGCTCAGAATAATAAATATGTTAGCGAGTATTTTGATTTTTACGAGAACAGACACAAGATATGGCGTAAAAGCATCTATCATCGTAAATACCACATTGAAAATGTTTTAAACGATTTATGTATTAAAAATGGAGTTCAATTGTTTCATAATCAGCGCGATAAGATTTACAAAGTTTTTCATGAGATCGATACTATTCTTCCATCTATAAATAAAAGAAGAAAGAGGATGATCTCAACGAAATATATTATAAGACAGCTGTTTAAAATGCTCGGTATCCCATACAATTTCATCTGTGTTACTAAATCAAAAAAAACGCAAGCTTTTAATGATCGGTATTGGGCTGAAATTTTAGCATTAAAATCGGCTGAGATCACACGGATTATTCAGTAAATTTTTCATCATATTTGAGCAGATACCGATCGATTATTGGACCGGTATCGCATATGTAATCGTCAATGCTTTTCATTGTATTTAGGATGCTAGACGGATTATAATCGCCACTTCTCATAGCGCCTTTAATAGAGTTCAAAAGGTGTTGATAGCTTTGGTAAGCATATATGGAGTTATGAATTTTTAACTCAAGATTTTTGTGAATCATCCAACCCTGAATCAATAATGAAATTGTTGATATTGTGATCAAAGCAATGCCACCAGTCGCTATAGAGGAGGCGAATCCGCTTGATGCAAATATGATAGACAATGAATTCCCTAATAATTTCCATTTTTTGAAACGTTTAACAGCCTGCTTGTAAGCCCAACATTTTCGATGGTATGTTTGATAATAAGCTTTCAATTCTATAATTTGGTCTTCAGTAAGTTCGCTTGATATATGGTTCCATGTAAATATGCATTTTCGATGTTTAGTCATATATATTAGTTATATATGATTTTTTTGTTTTATCATTTTGTCATTTTAGCATTGCGCTTGTTCTTTATTGTGTAATACAGCTTCCTTATGTTTTGAATTAATCTCTCAATAGAATCAATAATATTGCTAACCAATTTCACTGTTTTCATATAATTTAATTAGATAAAATCGTTGGAGTTAGATAATTTATTCGAAGAAAACATTTTTTGTCTTATCTAAAAATTGGATTTTATGATACACTTGACCATTTATCGGGTATGTATTTTTACTAAAACCGATTCTTTGTATATAGTAACCTGAAGAAATTTGGAGGCTAGATGCATTCAGCGTATACCCCGAGAAAATTTTATCAAGACTAATACCATTGTTACAAATACCGATCCGAAATTGACTCCCTATTTTAGTATACCAGAGATTAAAATATTTACCTATATAAGCAGATCTAATTTCCTCATAAGATACATCTAAATCATAATCGATTGATAACTGATTAGACTCTATTTTGACCCATGGGTAATGAAAACTACTCCCATTATTGAAGTTTATTTTAATTCTTTTATTATCACCGGCCTTATAGTCATATTTTAATGCCATATATATAGCCCAGTCATCGGATCCAGTTATATTTTCATTTAAATTAATTTCGAAACCACTCATAAAGCCCTTTTTTGGTTCAAAATCTGTTAACAATTTTGTAGTTTGAAAAACGAGATTACTACCTAAGCCAGAAACAACAGCGCCGTTGCTATCTGCCATGATGAAATTTGATGGATCTATTAAATCAAAAAAGTACTCAAACACTTCATTATAATAACTTTTGGGTTGGAGTGATAATATTTTTATTTCAAGATAGGCCTTAAGATTATCATTGAAGCTATTCAGTTGTTTATAATTGACAGCTTGGCTATCAGTATTTCCCTCTTCAATACCATAAATAGCCTTTATTATCCATATTGATCGCTGTGTTGAAATTAATTTGGTCATTATCTATATAATATATTTGATCGTAAATACTTGGTTCGACGTTGGATTGATAACCAGATATTCCATAAATCAGCGATATATGTCTGTAGTTTTGGGTCATAAGCGCTTCCTGATTTTATTTTTCATGACTAAATCGAGATAGAAGTAATTGTTTCCGATGCTTTGACTTTTTGTGAATTGGCATATCAATCTGACATATTTTTGTATTTTAAACGTTTTTCTGCTAACGTTATGAATAGTTTCTATGGATGATGTGCCATATATTTCCAAACTGTCAGGGTCAATATCATCACTAACCCACATAATCTCAAGAACAGCATTGTGTATTGATGATTGGTCAACTAAATATAGATTTAGTCCAATTCTTGAACTGTAATAGCCTTTAGAACTGTCAAGCACTAATTTCATGTCAACAACCTTTTTATTTACCTTATGTGGTGGAATCGTTTGAAAGGTTACAACATTCCCAAGTTCGACATCATCTTCTTCACTCACTTGATTGCATTGGGATCATCCATTATATATTTGAAACGTTTCTTTTCACCATTAGCTGATTGAACATGACTTTCACCAACATAATCAAGCATCGTATTTATTTGTTTATAGCGTCTGTATCATTGGTTGGGTTTTTTAGATGGGTTATATTATAGCCACCCATATGGAGATTTGCCCGCATCATGTTACTACCGTGAATATTGAGCCTTTTTTGGATGCTCTGAGCCAAAACGCCATTACCAACGGACTTAGTTAAAAAAGTATTATCAGCGTACGATTTGTCTGCTTTGTTTTGAAGACTTTGAGCTAAGACACCTCCTGATTTCTTCGTTAAATATGTATTATCAGCGTACGATTTGTCAGCCTTAGTAGCAAGTTTGGTATCAATTTCAGTCCTTACTTTGTTATCCTCAGCACTAACATAGCCTACGTTTGGTACAGATCGATCGTTATATAAACTTGGATAATACACTTCGGTATTTTGCAATGAAAGGCCGGCACAATCAAACACTGTTTCATTTCTGTTCTTTTTAAGGAAGAATTGGTTGACATATCTCTTGTTAATAGCACTACTCAAGTCTTTTGCATATGTATCGAGATCAGCATCAAATGCTACGTCATTTGGTGTCTTTAACCCAAATATTTTCTTTTTGTCCATATTATAATCACCTGAATCTGTTAGTTTGAAACCAACACCGTCTTTACCATCTTTTCCATTTCTTCCAACAACTGTTTCTTTATTTTGCAATAAACCGTTAGAATAACTCATTATAGATATTATTTAGATTATAATGGTTCGTTGAAATTTTTTGTTATGAATTTACGTGGTTTATCAATATATAAAAAGCTAAATGGATCTGTAGTTGCTTTGAGATAGTCGTTTTTATTGATTCCAAGTTCTCTGCAAATCATTCCTTGTTCATTATTAGATGGGAATTCGAAAATACAGTGATGAGTACAATTTAATCTGATAGTTTTATCGGTATTGTAATAACTCTGACTTAAATAGATACAACTGCAATTTTTATTTCTTGAATTTGTAAAATAGTTGCGTATTTCGCTATCATTTTTTGATCCCGTATTGAGATAATCGTCAAAGATGACTAGTTTTTGGCCTTCATCTGATATTTTATCAAGCGGTATTATTTTATCATTACTTGCTTCAATAACAGAATAACCAGCCTCTTGATTAAGGGGTTCAAAGGTATTGAAAAGATGTTGATATTTTTTTTGTTGAAGATTTTTCCCATACAAATATATTTTATCATAAAACAATAGCCGATATATCATATCAAGTAAAAGGTTTGTTTTACCTCCACCTGATGGTGAGGAAATCAACATCCGGAAACATTGATTTGGCATGAAATCGTATAGTTGTCTAAATTTTGAGGCCATATCGTCTTCAGTGTCATAATTCAGTATTCTCATTATATTATATGGGTATATTATTTTCAGTTCAACAAGGTGTTCAACACGGTGTACATCAAGGTGTTAAACGCTATGTTAAATGTTGATTTTTATATTCAATTTTCATTTTTTATGTAACGTAATAATATAAAATAAAATGAGTTTACTTAGATGGAAAGAGCTTGCAAAGAGTAAATCTGATTTGGGCGATAAAATCAATTATGTAAAAAATGCAATCACACAAAATAATATCGGTCAGCAGACAAGCCAAGAGTCATTAGCGAAGGTATTCAAACCAGTTACAAGTAAATTAGATGAGGTAATAGAAAGTAATTTACAGATACCAAAAGTACCAAAAAAGCGTGTCAAAAAGGGGATGAGAGGTGAATTGGAAGCTCCAGATTACTATCCTGAAGTTGATCCTTTTGAAGATATGGATGTAGATAATATCTTTGAACCTCAACAACAAAAACAAATTCCAAAGCAACCACCTAGATATTCAGATGTTTTTGAAAAAGAAGGGCCTGATTATGGGACTTTTTCTGAAGATGAAGGTGAGATTGTAGAAGCAGAAAGTGAAGAAGACGCTGATGAGGATATAGAAGTTGAAGATGAATCAGAAGATGAAATAACCCCCAAAGATTTTGGTCTAACTTCTATAGACGATGTCAAAACAGAATTAGTTGATAAAAAGAATAAGATACCATATTTGAAGAGTATCATTGCAAAAGCAACCCATGAACGAAACAGATTAAAAGGTTTCAAATCAGACAATACGAAGAAATTCAAAGCTGGAAAAATTAGTTCTGCAGAAGCTAAGACAATTAGTTATCAGTTGGATAATTCAAATAAATTTTTAACAGCTTATATTAATGAAAACAAAGAGCTTCTTAAAACTATTCAAAAAAAAGGTTCAGGGATTAGAAGAAAGCATAGAGGGGGTTATGTTATGTTTTTCAATGATCCTAAAAAACTCCTTAAGAAGCTGGAGATCATCATCGGTTCAATAAACGCAGGAAACACATCAGTTGAAATGCGAAATATGGGAGTCGCTATATTAGACACACTTTTAAAAAGGTCTACTATAAATAAACAACATTATAAACAGATATATAATCTGTACTTTAAAGTCTAATTTATGTAACTGTATTATATATATGGATCGTGAGTTAGTATTATCATCATATAGTGTTAAAAATCAAGGGAACAACACTCCTCAAAATTTTACAACTAAATTCAACAGGCCTATAACATTGGATAGCAATTACCAATATATGATAGGTCTCAATCGTATTATTAACATGTCATTTACATGGTTTAATGTAAATCCCTCATATGGTAATCAGCTGATTAAATATAGTACTGATAATGGGAATAAATTTGAAGACATAACTTTCCCTGCAGGTGTTTGGAATTATTCTGAATTTGATGAATATATAAAAGAGATTACTAAGACGGGAGATGATGATAACCCTGCTTATCCAATCACTCTTGAATTCGATCAAACAACGTTTAGGGTCACTATTATATTGGCTACAAATTACCAACTTGATTTGACACATAGCAATTTCAACGACCTTATAGGGTTTGATAAAAAGGTATTAAAGGATGCGGTTAATATTGGTCCAAGAGTCCCAAATCTAAGCCAAGATACCGATATATTAAATGTACACTGTGATCTAGTCAATACTTCTTTAGTCGATGGCGAAGAGTCGGATATCATTTATACTTTTTCAACTAGTGTACTTCAGCCGAGTTATTCGTTTACAATCGAGCCTCGTAGGGTCACATATAACCCAGTTAATAAGCAACAGATAAGTAGCATTCGAATATACATCACAGATGGGAAGAGACGGTTAATTAACCTGAATGGAGCGGATACGTCTTTTTCATTAATTTTGAAAAGGATAGAATAATATAACATAATAGTATATAATGAAACCATATGAATTCAAGAGGTTTTACCATCCAAAATTTGGTAAATTTGTATATAAGCACAAAGGGTCAGGGATTATCGTTGATAATATTTTCAAACCGATGAAGAGTGTTATGTCGTCTGTTGTTAAAAAATTTGTCAAGCCCTTAGGTAAGAAGGCGATAAAATCAGGTATTTCTCATGCAGGTGATAAACTTGGTAAAAGGGTATCAGAAAAAGCCGGAGACCTTATAATGGAAAGGCTTAGGAATATGAGGAAGGGAAATGCAGGGCAAAAGGCACTATCCCCAATCTTACAGAAAGTAAATGCCTCACCTGTCAGACACCAACAGAAAAATGAAAGTACTGATATGATCATCAATAGATTAATATCAGGATCAGGTGTAAAAAGAAGGCGTTGAGTAAAATGAATAAAATGATTAAAAAAATTGGTACATAATTGCAAAATTATATAACATAATAATATAATGTCTTTCAGAACAAGTGAATACTTACAGAGATATGAGTTGGTTCGATTTCAACTCGATGATGTTATTCGAGCCCCAGCTAACGGTCAGCATCAACTGAAAAATGGGTATAAATTCACGATTAACGATAGAAGTTCATTCTACGATTGGTATAATGCGTATTTCGAGGTGCAATTTCAGGTGCAACTGTTAGCTGATGGAGCTACTACGGGAGCTGAGCGAGTCACAGTCATCAATGGAGCCCATTCATTGATTAACCACATTATGATTAAAAGCTCTGGCAAGATTGCTTATGATACTACGAATCTCCATAAAGTTACTTTTGTCAAGAACCTCCTTGAGTATAGTGACGATTTCAGTCGCTCAGTAGCCAAGAATAGTCTTTGGTATCTAGATACCAGCCATTTGATAGCAAATGCTAATCAAAATGCAGGTTTTGAGGCTAGGCGACTTTTGACGACCGGCCTTAATGATGTCAATGTTGTTATACCTCTTAATCGTTACAGTTTCTTCGAAGAGCTGGAAGGTCGAATGTTACTCCCAATGCAACTCCAGTTCAATATACAGTTACAGAATGACGATGAATTACTTCATAAGGCCGCTGCAGTAGATGACTGCCGAGTGGTTATTGATAGATTCCTTCTATGGGTCCCAAAATTAACGCCAAAGGACAGCCTATACGATAAGTTTGTTAATTCCTTCTTGGTAAAGAACACTTGGACGTATATGCAGCGAAATGTATGAGGTGTCAGCACCAACACACAGCAGTGGATTTTTTCAAATATCGTCGTCTATTGATAATGTTAAGGCTATCTTTGTATATTTACAACGAGCTAAATCAAACAATGCAGATGCGAATCCCTATGAATTTGATACCTACAATATCAATGCTGACCGTGGGAATGGTAGTTATTTAACAACCTGTAGATTGGAATATGGTAATGGAGTATTCTACCCAGAGACTGAATACGATTCAGAATCAAAGGTACGAATCTTCAACGATTTGATGTCCTATGGTATGAGAAAGAATGATTACAACAGCGGGACACAGCTCAACTTGGCAAATTACAACTCTCTCTATCCTATTATCTTTTTCGATCTATCATATCAAGCCGAGCGAGTGACAAGGGACCCAAAGCAGTTGATCTTCAGGTATAAACTGAATGCTAATAGTGCTGAAGATAGTGCTTTCAATGTCCATGCCATCGTTCTTTATAATGAGACAATCGTCATTGACAAGGTAGGTAATGAGCTGGTTATTGTTTAAATCAATCAATTGAATATTATGTATAAACCATTTTATTTTGTATACGTTTTATAAACTAGAAATTATATAACATATAATATATATACAAGTAATGACTACATATCATTTACATAAAGTAAATCTTTCAGAAGGACAAGAACATAAGCTTTTGACTGCTTATAAAAATAAAAGTGAGATCACTATTCGCTTAAGCAATTCAGATCTGACAGGCAATGACAGTTTAATGCTAACTAAACGACAAATCAATAAATTGAATAAGGCTAAGAAGTTAGGTGTTGGATCTGATTTAAACATCTCGAAGACACAAATTCGAAAGGTCATGAGGGTCGGTCATGGGGCACCGCGAATTGGTTTTCCAATGATTGGAATTAGTGCTCCGAAAACGAAAACAAGATCAAGAAGGTCAACAACTAACAAATCAACAACTGATAACACAACAAAGAAGGATGGGGGAAAAATTAAACTACCAAGTAAGAAAGACGCATTATCTTATAGAGAGTCCTCCAGTAATAGGATCATGGAATGAGTATAATAGGTTCCTCAAATCGGGAGGTCTGATTGTTCCAAAAAAAAAGATTTTAATACCCAAAAGAAAGTAAACAAGCCAAAATTCCATAAGAATATTCCCATGAGTAATTTTGATCTAATAAAATGGTGTTCATATTTGAATATACCAATAAAAAACGTACTAATGAGAGACGAGACTGTACCACATAACCATAAACAAGCATTATTTATATACAATCTTCAACCCTCATATATGAGGGGAAGCCATTGGGTTGCTACTTATGTAAAAGATAAGGTAATCAATTATTTTGATAGTTTTGGTATGCCTCCATTTCAAGGAATAGTCGATCACGCAAAAAAGAAGAATTTAACATTGCTACATCAAAACAATCAGATACAGAATATAAATACAACCACATGCGGATACTTCTGTTTATACTTTTTGAATGAGATGAACCATGGGAATACGTATTCTAATTTGTTGGAAGTGTTTGACATATATGACACAATGAAGAATGAGAGATTCATTCAACATTATTTCAGAAATATATAACTTATATATATAATGGTAAAATCTTATTGTGTAAAAGACAAGAAACAGACTGAATGCGTACCAGAAAGTGAAAAATATGTTCAAACCAAAAATGGGCGACTTATGATGAGATGCATTTGCTCTGAATGTAAAAGCGTTAAAACCCGTTTTGTAAGCAATAAAAAAAAGACACAAGGTCGGGGATTTGGTGAAAACATCAACAAAAAGATCGGCGATAAGATACCTGGGTTTCAACAGGCTCAAGACTTAGCATCGGCTATCATGGGTGCTACCGGAGGCGATAAAGATTTACTTAAACGTTACTGGTCGGGCAATATCGCTAAAGGGGCTTTTAATAAGAAGAATGGATTTATTCTCAAATTTTGAAATTCTGGACATCACCAAGTGAACACCAAGATCCTTCATGCTCTGCTACTATTTGGGATAAGAAATCCAAAGGAAATGGCGAAACACATACTGTGATTAATATCTAATCAATATATATATATATGTGTAAGTCATACTGTGTTTCATGTAAAAAGAATACTGAGTCAATGAATTCTAAAAAATTGTCAAAGCAAAGAATGGCCGTCTTATGGAAAAATCAAATTGTTATATTTGCGGTAAAAAGAAGAGTAAATTCATAAAAGGTCATAGTGGTGGAGCTCTTGCAAGACGAAAAGGCCCTTCTACTGTTGATAAAATAGCCTATGTAGCATCTAATTTCGTAACTCCATCACCTAGCTTTGCTTCAATGGCAAGACTTTTAGCAGGGCAAGCTTTCAAAGGAGTAAAGGACAATGTTGATTACTATAAAAAAGGACGCGGAATTGACATCCATAAAGCTATATGGTAAAGGTTGCGCCTAAACAAGGATTCGTTATTCCTGGGCATAAATACACAGGCCCAGGCAATCCTCTCAATAAGCAGCTTAAATGGGATCGAAAAACAGGTAAAATATTAGAAATATATGAGCAACCAACTGGTAAAACAGATGCCGTATCTATGCAACATGATGTTGATTACAGTGTTTGTGCTGACAAACAATCAAAAGATCAGGTTAAATGTAAAAACAAAGCTGATAAGAGGATGGTAAAGGCCCTTGATGCTATTCCATGGAAGGACAGACAATGGGGTCATGCTATTGCTCGTAATACCATTGCAACCAAGGCTAAAGTAGGTATGGGTGTAAAAAAAAGGAAGACAAAAAACGGAAAACGGCGTTGAGTAAAAATGATTGGTCTCAACAATTAGCCGATGAGTTACATAAACCAATCAGACGAAAATTTAAAACTAGAAGAGTAATATCAAATGGAATTGACGACATATGGTCTGCTGATTTAGTTTTTATGGATAAACTTTCAAAATGGAATAAAGGTTATAAATATCTATTGACTATAATTGACGTATTCAGTAAATTCGCTTGGGCTATACAATTGAAAGACAAGAAAGGTGCATCAATAACTAGCGCTTTCAACAATATTATCATTAATGACAAGCGTAAACCTAAATATCTCTGGGTTGATAAGGGATCTGAATTTTATAACAAAACATTCAAGGAATGGCTAAAGCAAAATGATATTAACATGTATTCCACTTTTAATGAAGGTAAAGCTGTTGTTATTGAGAGATTTAATAGAACTTTGAAAAATAAAATGTACAAACAGTTTACTATCCAAGGTAATACACAGTATCTTGAAATACTTCCAAAAATAGTAAAAGAATATAATAATACAAAACATAGCTCTATCAAAATGACACCCACAGAAGCTTCAAAGAAAAAGAATGAAGGAACTGTTTACTTTAACCTATACGGTGATATGGAGCCATTATCAGCTAAACCAAAATTTAAGGTTGGTGACAAGGTCCGAATATCTAAGTATAAACGAATTGTTTTCGATAAGGGTTATACACCAAATTGGACTGAAGAAATATTTAAAATAAATAAAATACAATACACTAATCCCATCACTTACAAACTGAAGGATTTAAATAATGAAGAGATAGGCGGAAGTTTCTATGAGCCTGAATTATTAAAAGCTGAACAAGAAGTATTTCGTATTGATAAAGTAATTCGGCGGAACTATAAGAAGAACCTAGCTTTGGTAAGATGGAAGGGTTATAGTGATGAATTCAATAGCTGGATACCAATGGAGGATTTACAACATATATAAACGCACTATTAAAAATCACATAAGAAAATAAAATATTGTGTATTAATATATAAATGTATTTGTATAAATGGTTAGGGATTCCAAAGATATTTTTCTGAAAAAGATAGACAGGATGCTATTAGGAGAAGCAAGACTCGTTATATGCGAAATACACGATGGTTTTGTGAGCAATGTAAAAAAGAGTACAGTCTAGGTAGCAAGTGGACCCATATAAGACAATCCCATTCGAACGCACTATAAAAAAAGTTTGAAAAAGAGTTAGTTTTTATCTAAACTAATTATAAGAGAGAAGTGAGCCAAGCTGATCTCTTAACAGTGTATATATAAATACACTGTTCTCGTTGCTTAGGTAACCAAAAATATAGTTTATTTCTGGTTATAAAGTTTTAAATTAATATAGAGATTTTTTTTTTTGTTTTTTTAAACGCGATACAAGAGGCTTAAAAAATAATATATAATAAAGTATTATAATGACATCATATAATATCAAAAAAAAATTCATCGAAATGATGAAAATCATTGAGAAGCATTGGATCAGCGGCAATGAATGAAAAAGAGAAATTGATTAAGATTTGTAATGAACTTGGTATTTTATCAAATATGATTATATACGATGATATGAGTAAAAATCTTTTAAATATACAAAAATATTATATTGAGAACGAAATTTGGATGGAAAGTCAAAAATCGATACATATCGATAACTAAATACAATAAAACAAGCGCAGGGTATAGGTATGATTTAAACGCATTGTATTCAGAAATTATAAAAAAGACTATAAGAGCATTTGATTTTCAGATTTGAACCTAGAGTTGAGTTAAACGCACTAAGATGCAAGATTTTTAAAAAAGAGTATAAGAAGTTTTTTTTTATTTTGAACCTAGGGTTGAGTTAGGGTTGGTTTTCAGGCTTGGTTTTTTCATTTTGGTTTTCAAACTTGATTCCATTTTGGTTTTCAGTTTGGCTTCGAGGTTTGGTTTCATTTTTGATTCTATTTTTGATTTCATTTTTGATTCCAGTGCTGTGCAGTAGTATAGGAGTTGGGGATGTAAGAGATTATAAAAATTTTTATGATCTCGTACCCCCAACTCCTATACTACTAACGTCGAAAAACGAGGTTGAACTCCGCACAAACTTGTTATGGTGCAAAATGAGAACGAGGCTAGAAGTCAAGAACAATAGCTGAGGAGAAAATCCCTTTTACAATGTCCAAGGGACAAGAAAGGATATACAGGCGACACCTGTAACAGAGAATCCACCGTGCTATAATGACATGTTACCTGCATGATTCCATGTGCTGTGTGTGTTGTTACATTTGGAGAGCAAATACTTCGTAATTTGTCACAGTAACTCCCGTGAAGAATGTGCTCTGCTGGCCTGGAGGACATTCATACGTGCTGCCGAGAATACTGTAACTTTCAGTATTTGTGTTTGCATTATCTGATATATGTAGATCGTGCCCTCCACCAAACGTTGGTCCACAGCCGCTGAAACAGTAGATGGCATACTGTTGCTGTTGACTCTTAAGTTGCATTTTAGTTGGCCCCAGGCCTTGCGGGTTGATCATACTAAACAAGAACGCGTCTCTGCATCTTGTGTATTCTAACTGACCTGTTGATGAGATGAAGCCTCACATTTAGGCAATATTCAGGACACTCCAGGTTGTCATGATATTTACATCGTATTTAATACCAAACCTACAATTATTCTTCAACAAAATTATTACCAAAAATAGGAAACTTACAATAGCACTTTCTTTCTCTTGGCAAAATGGTAGATGGAATTTTGACGAGATGTAATATAGCCAAAAATATCCATGGTGATACCTAACGAAACCGATACATGTATATCGCCCGGCCAAGCGTAACACCGTGCCCAAATCGATTAAAGGAGTGAAGACAATGAACAAGTGCGTTTTTCCTCGAGTCGTGTCAGGCGTTTTTTTGTCGATGTGGATGGTTTCTCGCGCAATATTTTGATTAGCTACAGATTGATAATTAACTGTAGTAGCTTTTGAGGGGGGGGGGGGGTGGGGAGCCCAGAAAAATAGGGGCGGGAGGGTACGGGAACCAGGATTCCCAAGGTAGCTGCAACCGGCAGAAATTGAGAAAATTTCAGCAACATTTCGTAAAATGTTGCAATAGAATCACAGGTAGCCCAAGCTCCTAAAGGCGCCTGCGTGGCAGGCGTCGAAAGGGGAGGGAGGGGGAGTTGGGACATGTGGCATTGCGTAATGACGTTATTATAAGAGTTTGTATGGGAATATAACGATCGCAAAAAAAATTAAAAAATACGGGAAGAAGATCTAATACAATCGACTTTCCTGCCCTCTGCTGTGTATATCTTGTGTTTCTATTCCATTTGGAGACGTTTCGAAGCGATTTCAGTATATATAAGGGGCGCTACGTCCTGGGCCGAGGGACCAATTTCACAATTTTGGATCTATTCAGCTAACTGAAATAGCACGTTTCTTCAGTCAATTTGGCCTTATTCGCTCCTCCAGTCAACAAACAGGCGAAGTGACAGTTTTGGTGCAGTCTGCATTTTATGCCTGGCGTGCATTTGCAGTCTGCAATCCGCAATATGCAATCTGCATTTTATACTGAGCGCTTTGTAAATTCTGATGGCTCTAACCCTTCTCCAGGCTTCTCGGATCAATGACTTTTATCTGAATATCGGTCGATCACTGAGTAAACTTACTTGTCCACGACTTCTCTGTGAACCCTCCAAAAATGTTGTTTCCACTTTTCACAATGGTGACCGTGGCTCCTTTGTTGTCACATTTAGAGTGAAAGGTTTCAGCTGCGAAGCCATCTCGAGAAGCTCGGAACAGAAGACGCCATTTTCTGTCCTGACGTGGAAGCCAACTTTTCAACACGCTTCGATGCTCATCATTCGTCAGAATCTCCGACTCTTCAAATGCCTTGCTTGGTTTACTTGCTTTAATTGTGCTCGGTTTAGAAACCTTCAACTCGTCAATGATACCTTGGATCTGATAAAATTCAGCTTCTTCCTCGAGTTCCTTGAGAAATGTTGCTCCTTCTGGCAAAATTAACTTCCCCGTGCGAAGATAATTGAGTATAAACCGGAAGTGAGTTCCATCTCGATCGATAAAGAACGAGCCATCTTCAGAAGGTTTCATCTCAAATCTTCCTGAAAACATGGCCGCCAGCATCGAGTTTGGATCTTTGGTCAGCGTTTGAACGCTTGTTTTGAAGAGGTGGCCGGCAACATCAAGGTTTATCTTCGAGGAAAAGTGAACACGATCCAGTTTCTTCGACATGGAGTCGATTGCTTCCTGCTCCTGACGAAGTCTTGCTGCTTCTTTCTGTAAAATTTTGCACGCTTCTTTGATATAATTTTCTGCGTTCGTCAGGCCTTCGGCTTCGTTTCGTGCCTGATCTTTTCCTCCAAGACTTTGCTTACTCATGGCTTTCTTTCGAACTAACAACAGATCGAAGAAACACTTCAACTGACTCTAGTCAAGCAAAGTTTGTAGCTAGACACAGCCAACGTGGTCACGTGAGTCATGATGAAGCGAAAGTGCAGCCGAGCGTGTTGTATTGCGTGATTTTGCGAATAAATGCAAATGTGCAATAGCGTGACGGGCTACATTAGAAGCGTGACTGAAAATTTGAAAAGTGGTTAGGTGCAATGATTTGTAAATTGAGAAAAAAAAATATAGATATGAAAATGTTTGTGCCAGTATTTAAGATTTGCGGTTTTTTCAAGATTTTTACGTGCGTGTGGATTACTGTAAGACACTGGTCATCATCAATCAATAACAAGCTTTATTTGCATGCATGACTATAAGTAAATACAGTATTGCAAAAGCGTACAACTAAACTAAAGCGAAACTTATAACAATAATAATCATGTAATATGAATGAAAGAAGAAATTATGTATGTGTTACATTACTTTCATTCGCTAAAGATAAGCATCTCACAATGAACTTCATAAGTTGAGTATTTAAAAAATATTATTAGCGGAGCTCCACAGCGGCCCGAAGGGCCGCAGAGCGGAGCCCCATACCCATAGAAAATTCACAGAAATAGGAAAACCATGAACTTGAGTTTTCATGGTCATCATGGCTAGCGGCATGGCTCGCGGGCGCGTACGGCGTACGGCGTACGTACGGTGTTGCGCACTTCAGAAATAGATAAACACTCATCTATTTGTTAATGGGCATCCAAGTTATGGTCAATTGACAGCTGTCAATACAAGGTATCCGCTGACCAGTATCACGTGATCATATCGCGGGCTCAGGTGTATAACTCATCGAGGTAACGCGTTTTTATAAAGTTGACCGCTGACCGAAAAATGGTTTTTCTATTGGATTGCGGGCTCATTAACTATTTTTTATGCCTACGGTCAGTGAATTCAGATATTTTAATAAAGGGCAAAGTAAATTACCGGGGAGCTCCGCTTTTAGGCTTGGCTAAATCTATTTATATTCTTTGGTGAGTTATGTCACTATTTTGTCTCTCTGGAAGATGATCCTTTGGGAGACTGTAGAAAGCGACTAAAAGTAACAACACAAGAGGGGCAATTATTTCAAATACTGTTCTTGGTGCAACACACGCCCATGTCGTCATAGCTAGAAATATAAAAAAACAACAAGAATGAGTGTTAAAAATTTTTTAATAAAAGCCAAAAACTTTGTTTGGTTTGTTATATTAGCAAACTTATGCAAGCACAATCGTTAAATCTTAGAATCACCATAGTAACAAAAGCATAAGGAAAAAGAAAAAACAGAACTGTTCATTTTTCTGTGCTTTTGCTAATCATTTATGGTGCTCTCAATACTTGACTCTTGAATGGAATGAATGAATGAAAGACTGATACAATTTATGTATTATTTATGCTCTTCTCTTGATGACAATAAAAATCAAAGTATCAGTCCATGTGTGCTGGTTCCCTGTAAAGTATTAATGGTGTCCATACACATCATTGTTTTAAAAAAACAATATTTCTATAAGGAGATCTGTTCATTGTTGTCAATTTCAATAATGAATGAAATGGTGGGGTCGATGGAATTTTATGCGTCTTAAATTGAAAAGAGTGTTTTGTTCATCCAAGAATTCGGCCATTGTTCTCTTGTGTCAAAACAGAGGTGCATAATTATGTGCTCGTATTTTTTGTTATATGTCGACCAAGGAAAAATCATTTTTACCGGCAAGTACGTAATTCGAATCAACAAGTTTTTGGAAGTTGATTGTATAATAAAATTGAACGCTAAAAAATTATTAAATTATTAAGTATAAAGTTGTGACGGGAAATGCGTGTCCTCAACAACAGCAGGTCGCTAGTCAGCGAGAAGTTCCTATTAGAGTCGTTCTGCCGTACAAGGATCAAAAAGCAGCAAACGAAAGATAAACACCGAGATCCGTCCAGTTTATACCAGCCGTAAGATCAAAGACACAATTAAAGTGAAGGAACAGAAACCGCCCATCGTAAACCAACAAAGCGCTGTTTATTATTATAAGTGTGATCTGTGTGATGCAGATTACGTCGGCTATTCTTGTCGACACTTGCACCAGCGCATCGAAGAACACAAAGGATCGTCTATCGGACATCACGTGAAAGAACAACATGGAAAGGAGCCACACAACATCGAGAAGAATTTTAAGATTTTAAGGAAGTGCCAAAGCAAGCTTGACTGTTTGATTTTTGAAATGCTTTTTATTAGACTTCTGAAACCGAAACTTAACAAACAGAGTGACTCGCTCCGCGCGAAATTATTTGTTTAGATATTTTTAGGTATTTTAATGTTCTTATTCTCGTCGTCTTATTCGCTTGCTTTACGTTTTTAATTATATCTTTTACAACTATGCATGCCATTCGCACAAAGTTATTTTTTAGCCATTTTTAGCCTTTTTATTCTTATTGTCTATTGTTTGTATGTACATATTTTAGCGCTTTTACTATATTTACACATGTAATTTTATTCAAACACCTAACTTGAAAATGACCGTCGAACGGTCGAAACGTCGTTCTAATTTTTTAGCGTTCAATTTTATTATACAAGTACGTAATTATTTTTAATCAAACGGAAACACACTTCGATCGCATGCGCAGCACAAAATTATGAGAGGATACGGCGCTTGCACAAACGAACTAATTGCTCAGACATTGGCCGGCGTTGGGATAAACAATGAGAGGATCTTATTGTAATAAACTAAGCCGATCGACCTATCACTTATCAACTGACTGATTTAAGGTATCACGGAAGGAAAATTGGCGTTTTCGTTCCAAGTCAAATTTTGTGCAAACCATCAATGGTAACCCTAATAAAGTATATATTTTCTGAAAGCTTATTGAATAAAGATTGCAATTGTGGATTTTGTTTACATCATATAGTCCATAATAAGCAACGTCAGCATTTTGTTTGCAATTATGATGTTGCGCAACTTTAGGTTTATTTGAGAACACATTTACATGAGAGCCAAAACTTTTATGTGGAATTTGATCTACATATATTGGTCTAAAAAACGGTGTCTCAGATTTTTCTTTTATTGCTCCATTAATTTTTTATGAATTTTTTATCCTAAAGAAGCCCTAAAAACGCCATTTTAAAGTTTAAAAATTCATAAAAAAATAATGGAGCAAGAAAAGAAAAATCTGAGACACCGTTTTTTAGACCAGTATATGTAGATCAAATTCCACATAAAAGTTTTGGCTCTCATGTAAATGTGTTCTCAAATAAACCTAAAGTTGCGCAACATCATAATTGCAAACAAAATGCTGACGTTGCTTATTATGGTCTATATGATGTAAACAAAATCCAAAATTACAATCTTTATTCAAAAAGCTTTCAGAAAATATATACTTTATTGGGGTTACCATTAATGGTTTGCACACAATTTGACTTGGAACGAAAACGCCAATTTTCCTTCCGTGATACCTTAAAGGGACTATCTTTTGACTAATAGCAGTGTTTGTCACTGACACAAGAGTCTCGCTTATGTAAAAACGTTTTTGTCTTGTGCGTCTCCATACTGCTTATCAAAATATTCATGGTACTGGCAAACTCGATGCGTGGTCGGTTTGGATTCACCACAAGAGAACAGAGAACGTTGGTAGCCGCTTTGCGACAGGCAGCAGAGAAAGCCTCATACTTTATCTGGTTGAAACGTGACGACAAAGTGTGGCTAGACTAGATTTTTATTTTTTTAACTCATGATGTCCCAGCCAGCACCAGCTCTTGTGAAGCCTCCTTAGGGAGGGGCCCCGCCATGGCAGAAGGAAGTCGAGGAGTAGGGGCCGAAACTGTCTGCCATGGTTCCTCCTGACGACTTCCAAGCTGGATCCAGCATTGGAGCTGCTGGCTGGGAAGCACCGCAGTGTTTTACTACTTCAAAGTTTATACTCACTCACCTGTATAGGAATACGGCCCTAACAAAGATGACATTCCTATTCCAGCAGAAACAGCAGGAGCAAGCAACACCGACACCAACAAGCCGCCAATGCACATCGCTTGCAATGATAATTATCACGAGTCCACCGATGCTTAATAAGGCCACAGTCGCGGTTCGTAACAGGTAGGAACACTTTTGAACGAACCACGGACAGGCGACTTTGACTAAAATCAGAGGCAGGGATGCCGCTAAAGCCTGGTTTTCACTAGCGACGCAAGCACAAGCGCAAGCATAAGCGCAATCACGCAAAAAGGACAAATTTTGATCCTTGTTCTTGTGCTAGCCGCAAGCATAAGCACAAGCATAAAACTGCAATGCGCTTGTACTTTTGCTTGAGTCGAAGCCGTTTTCACGGTGAAATAAGAGCTGTTATTCTTGCGCTTGTGCCAGGGGGCACCCAACGGAATATTTCGTTAAAATATCCGTTCGGAAGACGATTTGAGATCTAGAATTTTCGGAACATTCATTGTAAATTTTTTTGCTTGCCTGCCTTTCCTAGGATTTTCGAATATCTAAAAAATGGTATAATTGTTCATCTTTAACGGATTTTTACTCTAAAAAGGTCACCTAGAATTTTCGGGAGCCTCTCTCTGGCTGGAATTTTTTCGAAAAGGTAAGTTTTGATCCCTATAACTTTCGGATCACTAGACTTTCAGCTAGGAAATCCGAACAGATAAAAAAATTTTAGGGGATAAAAATATGCCTATATCTACCGTTTAAATACTAAAATACGTTAAACGGTGCTATCTTTAAGTGGTTTTGAACTATATTCTCGATGGGTGCCCCTGTTGTGCTTGCGTCGCTAGTGAAAACCAGGCTTAAGATCACGGTAGATGAGGCAATGTGACTGCCAGTTAAAATATCTTGAGTTGCTGTAAGTATCATTTCTTTGGTTACCATGCTAAGCAAGCCGAAGGTGAAAAAGCACACGGCGGTTTTGACTCTGCTGGGCTGCAAACGTTTTATTTCTGTGGTTTCGGAGTCTTCCATCTTCCGAGCCATATTAATAACTTTATGCTTTCTTTACGTGCTGGTGAGCTTCTGATTACAACTGACTACAGCTAACTAATAGTTCAGTTAATAGACCTTAGTCTTCAGCTTCGTTTGTTTGTTGTCCCATTTCAGACCACGTGATGTTAATTTGATGTTACCATTGTAAATTACCCCTTTCAAATTCAAACAAATTCTCATGAAAGTGAAGGAATAATTCTCTGAGAAACATCACATGATACGAAATGGGTAATTTACATAATTAGCCACAGAGGTCTATTCCCACGTTCCCTTTTAAAAGGGCGACCAGAAGACCCATCAAATAACAATAACTCTCAAACTATCAAAATCCTACATCTATGCAAACTTTATGACCTGCGCAGACTGCATAAGGTACTAATGCGACTCAGTGTGCACTCAGCTACTTGGCATATTTTCCTTCGAGGTGAAACGCAGTGACGAATACTTTTTTTCTGGTAATTTTTACTATCCTTTTCAAGGTGGTTGGCCAGCCGATAAAGCAACGCGAGAAATAAAAAAAAACCTTGTTCCTTTTCACTGATTTAGTCCCAGTGTTAAATAAAAACATGAGGGATCATTGGATCTGAATGACATGCTTGCATGCTACACCAAGCCTTCACAACTGAAATAGCTGATCAACAATCTTTAATACCTCTAGTTGAATCAAATTAGAATCGACGTTGGGAAGAGTAAAACTGCCGACAGGTTAGCTCAGTTTGTAAAGCGCCGGACTGCTGTGCGGGAGGTCTCGGGTTCGACTTCCAGACCGGACCGACACTCAGGGTCTTAAAATAACTGAGGAGAACGTGTTGTCTTTGCAATGACATCTGAAAATGGTTAAATGTTCCAGACTTCTCGGATAAGGACGATAAACTGTAAGCCCCGTCTCCTGTATCTTCAGTGTTATATGGTCAGCAGGGGACGTTAAAGAACCCACACTCTTATCGCGAAAGAGTAGGGCACGGAGTTCCCGACCGGTGTTGTGGTCGGGCCTCGTTTCACGGGTTGGTGCTTTTGCACCCTTTCCCCTGTCCAAGAAAAATTGCTATGGCTATGACTAGAGGCATAGCAGTGAACTTGAAACACAAAAATTTGTTAACAATCATTATCGATACCATCATCTAATTGCATTCCAGTAGCTTCAGGTCCTATAGCTATGGAGGAAACCTTTTTACAAATCTGAAACGGAAACCGAATGGCCCAGTGAACGTAAATATAAATTTTCCCCGGAACGGCAGTTGTAACTGAATTGCCGTTAACGTTGGACCAGGGTTGGGAAAAAGTGGTTGTCAAGAAGGCTTGTTAAAGGAGAATTCTGAGAAATGACAAAATAGGTAATGGCAACTTTCTTTAGGTTTGGCAGCTCTGCTACGGTCTTTATTTCTAAAAAGCTATTACAAAATCTGATTACCGTGTTTCCTTCAGTTTTCAGCACTTCCGATTGTGCGCCTGTAATTATACTTCGCGCGACACTTATCTTTTAATTCACTGGTTAAGGGTTAACTACTATTTTTTTCCAATTTGACAATTTTATTTTCACAGATGCAACACATGCGGTATATTTACTAATCTAGTTACAATTATGGAATAAAAAAAGATTACGTGGACAAATGTTAAAACTGAAGCAATTAAACTGTCTCCTTTACTGATCATTAAGACAACTTTCTAAAACATTCGAATATGATATTCTAATTTTCATATTTACTAAACGGAACAAGTTTCGAATTTTTGTTTTAAGCTCCTGTCTTGGTAGACACGCAAGAATGACTATAAACACTTGCTCGTCTTCTACAAACAGGATTAAGTGACGATACTGCAGGAGATTTTTTGAGACAAAGAAGTGTGTTACGTTAAGTTGAGCTGTGAACAAAAGATAAAGAGATGTTAGATGGTAAGCAAGACACTCAATTCCATTCCGCTAAGCAAGAATGCGATTGGACAATTGCGCATATTTTCTGAGCGGAGACACTAATCTTCTAAACGTAGGTGTATATTCCAGGAATAATAAGAGAAACCCTGTTTTTAATTAATCAAAGGCCCTTCGAGCAACCTCATGGTAATTCGATGGTAATTCGTCCTTCACTTTTTTTTTTCAAATAAGCGTTCAATAATGTAACGGTTTCACTTTATTTACCTTTAAATGCTTATTTTTTATGTGTGAGTGACATCAATGGGTCACTGATGCTTTGTGTTCTCCGGTTCCGTAGCGCAGATTCTATTTTTTCACCACCAAAATAAAGTGTACAGTCTTGGATTCGCTAAAGTGCGTTTTCAATTACTTTTCTGTCAGTACATATATTGTATACGTACCGGGCAGCGACAAGCGTTATTTGTGAGCAGCCGATGAAATTTGAGAGAAAGATGCACCTGAGCACGTCGTGTTTCTGCTCGCCTCAAAAAGATGAAAAACGGAAGACGTGACACGAGATGACGTTATGCGAAACAGAAACGTGCTATGGAACTCGTGTTTTTCCAGTGAGCTGAAACGTTTATTAAATCACGTCACCTGGCAAAGCGAATTTGCATGTATCTCATACCTGCCATCAGTAAGTCACAATCTCACTTCATTTGCCTCTTTAAATGCTTTTATCTTTCTCGTGGGAGTTGCTAGAATGGGTCATTGATGGCTTGTGCTCTCAGGCTTCGTAGAGCGAATTTTTTCACCACTAGAATAAAGTGTAATAACCTTTGATCCCCTTTCGCATTTAGAAAAATTTCTTTTCTAATATTGATCAACCTCGTTTCCGAAGAGAGCGATCTTGGGAATGAGGTTGGCGAATAATTTGTTTTTGATTGACATGTGCTTGATGCGTTTAAAGGACCTTTCTGTCAGCACGTTTACCGTTTAGCGCATAAATTAATTGCGGTTTGATATCAGAATGGAGTGAGTGAGTCAATTAAGCTCAAAAGTCATTTTAATATCCTCATTACCATTCGGTAAAAACGATGAGGTTAGAGCTCATTAATCAGGAAGCGAATTTCAGACTGGCTCTCAATAATCTAACTAGTTTCATAAAAACTGTGTCCAATTTAAAAGGCTAGGTCTCGCCAACCTCCCAGAATCTCTCTTCTTTCCGCCCTTTGAGAGACCCTGGGAACGAGGTTGAACTCTCACTAGCCCCACAAACTTGTTATGTTGCAAAATGAGAACCGCTTCAAGCTCGAAGCCAAGAAAAATAGCCTAGACGCAAATCCTTTTTACAATGCCCAAGGGACAAGGGAGGATATACAGGCGATACGACCCTGACACTCCCACCTTCCACGTTTTACCTGTAACTGAGAATTCACGGTGCTATAATGACGTGTTACCTGCATGATTCCATGTGCTGTGTGTGTTGTCACATTTGGAGAGCAAATACTTCGTAATTTGTCACAGTAAAATTTTGAGATCCCGTGAAGAATGTGCTCTGCTGACCAGGAGGACATTCATACGTGTGGCCGAGAACACTGTAACTTGAAGTATTAGCGTTTGCATTATCTGATATACGTAGGTCGTTTCCTCCACCAAGTAATGGTCCATGGCTGCTAAGACAGTAGATAGCATACCGTTGCTGTCCACTCTTAAGTGGCATTTTAGTTGGTCCCAGGCCATGCGGGTTGACCACACTAAACAAGAATGCGTCTCTGCATGTTGTCCAATCTCCCTGACCTGTTGACGAGACGAAGCTTCACATTTAAGCATATTCAGGACACTCTGGTTGTCATGTTATTTACGTCGTATTTGATACCAAACCTACAATTATTCTTCAACAAAAATCATTACCAGAAATAGGAAATTAAACTTACAATAGGTTGGCTGTCACCGGATTTGGACCCCTAAGGGTTCCTGCATAGAAACATCGCCATTAAAATATACATAAAATAGCATTTTTTTAATTCTCTTGGCGAAATGGTAGTCATGGATTGAAATTGACGAGATGACATACAGCCTAAAAAACCCATGACGAGACCTAACGAGACTGATACATGTATATCGCCCGGCGAAGCGTAACGAAATTACCGTGCCCAAATCAATTTAATTTGGTAAAGAGTGAATAAGGGGTTTTTTCCTAAAGTCATGTGTCAGGCAACTGGTTTTTTGGTCGATGTCGATGGTTCCCCGGGCACTATCTTGATTAGCTACAGATTGAACTATTAACTGTAGTAGCTTTCGAGGGGGAGGGGGGTGAGCCCGGAAGAATAGGGGGCGAGAAGGCTACGGGAGGCGGGAGAAGAGAGGGAGGGAAGTGGGTTTCCCAAGGTGGCGGGAACCAGGAGAAATGGAGAAAATTTTCGCACAATTTTGTAATATGTTGCAATAGAAATGGGACAAAGACGCGGGAGGTTCAGACCCCGCTGTCCCTACTCCTCCTTCCCCTTCAGTGTTGACTCTTTTAAAGAAATGGACCGTGGCCTATTTTGGACATTTTTATAACTATTTTTTTATAAGAAAAAGAGGACCTGGGTTACGTTCTGGACCGTGGTACCAATTTTGGATCTATTAGATAAATAGCACTTTTCTTCAGTCAATTTGGCTTTATTCGCTACTCCAGTCCACTAACAGGCGAAGTGACAGTTTTGATGCAGTCTGCATTTTATGCCACGCCTGCATTTTATTCAGAGTATGCAGTCTGCAATCCGCAGCATCAAGAGATCAAAATCCCTTTGGGCTTAGTGTCTCGTGTCACTCTTTGGTGTTTATTTGAAAATAGATCGCTTTTCGCGTCTTTTTATTGCTTGCTGGGGACTTTGCCACATATGTCCAGCACTGGCCATGAAATCCCGGGTTTCCAAACTTCATTCTAGTTCCACACTTCCTTATGTATAGAAGTAAGAAATTCTCTGACAAACTAGGGATCATTAAACCCTTGACATTCTTTACTTAGTTCTACACTTCTCAAGTATAAAATACGTGTATAGCGTTATCTCTTTTTCCAGAGAGGGTCTTGACATCCATTTTGGGTGGCATAGTATTGTAATTAAATTCTTGTCTTTCTTACAGCGACGAGTTGACCCTTGATTTGTATATTCGTGACTCGTAGAATTTTGACTGTTTCCCAACACGGTCTTGGGTAATACTCGAATTGAAGACACACAAGGAAAATAATGTCCACGGGATCTACCAATTGACTGTTTTGAACTAGTTTAATCAGCGCAAATTCCAACTTGCGTAACTAGCTAGTCAACTGAAAGTAAAGGTATGCATGTGGTTCAACTATTACAACCTCGAAAATCGGATCTAATCAAAAATGGAAACGACAAAAAAGCTCTTTCTGACATATTGTAGATATTCTTACAGTTCTGTAAGGCGCAATCCTGTTTAAGACACGCTATCATGCCCAATTGTTATACCAAAAGAACAAACATACTGTTCCCAATAAAGTCACAAACGGTGTCTATTATCTGATTGGCTACTATGACTAGAATGGCGGGAATCTCGTGCCCAGGGGGGGTACTCCGACTTGTAAATGACGGGGATGATCGAATGAAGGCAAAACTCAGGACCCAAAAAATCCCTAAGTCTTCCGACATTACCCAAAAAAATCCCTGGACCAAAAATAACCCCCCCAAAAAATACCTTGTCAAATTACCCCTAAATTGCCAGGAGGCGCAATAACGCTCGAGTTTGATTATTCATCATAGCATGAATACGCGCCAAGGCTGTGCCGAGGCACTTAAAGTTGTTTTTAATACCCAAAAAAATCCCCAATTTGAATCAAGTCACCCAAAAAAATACTTGCCAAATCTTCTAACCCAAAAAATCCCGGAATCGAAAATTTCAGACCCAAAAAAATCCTTCGATCATCCCCGTCATTTACAAGCCGGAGTACCCCCCCCCCCCCCTGGGATCTCGACAATTAATAATAAATTTGGCTACCTTGTCACTTTAATACCTTATGTGAGGTCTTACACCAAGTACTCCAAGAACTCTCAGCTCCCCCAGCATTATTCTTGTAACGTGACCAAAAATAAGGGGACGGCCCCTTATTTTCTCTTGGCAGCATGTATTCTGCATTTTGTACTAAACCTCTTTGTAAATTCTGATGGCACAGAGTGGTGAAGACATGTGTGAAGTGGTTATGCGTGACGCGTGATTTTGGCCAAAATTAGTGCGTGACACGTGAAAACAGCTCAGGCTACGTTTACACGGACACGGTTATCAATCAACACGGTTTCATGACCTCGAAACCGCATCGAAAACGACACGGTTTCGAAGTGTTTACACGGAACCTATTTAACCATTTTCCGACTGTTTTCGAATGCGATTGTATAAGCAAGCGCTGCTCTCTATGCGTGTTTCACCATGTTTACCCTTCGTGAGCCAGCCAATTCGTGCCAAAATTCGTTGCCGTTTTCAAATCGATGCGGTTTCGTCGTTTTTGACCGTTTACACGTCCAACGAAACCGTATCGTTTTGAAAACGCTCCACTTTTGACAGCGTTTTCAAAACGACCCGGTTTCAGTAGTGGTCTCGATCGGCGCCGTGTAAACGAAAGGCGTAGCCGCATCGAAAGCGATGCGGTTACAAATGAAACCGTGTCCGTGTAAACAGTGCCTCAAGTAGGACGTGATGTTGTGCTTATTTTGATGACCGTGGTTCATGATTCCAGCCGAACACGTTCGTAAAAACCAAAGATAAATAAAGTACTCATAAATTAATATATGATTGTGAAGCACAATTGACAAACGTTACGAATCATGAAGCCAAAGACTGATTTTATGGGGAGGACGCATTCTATCGGCTTGATCTATGTGCTTTTGGACTTGTCTCAAACTGAGAACTCGCCTGAGTGATCAAGTCTTGCTAGTACTACAAGGCAGATGAACTTATAAGAAAAAGCTCATTTTCTTTGATAATGGATGCTAAATACCTGATTCGTGAAATGGTCTAAAAATATCCGTAATTCGTGATTTGAAGGAAAATAGGCACGTGATTCGTGATTTCTGATGGCTCTATACCTTTCTCGGATCGATGATTTAGCTGAATATAGATCGATCAATGAGTTAACTTACTTTTCCACGGCACCTCTGTGAAGCCTCCAAAAATGTTGTTTCCACTTTTCACAATGGTGACAGTGGGTCCTTTGTTATCACATCTGGAGTGAAATGTTGAAACTCCAAAGCCATCTCGAGATGCTCGGAACAGAAGACGCCATTTGCCGTCCTGAGGAGGCAACCAACCTTTCAACACGCTTCGATGCTCTTCATTCGTCAGAATCTCCGACTCTTCAAAATCATTGAGTGTTTTAGGCTTCAGCTCGTCCAGTATCCCTTGAATCTGATAAAACTTAGCTTCTGCTTCAAGTTCCTTGAGAAATGTCGCCCCTTCTGGTAAAATCAACTCTCCATTGCGGAGATAATTGAGTATAAACCGGAAGTGAGTTCCATCTCGGTCGATAAAGAACGAACCATCTTTAGAAGGTTTCATCTCAAACTTCCCTGAAAACATGGCCGCCAGCATCGAGTTTGGATCTTTGGTCAGCGTTTGAACGCTTGTTGCGAAGTGATGGCCGCCAACATTGAGTTCTACGGTCGAGGAAAAGTGAACATGTTCTAGCTTCTTCGACATGGAGTCGATTACTTCCTGCTCCTGGCGAAGTCTCGTTGCCTCTCGTTGCAACATTTCGCACGCTTCTTTGATGTAATGTTCGGCGTCTGTTAGGACTTGATTGCGTGGTTGACCTTCGTTTTCAAGATTTTGATCACTCATGCTTTCTCCTTACCGAAACAACAGAAGACTAAACTCAGGGCAGTCAAGCAAGCTTCGAAAACACAGCAAATCTGGTCACGTGAGTCATGACGATAAATTAGAAAACGAAAGTGCAGCCAAGCGTATATTTGCATGATTTGGGAATAATGCGTTACGTTCTGGCAGCGTTGTAATAATCTGTAATTGGTTAATAGTTAAAAGTACGATGCTATATTTGTACAATTTATTCTACGTAGATAACGTTGCGTAAGATGTAAGGTATATATAAGTAGTCGATTGTTCCAATAAAGTTCGAGTTGAGTACTGTCTGAGCGGCACGTTACAGCGTGACCACTGGGCTTTTTACCACTCTCGTCGTACATGAGCTTCTAATTTATCTTACTCCTACAATTGAGGTCTTAAAATCATTTATATTCCACATGACGTCTGGCTCACGCTCAAAAGTCTCTAACTGAGGGGTAAAATAGTTCAAAATAGTGTACAAGAGAAAACACGGAAGATGAGTACATAATCTTTATTTTTTAGTTTTCCTTAATTTTGAACTCCATAAAATTTACCAACAGGGCTTGCAAAAGCTGTGGCAAGCATATGATTTAGAATAATAAACCAAAAGGCAGAGTAATCCTTGCCTATACGGCAAGAAGAAGAAAAACAAACGAGATTAGAAAACACAAAAGAATATACGGAACATTTTTTCGTTTTTTTTTCCTTTAATTGGTTTTGGTAAGTTTGTTTTGCAAAACTAAATATCGGACAATTGATTATTTGAACCCTGTACGTTGTACTGTTTTTTTTTTTGCTCAAAGAAACTCGTGAAACTAGGCCACATAACTAAGTTGACGTGTGACAAATTCTGTACCATCATTTTTTCCATGTATTCCATCAACTTTTACAAACAGAAGGGAAGCAGTAAGCGCGCGAGAAGAGTGGAGCGGTTGTCCCATTGTAGCGATCCTGTGGCAAAGAGTTACAATTGGACTTTTGTGATTGGACGCCCACGTGATTGCGCTCCAATATTTAGCCTATTGCATCGGGTATTTTATTTTTCTCACGCCCCCCCCCCCCCTTTTTCACTCGCGTTTTTAAATTCAAGCGCTCGCCTAGCAAAACACCTGCACTGCAAGCTAGCTCCAATGATGTAACAAAACCAATAAGAATGAGAATTTTGTAATTGATACGATATACTGCTTGATTTATGGAAAAGCCCTGACAGCCATGCCATGTTATTGTAATTTTGATAAGTTTGCGAATAATGACGCTGGTTGCACTACCAAAATTCCGAACCACTTTGTGCGCGGTTTGAGTTGTGGTTACTCAGTTCATATTGGGGAGAGAGGTGGGGGATTGAATGCCGTCATCCAAGGTATTGGTCAGGTTCTGAAATGGGGTTCGGCTCCTGGTAAGTAAATATGGATTTTGGACTTTCATTATGAAAATGAGAGCGCAGGACATAGGTCATGACATAGCTGATAAAAGGATGCGACACAGAGCACCTGATGTACATGTAAATGGTCGATATCAAGAGAGGATGATCATCCTCTCTTGTCGATATTAATAAACCCTGTTCTAGTTGATCCTTCCAGCGCTAATCAGCTGATTATACTATAATAGATTTAACTTTTTGTTTTAGTATGCGAATAATAATCATTCATTCTTCAAATATAATTAACCTAATTAATCATTCGTGTTAGTTCCTTCTTGAGTCCTTAATGCTTTGCTTACATATTGGAATTATTTTAAACACTAGCTAGATACATAGCAAACTTATTAACTTCAGTAGAAACTGAATATTGACGACAGTTTTGGTTTTGGTTTTCACAGCAAAACAGCCATAACATCAAAATATTTCCAGAAAGTCTTGTGCCTCGTAACTGTGAACATAAGGAAAAAGAAAGAAAAATGCAAAATTACGTTACTACATCTCCCAGAGAAATAAACAAATTGTATACAAAGAAAGTTAAGAGCAAAACTAAATCTATATGAGTAACTTAAAGTACTTAATAACTGCATGACAAAAACTGGTTGATTAAATATGTATATATCTTCAACTTAATAGTCAAAACAACAATAACAACAATCCGCTACAAAAGAAGGAATGTATATAGATAAAAAATGATTACTCAAAAATTAAAAACTTCAAAATACGCATAACACAGTTTATTGGCGTTTATCTGGAGTAATGTATAACAACAGGCGTAATGAAAGTGATAAATGATCATCGCAGTGAATTTCCAATTTAAGCAATTGGAATAAAGAACCCTTAAAAAAATTCAGGGCTTCAACGGGATTCGAACCCGTGACCTCCGCGATACCGGTGCGATGCTCTACCAACTGAGCTATTGAAGCCACACATTGGGAGCGAGGTCAATTGTGAGTTCATATTTTACCCGTGAGAGGAGTGAAATGATGTAATGTATATGAAATGATTCATATATGAACTGCGGATGGATATGAAAGTGATAAATGATTATCGCAGTGAATTTCCAATTTAAGCAATTGGAATAAAGAAGCCTTAAAAAAATTCAGGGCTTCAACGGGATTCGAACCCGTGACCTCCGCGATACCGGTGCGATGCTCTACCAACTGAGCTATTGAAGCCACACATTGGGAGCGAGGTCAATTGTGAGTTCATATTTTACCCGTGAGAGGAGTGAAATGATGTAATGTATATGAAATGATTCATATATGAACTGCTTCAAGCCCTGAATTTTTTTAAGGCTTCTTTATTCCAATTGCTTAAATTGGAAATTCACTGCGATGATCATTTATCACTTTCATATCCATCCGCAGTTTCGACGCAGTTCATATATGAATCATTTCATATACATTACAACAGGCGTAATATTATAACAAACGGAGTCTCCACAAAGTTACACGATGAGGTCAGGGTATGAGTGAATATCTGAAAGCAAATCTGATTGGTTAATTCCTCGGTGACGAATGACGCAGCGTAACTGGTATGATTGAAAGTCCAGACTTTTTCTCTGGCAAACAAACCTTTTATTGGTTGAAAACTAACCTGAATTTGCAACGACCACCGTGACAAAATAGAAGTACCGGATCCTCTCACTGTAGAGGATCTAATCAGCTATAACTAAATAACGAATAACGAAAAAATTGCAAGGCCGATTCAACGGTTTGGGACTGTATTGAAATTCCAATATTTCGGAAGGCACGGCCTTCCTTCTTCGAAGTTTTCGTGTGTTCTCCAAGAAGACTGGCTCGACGAAAGGTTAACGTTAAAAACAATTTCTTTACTCCGTCCGACCCACACAAGAACAGTACGCGTTATATCGTATTTCCCACATTTTATATCTGTAACGTTTAACCTTTAGAGTCATTCTCTGTAACACCCTGAAGAAGGAAGGCCGTGCCATCCGAAATATTGGAATTTCAATACAGTCCCAAACCGTTGAATCGGCCTTGCAATTTTTTCTTTTATTGGTTGTTTGTTGTTGCTTTAATTTCTGTTTGTTGCATATATCGGTGTATGGGTACAAAAGGACAAGAATATCATCAAGGGGGAGAACAAGTTTGCCTTATTCTGCAACATGCAAGACGACCTCTACCTCTTTTGATAACGTTATCACAATCACACTTCTAGCTATAAAGACTATGATGGCATTTTACCTCTATGATCCCCTGTAATGTTGTAGTTGTCACTGGTGGAATCCATACACTTCATAATTTGTCACGATAAAATTCCTGACCCCTGTGAAGAACATCTCCTGCTGTCCACCCGGAGGACTTTCATACGAGTAACCCAACTGACTGTAGCTTGAAGCTGTTTTGTTTGCGTTCTCTCCCGTGTGTAGATCGTGTCCTCCGCCAAACGTTGGTCCAAGGTTGCTGTCACAATACATGGCATAATCTTGATTTTTGACCAGTGGCATTTTAGTTGGTCCCAGGCCTTGCGGGTTGACCATGCTGAATAAGAACGCTTCTTTGCATGTTACGTACTCTCCCTGGCCTGTTGATGACGATAAGATGATATTCAGAGAACTGGTGTTGTATATATTTTACTTATTGACTCCGTAGGGGAAAGGGAAGAAATCACTGGATCGGATTCCTTCTGTATTATGATACTGATATACTTAACAACTGAAGGCTCTAAACTTTGGAACGCAATAGAAATCTTATTTTCTACATTTTATTTTCAACAATTCTACGTATTTTAATGTTTCTATTTTTGTCGTTTCGTGCGCGTTAAATCGCGTTAAATCCATGGATCCAAGGGATACTGAATCAAATGAAGCTTGCATTTGAACAATCAGAGATTTTGACGGACGAAGATCACCGAAGAGTACTGAAAGGTTGGCTGCCTCCTCAGAAAGGAGAATGGCGTCAACGCGCACGAAACGACAAAAAAGAAACAGTTTTCTATGTATCATACTCTGATAGTTTTTCAATTGAGAGTTTTTAAACCAAAACTAAAACAATACCAAAAAATGTAAACGAAAAATGTCAGGTTGGTGTTGATTTTGTGCTCTTTACCTCAAATCACTAAATAAATCTATCAAAAAAGCAGAAAATAATTCATTTGCTTATTCCAACCGTGAAATTACTCACTTTTCGTACAAAAAGCAGACGGTAGACGGCGAAAATAAGACTTTCAGCCGTACCGTCGGGGAAAAAAAACGTAATGCTCGTGATCTCTCGAATAAACCAATGAAACTTCGAAGCAAAAAGACGGAGCCATCACCAAGCGCGAGAAAACGGCTTTGACAAGTCGCATTTTGCATTAGTTTCGCATCTGATTAGTTGAGTAAATGGCGAGAGTTTTTTAAACCAATCAAAGAGTGTAGTTTAGCAAAGTACCCGCTCCCCCCTCACCCCTTCCACCTCACCCCCCCCCCCCGGCTTATAAGCCTTCCTGCTAATTTGCGCATCTTTTTGCTATATTTAACGAAAAGATATTCCGGTTATAAGTTCCCCCAGATATAAGCCCTCATCCATCCAACTTTTCCATATCGTACCTACAGAACATGATGTTTCTGACAAATGAGCTTGCGAAGAAGGCTGAAACAACTATTTTGCCGGCACGGGATACAACACGGCCTGGGCCCCAGGCCGGTGCATTATGGGGGTTAGCCAGGGGTATATAAAGGGAGTTTAACACGTGATAGTCATCTAGGCCTCTTAACCAACCCTGTTCAGTGCTCCGTTAATTTTTTGTTTTTTGTTTTTCATATTTTCTTCCGCCTCTTTGCTTACTAGCCTTGATTTTACTTGATTAGCCTGGGTAGGACGGGCTACCAATCGTTGGACATGAGCCATGGTTCCTACCCAGATTTCCGGCCTCTTTATGGCAGGTTTTTTCTGGCCTCCGTGCTAATCAGTCTTGTCTTGACACTTTAGTATTAGATGTTTACTTTGCGGTTTATGCTCGCTCTGTAGCCTTACCGGCTGTTAGTAGTGAACGTTTGTCCCTCCTGTAGTTTTTTAGCCTACCCGGTACTAATTGTTTTGTACTTTTTGTTTTGTATGAGTAGGTTCTTGTTTTTGGTCCAAAGTTGTGGATTACTCAGCCCATCTGGCAGTTTACGCTAATTAGAGTTTGTTTAACTTGCAACTATATTTGCCTTACTGGCTCTACAAGTTTGTATTTAGGGGATTAAGGTCCAAAGAAGTGGGCCCCTCAGACTAACTGGCAGTTGAACACTAAGCTTGTTTCCCTTGCACTTTATTTTCCTTACTGGCTCAATTATTTGTATTTAGGGGGTCTTAGTCTAATGTAGTGTACTCCCCAGTTCGTTTGCCTTGCAAGTTTGGCATGGCGCTTTTGTATGTGGGGTATTTTGGTCCAAAGTTGTGGAATCCCCAGCCTAACTGGCAGTTTGAGATGTAAAGCTTGTTTAGTTACCGTTTGGTCGTGCACTTACCAGTTTATGTAAACTTGAGAAATAGCTCCGCATTTTCATATTTATTTTTTCGTAAGTGATTCACAGTGTGATGTCATTCTACTTCAGTATACGTATGAGTTGTTACGTATTTGCTTTTGTTTATACTCGCTGTGTAGCCCTTGCAGCTGTTTGTAGAGAATTAGGTTTGTAGCTACTGTAGTTTATTAACTGGTACTATATGTTATTTCTGACGAATGAGCTCGCGCGCGAAGGAGGCTGAAAGCTTTGCTACCTTTGTTTTACCATGTGTGTCTAAGGTGGGGTGGGGTGAGATTACGTGGAGAGTACAAGAGCCAGTTTACTTAGTTTGGTGATAGTTTCAGTCAAGAGAAAAGATTTTTCTCTTGTTTCACATAATTTCAATTGATCATAGCAGAATTAAAATTTTTCTGACAAAATTTTTCGTTAAACAGTGAGACTTACTTGCAGGACTTTTCCACGACAATTCCGTGAAGCCTCCAAAAATGTTACGTCCATTTTGCACGATGCTGACGGTCGGTCCTTTGTTGTCGCATTTGGTGTGAAAGGTTTTAACTGCGAAGCCATCTCGAGAAGCTCGGAACAGAAGACGCCATTCTCCTTTCTGAGGAGGCAGCCAACCTTTCAGTACTCTTCGGTGATCTTCGTCCGTCAAAATCTCTGATTGTTCAAATGCAAGCTTCATTTGATTCAGTATCCCTTGGATCTGGTAAAACTTTGCTTCTGCTTCTAGCTCCTTGAGAAACGCTGCACTGTCTGGTAAAATCAACTCTCCGTGACGAAGATAGTTGAGTATGAACCGGAAGTGAGTACCATCTCGATCGATAAAGAACGAGCCATCTTCAGAGGGCCTCATCTCAAACTTCCCTGAAAACATGGCCGCCAGCATCGAGTTTGGATCTTTGGTCAGCGTTTGAACGCTTGTTGTGAAGTGATGGCCGCCGACATTGAGTTTTACCGTCGAGGAAAACAGAACATTTTCCAGCTTTCGCGACATGGAGTCGATTGCTTCCTGCTCCAGGCGAAGTCTTGTTGATTCTCGCTGAAAGATCTCACACGCTTCTTTGAAGTATTTTTCAGCCTCAGCCAGGTCTGGATGTCGTGTTTGATCTTCTTTTGCAAGACTTTGATTATCCATGCTTTCTTGTATAAACAAAATTAATGTCTTGCAAGTAGTATAGCGTCCGTCTGTATCCTTAGCTTTCCTCCAACAAAACGAATGACACTTTATTTCGATTGCGAAGTATGACCCCACTATTAAAGCTTGGTAGCCAAGACACGATAAACTCTCGAACAAACCATCTCCGTTTTTTATGCTCTCCTGTGGCACAAAGAGCATAAATGCATCAACACAGATCTAAAGTTTTTTATTATTATTTACATTTTGTACCTTTTTTCTGCTTTGTTTTTCAATCAAAAAGAAAGTGTGAGGTTGTTTCAGCAACTCAAACCGAGATAATTAACTTTCTACTCCAAGCGCCTGAGGGCATAAATGCATTAATAACTGATATTTAGTAAATTGGAATTCGTCCTTTTATTCATTCCGAACAATGAGCAATTCCATAAATACGTTAGTGTATTTTTATTCACAAATTTTTATTCACGCTAGGAAATACGTTCAAACACAACATTATAATTAACTTTGTGCTTTTACTTGCGAGATTCTACATTTGGCTTTGCAGAAGCTAAAAAATTTTTCTTAACGCATTAGAAATTTTGCTTCTTTTTTAAAAAACAATTTAAAAAAATTGAACCTTTTTCCTTTTAGTAACTTTTTCTTTATGCATATATTTTTTATTAATTGAAATAAATCTCTTGTTGTACTTATCATTTCTTATGCCTTCTTCAATACGCAGGTTTTGAACAAAATTAATTTTCAGTGTCAGCAAAGGTAGTAATTTTACTTTCTGTCTATATCCTTTGAGCTCGCAGCTTAGATGTTTTGATATATAACACACATCCTCTTTGGTCTGTCAGTTTATTTGTTAATTTTCTCTTTCCGTATACACCTAATTGCAAAAACGTTGTCATAGAAAAAAGAAAAAAGGTAAATACGAATTAGTTAACGTAGTTTCATAACTGGTAGCATTAACAGAAAACGCACGAGTTTTATCTGCACACTTTGAGGCCATTTTTATGCTGTAACAAGATAAATTTATTTATTCGTATTTTGAGGCCATTTATACGAATAAATTTCATGCATGCGCTTAATTCTTATTTGACTTTTTCCTTTTAATTTTCCTTTTTTCTTTGACAGCCTTATTGCAAATACGTGTAAGTCAATCGCACAGCTTCTTTTCCTTTTAGTTGCAATGCAGTAAATGTAAGTTTTGTAATTAGCGTAAACGGTTGTATCCTGTGTTGTAAGCGTATTGCAACGATTTCAAGTATTGTAATAAGCGGAAGTAGTTGATTTATAAGTTTTGTTTGTACAGGAATGAAGCTATGTGTGCTGTAAAAATCATTGTTGTGTGTTTTAAGTAAAACGGAAATACCGTTCGCAAAACTTCCAATCCTTTTAAGTTTTCCTTGACTCTTTCTTTTTTCGTGATTTTATTAAAAATGCTAAACATGTATGATCACAATTTAGCAACACATGCATCTTGCAATTGAGCCAAGTTGTGAAAACAAAGCAGAAAAAGGCAGGTTAAACGTCACTAACGCTCTCGTCAAAAATGTATATGCTTTCTACGTCACTAGAGAGCATAAATTAGATGTGACGCTTTTTGTCCCAGTTCCGGCAGCTTACCTGGGCTCCTCCTCCCATAAAATGGCTCATCACGGCCGGGTTTATCATAAATGAAAGATACCTGCGTGGGAGGCGCGGTGGATCTAATAGCTGGCGCCTTGGATACGGGATCTGGTGGCCTGGGTTGTAGCGCTGTCTGGCTGGGCAAGACACGTTACTCTACATGCTTAGAGTGACGATCGCCACCCAGGAGGGAGTATGGATGAGTATTGGCGAATTATCAAGACAACATGGCAAAATACTGGGGCTAAATAGGATGGCCTAGCATCCCGTACAGAGAGGGCAGCAACACTCCTAGGATGAATGTTTCTTTTTTTAGTTAAAAGCGAACGAGCACGGAGCCCACTGAACGCCCCCTCCGCCTCTCCCCTCCCCCCTCCCCTCTCTCCCCCCCCCACACACCCTCCTACCCTTGCGCTCGTGTGTATTTTTATTTAGTTCGTGCTCATTTATTCTTTATCGCGGTTTTTATTTTCAGTACGCGATGTCGACGAAAACAACTGCTCAAGTACGCAATGCCAGATTTTTCTCCTACATTTTCTTCCATCGTCAGTTAAAGTAGTTTACAAATGTTCGTGTTTGGTTTCAGTACAAGAGTTTTATGACCGGGTCGAAAATTTTCGCACAACCTGGTCTAAGAAGTCATAACAAACGTATTGCTTGCCTTTCTTGGCTTATAAGGTACAGCCCAAAAGGGGTCCGGAAGGCCGGAAGGTCTGGTATGATCACAAAGTTCCAAATTTAGCGAAGACCAGCAAAGATGCTTGGTGACCATGTCTCAAGTTTGTTTCCACGCTTTCTTGGTAAAGTCTGAGCAGGGGAAGCGCTCTCAATCTCAAATCCCAAATCGCAATTTCAAAAAATCAATCAATTTAAAAAAAATCAATTTTTTTCTCGCGATTTTAAAAAAATTCATTCTATAAAATCACTCACCATCCCACCCTTCCTACTCCCAACATTTCCTTTTCTCCCTCCTCCCTACAATTTCTTCCCGATTTCTCCTTCCTCCTTAGTTTTTTGGACCATTTCTCCCTCCTCCCTATTCTGTTCATCCCAAAAGCAATGGCGAAGTTGGTTCTCCGCTTTTCCCGCGCGAGATATTTACTATTGGTATGCATTGCGGACGTATATGAGTCACGCAACTTTTTTCTGCCTGGGGAAAGTTTGTATTAAACGCAAACAGTGCTTCAAGACAAAAAGGGCACTCTTGCATGTAAAAGCTGTTTTTGGTGAAACAAACTTTAGTTCATTTCATGGGTGCAAGAGTTATTTTCGTGATCGGTTATTTTTGATGTGATATTTGTCCCTGAATCTTTTCGGCCTGTCACGGCGTGACAACGTGTGGAAGCGAGGTTGCGCCTGGTACAAATGGCGGCGGACGATGAGGACGAATTGCTGAGAAAAGTACGCTCAGAAAACAGATCAGTTAGCTTTGTTAAAGGGTCAGAGCTAGTAAACATCGACCTTGGAGATGATTCATATCGACGGGATGAAGATAGTGAGCTCAGTCAGACGGTATGTGACAGAATTTTTTACCAGTTCATTAAACACAATTGACCTTCAATTGTCCTTCGGGTCCTTCTAAATTATTTATGAGTTATACATGCTCCATGAGTTCGTTTGTCTCCTAGGAATTGATGCTAGCTGGAATATTGGTAAATGAAGCAAGACTCGGACGAAATGGTTATTTTCAGACTTCTGCGAAGGAATTAAGGTTAAATTAATGTTTTCAAATGCAAATACTGTAATGTGGTAAAAAAATAAAGGTTGTGTACACAGGTTGCAGGAAAATGAAATGCCCACAGCTCAGCTGCCTGCCAACCTTTCCTGTTTTTCTTTTCTTAAAAAAAACCTGTTCACTGCTCGTTGATCTATTCTTTCAACACTTTTCTATTCTATTCTCCTAATTCTCGTTTGTTCTCAACTTGATGTTCTCAGGAGTTTATAAATTAATTGGTTATGCTAATTTATTTAGTCCTTGAATTAATTAACGTGTAAGCTTATTTGTATTGCAAACATTTTTATTCTTTTATGGTTTTGCTGACAGATGTGGTATTATTGGGCCATAAAACAGGCAACAGCAATACAACAGTTTAATCAAGGGAGTAATAGAACATTACATTGTCGACCACAATGTCTGAACACCATGCCGCAAAGGCTACTGGGAAATATTGTTACGTAACAGATTACATCACAACAAAGAAAGCAAACAAAGAAACAAACTAATGAATTCATTGCTTTTTCTTAGACTCTACAAATTTTACAACAAGCCTGTGCTTCGAGCTGCAGTTTATTTTTGTGTGTGGCTAAATCTCTGTTTAGCATTCTTTGAAGCACCAGCAGTGCCTGGAATGGCATTACCATACTGGGTAAGACTTTTGTCATTAAAAAAAAACATGTAACTAAAAAAAAATGAATGTCACAGTTGTTTGCAAGCAAGTACTCTGCCCTTCAATAACATGCAAATTCTGAAGTTCAAAACCTAGCTAATTGCATATGACGATATATTATCACAATTATGACGAAAATAAAAAAAAACTAGATTGAAATCTACCAACCACAAGGCACTGGTGACAGCGAAAAACACAACTATTGATTGAGCCGAGTAGGCAATTCTTACAATGATCTGAGCGGCAAGGGGAATTTTGCAGAACGCAGAATGATGGAATGGCGTAGTATATTAATGCCCTAACCAACAAATGAACGCTAACCACAAGCAAAACTTGAGTGAAGACTAACCGCAGGCAAACAGAAGTGAAGCTAACTGCAAGCAAACCGGAGTGAAAGCTTACCGCAAGCAAACCGCTGGCCATCATTCTGCGTTCTCCATTCTGTGTTCTGCAGAATTCCCCTGCCGGAGCATCAGTCACCTGAGTAACACAAAGGTCATGGGTTCCAATGCTGCTTTTTAGGCTTCTTTGCTGCACTTTTCAACAACAAAGTCCTCTACTGACAGTTGCATTTTACGCTGCTGATTGGTTACGGTAATCATAATTATGATTGACAGCAGAAAACACAATTATTAGTCGAGTTTTGTTCTTTAGAGTTTGTGTGTTAATGAAAGACACAGTAAGTGCAAAATGTACCCTTCCCTCACCCCTGCAAATCAGAGATAAGCCAACCAAAAAGGCCTTTTGAACAAATATAGCACAAGGGCTGATCAGAATTTTACAGCATGTCAGTAAATATTTTACCTCGTGTGTTGTGTCTGTGTGCATTTTAGAACAAAAAACTGTTGTTAGAAGCTTGGTAACAAATTGTCTAAATTTTGCGTATTTTTTTTTAATTTGCAGGCTACAATGTTGCTGGAATATTTCTGCCTGTTTGTGTTCATCCTCCGTCTTTTCCATGTCTGGTGTTTTGCTGCTGGTGTGAAATTTTGGAGAGACAAGAAAAATGTTATTTTGTTGGCCATTATTGTGGTAAGATTACATACCGGGTAATAGCCCAATTTCGATAGTTTAAAATTCAATAGACATCACTACGAGGCTCTGGGGAATAAACCCCACAAACTCTATATTTTATTCCTCAGAGCCTCGTATTGATTTAGGCTGAATTCTAACATATTGAAATTGGGCTATTTAAATCCATTATTCCAAAGGTGGATGATTGAGTACATTGTAAAACAGATGAATGAATAAAACAAATAATGAAAAATGAAACTGAAATGAAATGAAATGGAATAGAAACAGTTAATGAAACAGAAATGAAACAAATAATAAATGAAACAGAAATACCGTATTTATTCGATTAAGCGCCCTGGGCGCTTATTAAATTTTTGGACTTGAGAGTGGGCGCTTATTCGAGGTGGGCGCTTATTCGAGGCTGGGCGCTTATTAAATTTTTACGATTTTCAGCAAATGTTAAGTTTATATAATTTTGTAACAAAACAATAAATAATAACAAAACGTGAAGATGTACCAAAGCAGAAATTTAATTGTTCATTGAAAGTTTCTGTACAATAGTAAGAAAACTCGGTCACGGGGGAAGTCTTCTTAGTAGTACATAGTCAATTTCAATAATCAATACTCCTTTTATGGACTTCAGTTTTTTTCTTGGGTGGGGGTGGGCGCTTATTCGAGGCTGGGCGCTTATTAACTTTTCCTACCTTAAGGGTGGGCGCTTATTCGAGGTGGGCGCTTATTCGAGGTTGGGCGCTTAATCGAATAAATACGGTAAGTCGGAAATGAAAGAGTTTTGAAACAGTTAATTAAGGGGGCATTACACGGACCTGGATTTGAACGTAATTTTAAGAGGTTAAAGAAGGGATTGGAGAAACGGAAAAAAAAATTGAAACACCACCAGAAATTTGACGCCCACGCAAGAGCACTCCAGGTTGTCAGGGGACTTACTGGTGTCCATCTACCAATTTTTAACTAAAAAATTCTTATTTTAAAATCATCCGTTATTTCTTATTTCTTTAAATTTAACATCTCCTTTAAGAAAACTATATTGTCCCAACATCCCCAAAAATCGCCGAAAAATTAACAAGACAGCTGTGTTTAAAAGTGAATGACATATTCCCATTAAACTCATGTTAAGTGGTGAAAAAACAACCTTCAGGTATAATCCCCCCTTAAGGTTACTGTAGAGTGACCGGCGATCCCAAACAAAGTGCTGTAGTGGGGATGAATTTGTTCGGGAAAGCTTTCCCTTGAGTGTTATTGTTCGATTTGTTCTTGAGCTCCAACTGAACATCAGTTTGCTTCTGGCTTTCTTTTAATCTTCCTCTTTCATTTTCGTTTTCTTCAACGCGGTTTTCTTTCGAAGTTTCATCCAAGTTGTGTTCTCTCTTTTCGACGAACTCATATAATTTTTTTTTTGCAGACTTTTGCATAAAAATTCAAATTCAAATCTGCGTAACTCAAGTGGCTGGATGAAGTTTGCCGCGAAAAATGTGCGGGGCGCCCCATGTTTAATAAGGATTATAACACCTCTAGCTATTTATTAACTCTTCTGAAAAGAAGTTTTTCCTCGATATCTCGCAATCATTTAACAATTTTACATTACTTTTTTCACCAAAATATAAATTAGTGTTTTAGGATTAGAATGAGCAAAGAAAAAAATTTTTCGCAAAATTTGGCCTCTGAAGGTCTACAGTAACCTTAAAGCAAACTGTTTTTAAAATTGTAGTAAAATATGTGTTAGTTAAAAACTAAAAATTAACTAAAACATCAAATTAATTTATTATTTTTTAAGTCAAAATATATAATTGGTCATTAGATTTTTCTCCTATTTTGCAATCAGTTAAAAACATTTTTTTCTCTTTATACACAGCTGACATTTATTGACATGATCATGTACGTCATCTTCAAAGAAGCACATTTTCCAGTTCATACCATGCGCTGGACAAGAGTTTTCCGGCCACTTTTACTTATCAATATCAGTGAAGGAAGACATGTAAGATTAACATGCAATAGTGAAATTCTACACACTTTGGGTGCGTTCCTTTGAGATGATCGGGATAAGGATCAGTGATCCAGGATCTGACTCAATCGTGGTGCATTAAAGGAACCAGCCAACCAGGCCTTACCCAGAGCGGATTCACTGCTTCCTTTGATGCACCATATTCTTAGTGATCTCGGATCACTGACTCTGATAAGGATCCTCTCAAAGGAATGCACTATTTGTGTCTAATTATGGAAGGCGTGGTGGCCTAATGGTTAGTTTGCTACACCCCAGATCTGGTGGTCCGGGTTCAAGCCCTGGCCGGGATCATTGTGTTGTATTCTTGGGCAAGAAACTTGACTCTCACAGTGTATAAATGTAAAACCCTCCAATGCACTAGCATCCCATCCATGGGGGAGTAGAAATACTCCTAGTCGCTTTATGCTACTGAAACTGGGATAAGCTTTGCCTGATGGGCCACTACTGCCTCAAACACAGACTTTACTTTTACCCTTGTGTACAACTGTATTTTTTACTGATTTTTTGCAGTTAATGCTGATGTTTGTGTTGTTTGACAATAGTAAATAAGCTGTTGTTGATTTCTACTCATTGTTTTCTTTCAGATCAGAAGAGCTGTAAGAAACATCAGAAAAACACTGCCAGAGATAGCAAATGTCCTTATTCTTCTCTTACTCATGATTGCACTGTTCACACTGCTTGGATCCAAGCTCTTTGGAAAAAGGTACAAAAAGAAGCCCTTTATTGAGGCCATTGTGTCATGTTCTTGGGAAAGATACTTTAGTCTTTGATAAGTGTTCCTCTCCACCCAGGTGTATAAACAGCCCACTGGGTTGCACGTGAAGAAATAAAAAACACAGTCATACTGAGTTGGTCAGTGCAGGGTCTTTAGACCTATCAGACATGAATAATGGTATCTTTTAGGGGTCTATTAAAAACAGGTTTAGCCACCCTCAGAGTCAAGATTGGTCTCCTTTAGGGGTTCAATTGAAATTTCCTGATGGGCAAAGTACAAACATTGTCCTGGGCTTGAATTGAGTGCAAACACCTGCAGTACAATGGAACCTTGATTAAACAAACCTCTATATACCAAAGTCCTCAGTATAACGCACCTGTCCATTATAGCAATAGTAAAATATATGGAAAAGAATGCCTAGATAACCAAACCTAACATATTTTGCCTGTCGCTTGTCCCTTCAAATCTATGCCAACTCTTCCAGATTATCCAGGAGGCTCCTGGATATAGACCGAATCTGCTGGTCTTCCAGTACAGATCACCAAATCTCACAGATACAATGGAAAGTGCTTAATATATGTGTTTCCATGTTTATTTTGGCCGATTTTGGGGGAAGATGTTTAGATATTTGATGCATTTTTGTGGACAAATCTGTGGAGCTCCATATTTTTCTTTCTTTTTTTTTGCAGAAATCTTAAAGACATTCGTGGAAAGCCATACTTCACCAACTATTTTGATGTGTATTTTCAATTGTATGTTTTGACAACCACAGCAAATAACCCAGATGTGATGTGAGTTAGCTTTATGTTGTGTTCATATATTAATTGCCAGCCTGTGTAATAAATAGGCTCTGTCAGAAAACCTGGCTTCGGTAACCCCCCAAAAATCCCATGTCGAATTTCTGAACCTTAAATTTCCAGAAAGGGGGTTTGCAGTTTCGTCTTGCTCCTCGTTCTTCCCACCCTCGGCGCCAAATTCTCCAGTTTGCTCCTCGGAATTGGGTGGACCCGTACAGTAAGGGCTAGGTTCACCCCAAGAGTGTGCTTCGTGGGGCAGCTTGCATCCCGTACACTTGCGGATCAGTGTAGTTCCATCCGCCGGGTTTGTGGAGGGTGCTGGTAGATGTGCACTGTCCTCTTCATTTGTCAAATTTACTTGTTGTTGGGACGTTGCTGACATGTTGTAAGTACTCGGTGAATAAAATTTTGTCGATAGCGAAACGGATGTTTCTTGCCAAAATGCAAATGTAAAGATAAACGCTAAATCAATGTTGCTATTCTGCGAACTGATGTGAAATGTAATAAGCTCATGCGAACTTAGGATACTATGCTAGCCTGATATACTCCGGGCTACCGTAATTTTACAGCACGCTACTTATGTAAAAATACGACCAGTGGATCCTGAATAAGATGTCGCAAGACTAGTAGTGTGAAGGCAACAAGCCTCGTGATTATACAATTACAATTGTGTGCAGGACAAAGTCTGCACCCCACTCGAAAGCTACTGTTCACAATTTAAAACAGCATCAGTCCAATGTTGAACCGATGCCAACCAAAAACATTAGAAACACATTTGTTTGTACTTTATTCACAGAACTACGTAGCCAAGGCACTACCATGACTCTTTAGATTGTTTTTAATACCCCAAAAAACCCTAATTTAATCAAGCCACCCAAAAAAATACTTGCCAAATTTTTCTACCCAAAAAAATCCCGACATCGAAAATTTCAAATCCCAAAATATCCTCCGATTATCCCTGTCACTTGAAATCCCGAGTACCCCCTGGGGCCCCATATAATTTTTCATGAAAATTTATTAAAAGTTACATTCTTAAAGTTGGCATCCTTGCCAATTTCATTACGCTCTTTCCATTTCTGGAATCCATTTGGTACCATTATACTTTTTTGATTTACAAATTCGTGTGACAGGGTTCTTCAAAAAGCCTATTGTATGGGCCTTTTTACCACACTGGACTTTCTCTTGATAACTCTCCTGAATAGGTTTCGAAACATCCTCGGAGACCCAGGGGCAGTTAGTGGGGGCGACTGGCAGCTTATCGGGACGACGGGATTTTCGGGCGAAAGTTTACAAGAGCGTAACAGCCCCTGGGCACTTTGTCTTACCGAACCAGTTCCAGAAGCGTGTGAACTCCTTCCTCCTGATTGGCCACAAAAATATTTTTGTGGCCAATCAGCGAGGAGAACCGGCCAAGAGACTCTGATGTCTTCTTACACGAAGTAGTTTTCTCCTTCGATCGACGAAGTTGCTTGGCCCTTGCAACCGAGAGATAATTCTTGTGAACCGTTTCAGAAAAAAATTCAACGAAGCGTACGAAATCGCCAACTGAAAGCCAGGCGCAAGGAAACAAATACCCATCGCCAAATTTTCACGGCAGCCTTTTTGAAGGTATGGTGAATTTTTCTAGCTAAAACACGATACACGTTGCTTGTCGAGTAAACAATGTTACATATATTTTTTTTCGATCGTTGAAAGACTTCTGAAACTTTCCATGATTTGAGAATCTTCGTTGCACGGGCCACGCAACTATGTCGATCGAACGTGGGAACGATCGGCGAGCTGCACTGCTCGCACTTTGCTTCCTTGCCTTCGCGTCGAACTGAATCACTCTCATTATCGAACGCTACCGGTTTGTAAATGGCTGAGGTGAATGGCGCTTCAAAGCGTACATTCGAACATGAGTTCCAGCAAGCCCTAAACGAAAGCTTGTCTTTGATCTCTGTGGACAAGCTTAAAGCGGAGCAAAGTTAGAAAGGGAGAATCTACTGTGCTTTATGGTACTCCAAAGAAATTTACCAAAACAATACTGTTGCTGTTGTTTGTGATGAGGTGCATACAACTGTTCATTGACAAGTAGATGGATTTGTGTACTAGGAAAAGCCTGTATATTTCTATTTTCATAGTCTGTACTGAATAAGTAGTCATAGTAGATCCCATTATTAAAAATCAATGAAGTTATGTCTAAAGGCTGACAGACACATCATAACAAAATGTTTTTCCTCTTTGTTTAGACCAAACACATGAAGCCTTGAGGCTTCTTCGTGATGAGAACTCTTTGACAAGGCTTTTGCAAATGTTTGGCTTGTTCACTATAATAAGTGCCCAATGAGTGGTAACTAAAAGAGCTGCAAACATTTTCTTTATTAAGACTTGCATATACATGTAGTACCAAAAATTAAAAGTCAGTGGAATGTATGCTGGACAGCTCTTTTAATTAACAATCGCGCTTCACGCTCGAAATTCCCTTCTCCCTCCCCCTCGAACACCGGCCATGCAGGCTACTTTTAATTTGACTAATTAAAATATGATTGTCACATACAACAGGTAATTATTGCTTGTTCATGATTTTATGTTTACTTCTCATATACTGCTTGTGTAACTTAATTATTAGTATACCTACACAAAGTATACAGGAACTTTCTATCAACACTCTTCAAATAAGAGCGGTACTGCAATTCTCAAAAATCAGAAACTCCCTTCATGCAACAAGAGGAGCTAAAGGGCACTGCACAAGTCACAGATCAGGGAGAGGGCTCCTGGGTGCCCCCCCCCCCAGTATATGCCAATGTACATATTACACACAACCTGTATTTTCAAATAATTTGAAAATACAGGTTGTGTGTAATATGTACATTGGCATATATGCATGGGGGGGGCCTGCAAATTTTATCTTCCATTAGCTTAGGTAATATATATAAAGTTAAAGGGACACTACTGTCACAGGGATTTTAATGCTTTTTGGTAAAAAAAAAAGTACTTAAATGGGCAAATAGGTCTTCTCGTACATGAAATGCACCTGGTGCATCAAGATGGAGATACAAAAGTAAATTGTTGTTGAAGGAAGAAGGGACCAAGAATGTTTTTTTGTTTTTTGTTTTTTCAGTCCACAAGGACAAAACTTGAAAAAATCAGCCTACCTTTTTCAAGTTGAGATCTAAAGTATCTGATGGCATCACATTGATATCACTTGTTTATCACTTCAGTACACTTACATGGTGATTCTTAACAAAACTGGACCACTATTCGTACTGTTTCCATAGTCTTGAGTGTCTTGAGTTTTTGAAAGTTATATGTTTCTCTGATAGTCTTATACAGGAAATTATTGATTCTTGTAAATTATATTCTGTAGAGAACATCTTAGAGACACAAACTGTATGGAATGCTGATTGTGCAATCAAGATTTTTAGTTGTCTGAAAAGAGTATTTAAAGTTCTGCAATAACTAAAATCAATGTTAAGTGTAAAATAATGTGTCTATCAGGCCCATAGGATGGCTTTCATGTTATGCCTCTTCATCCCAAGTCAAGGTGCATGAATGACATGAATGGGTCCACTTCCCCTCGCTAGAATATAATTTCATCTGTACCTTAGTGATCCACAGCTAATATGACAGCTCACTCAAAAAGAAAACTGTTACAATACACTGTTAAATTTAAAATCTAATCAGTAAGAATTAACCCAGGCAGGGCTCGAGACTAACGGTAGCCAACTAGCCAAAGGCTACTAAAATTTAGGTTTTGGCTACCAGGTTTAGCATTCCTACTAGCCACTTTGGCTAGTGAAAAACTCGGAAAAGTCAACTGTTCTTGATAGAAATCAATATACCTGACTAGTGAAAAATTACTTTTGGCTAGTAAAATCTGACATGTCACTAGCCAGTAAACCAGTGAATTAAAAAGTTAGTCTCAAGCCCTGCCAGGGTTTTTTCCAACTATATTTCGTTTTCTTCGCTTGTCCATAAGAACAAACCCACACAGTCCGCAACAATCGACCTCACCCAATGATCATCATACAGCGAAAAAAAAATCGGGACAGAAAACAGAAGCTGTATTGTAATCCATCGTCACATATTTAATACTAGGATGCGAAAATTGGCCGGTTTGTGATTCAGTTCGACGCGAAAGCAAGAAGCAAAGTGCGAGCAGTGCAGCTCGCCGATCGTTCCCACGTTCGATCGACATAGTTGCGTGGAACGTGCAACGAAGATTCTCAAATCATGGAAAGTTTCAGAAGTCTTTCAACGATCGAAAAAAAATATATGTAACATTGTTTACTCGACAAGCAACGTGTATCGTGTTTTAGCTAGAAAAATTCACCATACCTTCAAAAAGGCTGCCGTGAAAATTTGGCGATGGGTATTTGTTTCCTTGCGCCTGGCTTTCAGTTGGCGATTTCGTACGCTTCGTTGAATTTTTTTCTGAAACGGTTCACAAGAATTATCTCTCGGTTGCAAGGGCCAAGCAACTTCGTCGATCGAAGGAGAAAACTACTTCGTGTAAGAAGACATCAGAGTCTCTTGGCCGGTTCTCCTCGCTGATTGGCCACAAAAATATTTTTGTGGCCAATCAGGAGGAAGGAGTTCAAACGCTTCTGGAACTGGTTCGGTAAGACAAAGTGCCCAGGGGCTGTTACGCTCTTGTAAACTTTCGCCCGAAAATCCCGTCGTCCCGATAAGCTGCCAGTCGCCCCCACTAACTGCCCCTGGGTCTCCGAGGATGGTTTCGAAACTATTCCATTCCAAAACTCTACAAAGTTGAATAATTTCCATAAAACGAAGTTTTATTCCTTCCGTGATATACTGTAGGTCCTTTCAATTTATAATTATTTAATTTCTTTACCAGGATGCCGGCCTATGACAACAATCCCTGGTCCAGTTTGTTCTTTGTTATTTTCATTGTTGTCTGCATGTACATATTTGTCAGCATCTTTCTTGCTGTTGTTTACAAGAACTACCGCAAGCATATGAAGGTAAATGTTCTAGGGAGCATAAGAAGTGTACCAGAAGTTTTTTTTTTATCTAATGTTTATTTTCATGTACTAAACCTTATATCAAGTTCAAGTTTTTTAGGAACAAAGTCCACGAGGCAATGCGCAAAGCATTGTCTCTATTTTCGAGGTACCGATGAGCGGTGCAGGAATATCAGCGAGAGGCGCGAAGAACTCATGCGCAAATCTCCCTCCTTTCTGGCTCGTTTTTTAGGACGCCGTGTTTCGCCTTAAGCCTTCGGCAAACGGTAACGCAAGTGGACGTTAGTAGTCGCAAGTTGAACTTGCGTTGGGTGGCCAAACGGTGAAAAACTTGCGTCGACTTGCGTGCAAATTTGATCTCAACCAAAGTGAACGCACGTCATCGCAAGTCAATGCAAGACCACACAAGTCCTGTCCAAACGGAAACGCAAGTGGACGCAAGTTGAAAACTTGCGTCTTCGTTTTGCCAGGCCTATATTTAAGGATCTCAGGGTCTCTCATGTGGAATTCGAAATATTGGTGGTCAAATTCAGTTTGAGTAACGCCCATATACCCATTAGGTGTTAAATTCAACAAATATTTTGATCATGGCAACGCATGTGTGTTATTTTTAAAACCAAAAGAGTTCGTTTTACCATGCACTGTAATTCAGTAGTGTAGCAGCTTTCACAAGCTTATACTGGTCCTCTAGTGGTTCCGTCGAAGGATAGCAAGCCATTCATGTGAGACCTCGCGAGAGCTGCTAACCGATCCCTGCATTTACTTCTCTACTGTTCTGGTGCTGAAACGCCACTGATACTAAATAATCACTCTTTGTCACCATCACGCAGAATGAAATCCGCGCCTCAGTTTACCGTAAACGAAGACAGCTTAAGCAAGCATTTGACGTGTTGAAGGTCTGGTGTGATGAGAAGTGGGTGATCACACAAAAGAGATGGATAACTCTTATGAAAGAGGTGTGTCCTCAATGGAGTCCCGCGAGAGTTGCTTTGTTATGGCAAGTGCTTGATGACAACAGTGATGGCAAGATAGGTAAGAGATATGGCTGTTTCACCATTCTATGCCATGAGACTTGTCCGTGAGACACTTAGGGTCTTAAAATAACTAAGGAGATTGTATTGCTGTTGCGATGTCATCAGCAAATGGTTAGATATTCTGGTCTTCTCGGATAAGGACGATAAACCGTAGGCTTCGTCTCCTGCATCTGCACTGTTATGGTCAGTAGGGCACGGAGTTCCCGGTGTTGTGGTCTGGCCTTGTTCTGAAATTACATTAGGGGCATCTGCAAAAATTTCCTCATTCTCTGTAAACTGCTTAATGCAGTCTGGTCTAAGTCCCCCGCAAAGTGTTGTAAAGCGCATTGAGCGTATGGAAATGCGCTATATACATGTAAATACCGTTATTATTATTGTATGTTTGAAAGGAGCAAGATGCATTGAAAAGTCTCTTTTACGGGGTTTTTCAGTCCATCTTTTATTTGCTTGTAAACTGAGTATTAAAACAGAAAGAAACGTTTCTTTACCCTGCTTGCTTTGCGCGTATTTTTTAAATGTCAGATTAGGTTAACTTTTTTTGGCAGTCTTGAATAAGGTCTCCCTAACTCGACTCTCCCTATTCCTCTCGTGTTTTTCATACGCGCATTTATTTCACACCAGAGCCTGGAACGGGCTAGTTCTCCTGCTCTGGGTATCCGCAGATCCGCAGATATAATCTACAGATATAAAATGTTGTAAAATTCCAAGAATGAACCCCTTCCCCTCCCCTCCGAAAATCATCCGCCTTAACGTAAAACGTAGTTTTGAAACGCAAAATTTCCTGCGACGATAAGCCCCTCGAAAAATGAGCCCGCTATAGGTAAGTCAGTTATCGGCAAAATAAGACCAGGGAAGTTAATCGGAATTTTGATTTCTTTTTAATTTTTTTTTCCTCTCCTTTATTTGCAGGTAAAAAAGATTTCTTGATGGTAGCTGATGTGTTGAATGTGAAGGTGATTGAAGTGAGAGACCAAGTTAATCTATTTGAGAGATTTATTCCGAGAATCTACAATTCCCGTATTAGCGCCAAGATTCGACTTTATGTGTGTCACAAGTAAGTTATAGAAATCTGCGTTACACTTTCTCAAATCTGGTCAAGACTGACCGTGTAACATTCCAGAGAAGAAGCTTATTTTATCGACTGAGAAAATTGTGACTTAGGCCGAAAAAACTTAAACTTAAAAGTAGTGTGAAAATTAAAGCTATTCTCCAGCCCTTCGTTACTGTTTCGGCCCAGTGCCATATGTGGGTCGAGTTTGTTGTTGGTTTTCGTCTTTGCTCCGAGGATGGATTTTTCTCCGGTTTCTCCGGTTTTCCTTCCTCTACAAAAACCAACACTTTCAAATTCCAATTCGACCTCGATAGAGGACCCGCATGAAAACCAGCTACGGCTGATGTGACTTCCTCTCTAAACATTGTAGGCGATTTGTTCAGTTCGCTAGTCTCCTACAATCACCCCACTGAAAGAGTTAGGTTTGACAGGTTTCTTTGTCTTTGTCAGTTGAGGTTTCTATCAGGCGACAGACAGTTTTAAATAAAAGGCAGTTCTCTTTTTCTCTCGGCAGGTATTTCGTGTATTTTTTTGACCTGGTAATTTTTGCGAATGCCATTTTCATCGCACTGGAACGTAACGATGCCGAAGTGCTTTTTCTGGCGCTGTTTAACCTGGAAATTGTTCTCAAGCTATATACATACGGCTTCAAGGGATTTTTTTCACGTTACTGGAACATGTAAGTATTGGGGTGGCTATTGCTAATTTAAATCCTTTGCTTTATGTCATTTGGTTACCATCCGAAACACCAAGAAACTGCCAAGTATTATCACTATTCGTTTATTATGTTAGAGCTGTTTCACCTGAGTGTCGCGTTTGCATTGGTTCTGCATTTACTGCGCTTTGTGTTTGGTTTAAAAATCTTGCGCCACTTTCTCACCCAATCAGAAGTAAAACCAAAACCAGTCGTGTCTTACTCACACACGTTTTCCCGCACTTTGTGACGACTTCTTCGGTGTATTTGCTTCGAGTTATGATTAGAGCGGTTTTAACTTGAGTGTCGAACGTAATTCGCCTTTGCTTTGGTTTTGCATATCTACGCTTAGTAATTGGCTCAAAAGACTCGGGCCACTTTCTCAGCCAGTCAGAGGTAAAACCTAAACCAATCGTGATTCGCTGGCGCACGTTTTCCCGCGCTTTGTGCCGGGAACGTGTATTTGCTTTGAGTTTTCATTGGTTTACTGGATTGTCTGTGTCCTTTGTGATTGGGAAGAGAGATTACTCTGGTTTTGGTTTTACGAGACTGGAATTAAATCTGCTTTAACAGGGGCCTACTTTGGTGTTATCGATTCATACTTGTTTTCGGTCTCTATTGGAGAAGTACTGTATTGGTCGTATTGACTCTAAAGTGGCAAATTTAATCAATGACGTAGCTCTTTTGAAATTTTATTGGCCTCACCTTCTTCTCAGTGCACCAACCTGGTAAAGAAAAAAATCTCGCGCCAGTTTCTCAGCCAATCAGAACGTTAACTGCGCTAATATCGCTCCACTGATACCTGACAATGCCTCTTCGGCAAACAGTTTTCTTTTGGAAATATGTACAAACTGGCTTAACATTTTTATGTTTTATTTTTCCAGATTTGATTTTCTAGTGATAGGCGCAGCGACATTTGCTCTTATTATTGAAACATCTTATCAATCCTGTAAGTGAAACTCGTGTTATTGTTTACACCCTCAGGGCGGGGGCGAGGGTTACCCCCATATATGGGCAATATAGGTATGTGCCGTGAGAAAGCGTATGGTTTTTAAGCTTCTTATCCCTTAAAAAGGGTATTCTTTTTGCTCCTTTTGGCATTGTGATCGCGGTGTGATCCTTTGATAGGGTACCTTTAGCTAAAAATTACATTGCATAAACGTCTAGCCGAACGACAAAAAGTATGGTCTGTTAAAGCTGAACTGTCCATCAAACTTTTCATACTACACTTGACATAACTTTAAGTACTGTTATCGTTTTAAACTTTAACAGGGTGTCATATGTTTAGTTTGGGCCTTAAAGGTCTCAATTTTCGATTCCTTTTTCTTGAATATAGACTGAGGGTTGAAGAGCCTTTGCGGTACACACCTATCTTAAATTTACAGGAGTACTTTAGCTTTCCAGAAGACAAGCAAAAACGTTCAGCTGTGTATTTCTCCTTCACCCTTATCAAGTTTTTGAACCAATCATTTTCTCGAACTTATTTATTTAATAGCTGTTTACACTTTTGTTTCGCTTAGTACAATCAAGTCAAAGTGTGTTGGATTTTCTGATGGTTCTTCGAGTTCTCAGATTAGTCAAAATCATGGGACAGATCAATCGGTTTGTACAAATACTCCGTCGCATATTTAAAAACGGTTTAATGTCAGTATGCTTAAAGGAACTTTGTCAATTAAGTATTCAAAATTCACAAAAAGATATTTTATCACAATAAATAATTCTCTTCTCTTATAAAGTAACTGTAAAATTGCATCACCGTGTTTTCATGTCATTGAACAAAGTTCTGCCAGTGTGAAACGAAGGGAAACGATTTTTAGCTGTACAGTTTTTCCAGTACCGTACCTTTCGAGTATTATTTTCAACACCACAAGCTACTCAGAGAAAACTTTGAGTCGAACCTATGACCTCCACACAGCCGGGTTGGACGCTGCGCCAAAGGAGACTCGTGACGAGCTACTCCATTAAAAGTTCAAATGTAGCAAACATTCTGCATGCTGCTAGGATTAGTTTTAGCGTTTTCTAAGGACGTGACGTAACATACTTGTTGTGATTATATTTGTAGATTTCAGGTCATAATCGGAACAGTGATGCAGATTGGTCCAGCAATGAGTACTTACGGTGCTATTATGTTTGTAAGTTTTTATGTTTTTCCTTAAACTTTTCTTGTTTTGCTTAAAACAGAGAACAGACATCCGTGTCTCTGATTGGTTGTTACTTGCGAGCGAAAATTGTAAACCCAGAACCGACCAATCAGAAACATTACACGGATATCTGTACAGCGACGTCATCGTCATGGCCCCGTCCACACTGATCCGGAATGCGGATAAATTTGAAAACTAAGTTTTCGCGCCTCGAACGGATAAAATGTTTTCCGTCCACACTATCGTTTACGTATCGTTTTCAATAATTTTACCGTCCACACTAATCCGGATAAATTTGGAAAAGAAATGCGGCATTGATCCTAGATGAGATAATGTCGATAAAAAAAAAATACAGTTTTTCAGTACTCTTTTTAAGAACTTTGCGTTAATCCAAATCAGTCATTTAGCTTGTCTATAGATTTCAGAGCTATCCTCAGCTGAATATTTCAAAACAGCGATCAAATAAAAAGTTGAAAATTCACAGAACACAGAATTTGATTATTTCACGTTGCTCATTGGAGAGTGAGAGAAATTTATCAAGATTTATAACGCGCATGCATTGACAGAAATTACATGGCTATTTGACGTTTTCGAAAAGCTCCGTTTTCGGCGTCCACAATACACTACCAAGCCGGCGTTTTCAAATTTCTCCACTCTGGAGACCGTTTTTGAAAAGCTCCGTTTTTGGTGACCGAAAACGCCGTTTTAGTGTGAACGGTTGGCCATACCGGAGAAAAAAGATGCGTTTTTTGAATTTAATGAGAGAGGAAATAATTCAGCTCTTAAAGAGTTGTCTCTATTTACTTAGGCTGTTTGATTTTGTGGTATTAGATTAATTTGGATTTCTCATTGTTCACTTGCGGAAGACCTGCTTGAATCTCACGCATTTTTGTTTACTGTTGTTTGTTTGGTTTTGCATCATTATTCAGGTGCTGTACTACATGTACGCTATCATGGGAATGGAACTGTTTGGTAATTTAATCAAGATGGACGGTAGCTACCCCTCCCCGGACAGTAACATGAGTGACCAGGAAAATCTAACGGCGACAGCGTTTTGTGGAAACATTAAGTTGAAAGATTCTGACTTCTATGCAGATCGCTACTGTAACAACAACTTTAACAACATCTTGAGATCGTTCAAGGTGTTATTTGACTTGATGGTTGTAAATCAATGGCATAGTATCCTTTAAATCCAACTTTTTGGTCATTGAGTTATGAATTGGTTCCATTGGTAAAACTGTTTTTAAGTTTTTCCCCCTCATCTCAGCTGCACATAAATCAGTGCTGCATATCCTAAAGCTCGTTTGCTGGGCCCCAACACTACATTCACACCAATGTTGGAATTTAATGGCTATGAACAAAGGCCCATAGCCGCTTTAATAAACTCATTGTTTTGAGATCAAGATCAATTCACAAGAAACAAAATTAAATATTTTTCTGGCCCAGTAAAGGTGAGGGCACTCAAAAACGAAGCTGCAAAATAACAACCAAAAACACTGCTGAGAGGACAACATAGGGAAGGGTTGGGCGGGGAAAAACATTCTTTCCCCAGCAAGTCAAAGAATTGAATGACACGACAGCAATTGACTGTGTAATAGTAACGCATTCCGCAAGAGGGGGTATCCTCTGATTAAGCCCTATGACCTCTCCGCACATGCCCGGATGTTGTCACGCAACCCGTAACACAACATGACAATTTAACATTAGAATGTCGGAGAAAAACATAAAAATCATATTCGCAAGCAAATATTTCATTTTTTTTCCTAAGGGTCGATGGTAAACAAAATCCACCAGTATTGTAGCAGCTCTTGTCAGCTTGTACTTCTACTGGTCCTCTAGTGTAGCAGTTGCTATTGTTTTTCGGGGCTAGGGGCGTTAAGTTGTACCTGTTGTTTGTTCTACTGTGAAGGGTAGCAAGACATTCATGTGAGACCTTGTGAGTGCTGCTACCCGACCCAAATCAACTGTTACCCATGGGACCATGTATTTGTTCATTTACACCAGAAACACACAAACTCTCAGACAAATAATGCTATTACTGTTTTATGGCACTAATGAAGAGCTTACTTCGGCAAGCGCTCTGAGCGGTACATTCATTCAGGACGCACCAAAGCGTATAGTTCGTTGTAAAACTTAATAGAAAATCTTGCCCAACTTTGTCGAGACGGATCATCATACATTCGCACGAAATGATTACGAAGGCGTCCCAAGATTAAAGCTGTTGTCTTCCTAGGGATTTATGCAGTTTTCTTTTCCAAGGTAGTGGTTCTCTCGCCCCTCCCCCTCACCCCCCAGTTTCAACTTTCCGCACAACCAACTAAACCAGGATAGGATTTAGTAACCCTCTTGGCTGAGGAGATAACTTACATGTTTACTTCTTTAACGCGTGCCCAGTTATTACTCAAGGTTTTGTACGAGTGACACACAAGTCTGCCAGGCTTTACTTCCTCTCCTTCCACCTCCTCTGTGTTATTGTGGTTCTGAAGTAAGTGCATTTGTATCTACATGTCCTTTTTCGCAGCTTTTGATCATGATATAGCTAGTGTTGTTTTCACTCGATCAAGTTTTTTTATGGATTTTTTACAGCTTGTCAGCTTTATGATGGTTTACCCATCCTTTGGCCAATCACACGCCCGGTTTGTCTGGGAGGCGGCGACGTAGCCACGTGCTCATATAAACTGCACGTGTGATTATTTACTCTCATTGGCCGAAATATTTGGAAAAACAAGCTGAAGGATGGCAAAACGTTTGCAAGACGCGTTAAGCTCTAGCCAGACGGAGGCGCAAGTAGTCGCCTACTGACTTTCGTTGGGTGGCCAAACGGACTCGAAAGCAAGTGCACGCAAGTTGCCAAAAAATCCATTTTAATGCTACTGCGCGCGCTGCGATTCAGTGAACAAAAACATATGGGATGACTTGCGTCGGGTGGCAAACGGTGAAAAACTTGCGTTGACCTGCGTGCAAATTTGATCTCGACCAATTAAAGTGAACACAAGTGCATGCATGTCCGGGCCAAACGGAGATGCAAGTAGACGCAGGTTTTCAACATGCGTCTACTCTCGTCTTCATTTGGCCAGCCTTAGCTTTACACTGTTTACAAAGAGTACTCAGGTTTAAAAATGTATTGTTTGAGTTGTCGTGTCATTGTTTTTGATTGTTTTTGTTTTTGTTCTGTTGTCCTTTTGAAATTGAGATCACAAAGTTATAAAACCTTTCCGAGAATTGTGAACAATTGGCGTACTTCTTATAAACCTGCAGCTAAAAACTAAGGAAACCTTGTTGATTTGCGTAACTGTATAATAGTGATTTATTTGTGTATGTTTACAAGTTAGTCAATTGTCAAGTCTCTTCTTATCGTTATACTTATGTTGCCTTAAGTTTTTATAAATTAAGCTTTTTCTCTCTCTTTCTGTTTTTTCTTTTCAGTATATTTGTAGCGTTCATTTTAGAAGCCTTTATGCTGGAGTATTCTTTCACGCATGGCAAAGTAGAAAACGTGATCAACAAGAAAATAGAAGAAAAAGGCATCGGTGTAGGAATGTAAGTATAATGCGCATATCTCTGTACTGAGGCTAAAACACACAGTTCCTGGTGATGCCATATTTGAAAAAGAAGCATTGTTTCCTATACGAACCAAAGTATTTTGTGACTGCAGGTGGTTTTTGTTTGTTTGTTTTCAGGTCATTTTTTACGGGTCAGTCGATATGTGTTTAAAACCAGTCAGCAAAAAAAACAGTGTGAATGTGCATTAGCCTGCGAGCACAGACGTATTTCCGGCTGTCGTTTCTCTTTGCCGAAAAATATTATGTGCTTTTTTTCGGCGGAGAGAAATGACAGTCGGAAATACGTCTGCGTTCGCAGGCTAAATGTGCATAAGCCTAAAATACACCTGAAAAAAGTGCTCTAATCCAGTGTAAACCATTTGAAACTGCTTCAATTTCATTTTCAGGAGTCCTGTTAGGGAAAGAGCGGCGTCCCTTCTCTCCACCGATGACACCAGTGAGGCAATCAGCAACGGCGGCTTCACTTCCGTGGAAAACCTTGCAAGGGACACAGGTTTGAGATTCAAGATGCCAAAGCAACAGAAGAAAAACGCTGATGTTCTCCTGCAGGAAATGTTCGAAGATGAACTTGAAGAGGACGACATTGGACCCAAAGATTTAGAAGATTTAGATGAGCTGGAAGAGTCAGAAGAACTTATAAATGAACGATCCAGAAGGAAACTCACTTTCCTCACCGTTGATGCAGATTGACTTCCGTTTCCGATCAACACTGTTGATGTATAGTGACTTCCGTTTCCGGTCGCCATATTACGCATAGAGTTCGCTTAACAATGGCTTAACAATAGCTTCTTTACTTAACCCTGTCATGTGACTGCCAATGTTGAGACCTTGATGTCGAAATGCATTTTGTATGGCGATTTGAAAGTTTTAAAAATTTAGAAAGAGTTCAATGCAAATTTTCAATCTTTCAGATCAGCCTGCAAAATTATAATAAACCATCAAGGGTCTAACAATGGTCAATCTTTCAACCTTTCATCGCGCTTTTTCTACTCCTAGCATCCATTTCGTACCACAACTATTTCCATGATTGAAAAAAATCACGTGACAGGGTTTTTGCAAAGGGCATTTTCGTGGATTTAATTTTTATTTTATCATTGTAGCAAGAAATTGAGTTAATATACTATAAAATCAAGCGAAATTTTGTGTCACGATGAACTGAGTGGGAGAGTTTTAGAAAATTACTTGTTTCAAATAAATCAAATTAAAATTATTACACTAAATTTACTATAATATATTTTTAATTAAAGAATATTTTACATAAAATTATGACCACGAATTAAGATATGTTGTAAATTTTTCTAAGGAGGGAATTCTTTTATTAAAACCAGAATTATGTAATTTTTATAAGAATCAGATTTGAATTAATATCCTAAAGGTTCAATTAAAAAAAATTTAATCTTGCAACAGATAGTGTGTTTTATCAAAGGGGCCAGGAGTGACCAGAGGCCTCTGTATTCGCAGGGGCTTTTTAATTTACCGATACTGCTTACGTGGGCTTGCACTGGTAACAGAACTCTTTACTCTTCTGTGTTCCGGACAATAAAGAGTAAGGGACGGACCATTATTTTTGTGACAAGGGTGGGGGGGAGGAGGGGGTTGAGTAATTTTCAAAAAAAATTATTCTACAAGAAGAGTTGGAGGAAAAAAGGTCGTGCAGAAGTATTAAAGAGCGGGAAAAAATCATACAAGCCCCACCTGCCAGAGATGGATGGTTAAAAAAACTCTTGCAGAGGGTTATGCTGGTAAAGAAATTTTTCTGCAGATATCAATGCTAAAAAAAACAATTCTTACTAAGAAAAATTGCGTAGCCTACCCAACTCCCTCGTAAAATAATTGTCCGTACCCAGTAAAGGACGTTTTTGAAATCAGCAAAAAAAAAAAGAGAAACAATGTTTCACGTTTCCAGCGGGCATTATTTACACTTTGGTAAGTTATTAGTAAGCCGCCATTTTGAGCTTCAATTCAACTTTGCGAGCTCTTGAAGATCACGAAACTGCAGCTGTAAAAGCAACTTCTTTTGCATTTTTGAGCAACTATTTTTTGGAGCGAAAAGGTGGCCGAGGGTAGCCTGGAAAAATGGAAGGAGTGGTCGCTTAGCACCGTCAACAAACTTTAAATATGGCGGCGAGTTCTGTGTCGTTGTCTAAACTTGCAGCATTTACGAGCAAATTTCGACTGTTACCTGCTACGAATCGCTGTGTTAATCTCGCGTTTAAACATTCTCAGTTTGTTAGACGATTCTCTTCAGTAGAGGAAGACAACAAGTCACCAAAATACGTGACTTCTCAAGACTTGCAACTCAGTGACAGCTGTGTGAAGGTTAGATTATACAGGGATTATGTAACAAGTTTCATATCTTACACATATGAATTTTTATCAACTACGATGATTTGTTTTTTCATTTAAAAAGGTTGAGAAGCTTTAATGATGCTGGCCTAGATTTTTGAATGTACTAGTTAGCATTCTCGTCCCCATAGCCCTTTCGTTTCTCTTAGCCGGCAGGGCCTTGGCACGAGGAAACAAAGGGCTCTGGGGACACAGGATTTCCAGTCCTAGATTCTAGGACTTCCGTTCTTCATGTATGCAGTCATGACGTTTCAAAAGAATGTATGAGAGAGTCGTTACGTTTTCGACTTCCGTTTAGGAATTCTTTGTTCCAAACAGCCAATCAAAAAAATTCGAATTAATTCAAAAATCCTATGTCCCCAGAGCCCTCCGTTTTCTCGTGCCAAGCCGGCTAAGAGAAACGAAAGGGCTATGGGGACGAGAATGACTAGTTAGAAGATAAACACAACAAGGTCAACAGTGTGTACTGAATCATCAAATTCAGATATCAGTTAATATCATGGCCATGATATCAGTTATGTTAATATCAGGCCACTTAAATGTACACCCACATTTGGATTTAGAGTCATCTCCCTCTCAAAAAAACCCACCAATTTTGTACCCAAAAATTGCTTTCCACCTACCTAACATTTTTATGATATCCCTCCCCCAGTACTTTTCGCTACGTAATTTAAATCTCAAATTGGTCACCCTGTAAAATTGTTTTTGTCTTTGAGCACTGTTCTTAGTTAAACCCATAACACCTGTTAGGGGTGTCCATGGGAAGTGATACAGCCGTTCAATACAGTGCTGTAACACATTTTAGGAGAGAAAGTTTTGGCCCTGTGCCACCTTGTTATGCCTGTAAACTGAATTGCAATGCTTTATCTTTTCTCATAGCAACTGCACAAGATATTTGCAGATGACAAGGACGGTTTTCTTCGTGTATCGGTGGAAGGAGGAGGCTGTTCAGGATTTAAATACACATTTGATGTTGATGCAGATATCAGCGAGGATGACAGGTTGGTTAATAAGTACAATGCTTTCTTCCACTAGACACCCTGTCAGTATTTAGTTTGGATAAAAGATGCAAAAAAACCCTAAAATTCAAGAAAAATAAAGAACCTGGGGGAGCTGAACAATACATCTTTTATTTGATGGTTTGACAGATAATATGCACAGAAATTTTAAACATGCGAAAATTAATACCATATTTATATCAAAACTCAAACAATTTTATACGTTAGGAACTGCAACTATCTACCCTTAAAAGTATCTTAAGTTTCCGTCTTGTTTTCAACTAGCATCCTTCCTCTGATACCTTATTACATGAAATTTTCGCGACACCTTAATTTTGCGAATTTCGCGATTCCAAAAAAATCGCGAAATTAAAGTGACACGAACAATAAGTGTCGCAAACATAACATGACGCGAAGATTAAGTGACTCGCGTTATGTCAATAATTAAGAAAAATAAGTTTAGTGCCACTGAAGGAAGGAATTATAATCTAAAATGGATTTTGTCGTCAATTGCCTTAAGAGCAATAACTCATGCACGTACAAGCTTAACCTATTTGTAGACATTAACTGCTCTATTGTAGCTATTGCCGAGATTTAGTCCCACCCTTGCTATTTTGTTAATTTTGACGTTATTATTTTTGTCATTAATGAACTCGTTTTTATTTAATTCAAGGGCATGTAAAATAATATTGCCAAGGAAATGTAAATTATGTCATGCTCAAAAACGCGAAATTAAAGTGATTCAAAATACAAAATTTTCGGAAATCGCGAAATTTAAGTGTCGCGAAATATGCGCACCTCAAAATTGCGAAATTAACGTGTCGCGAAAATTTCATGTAATAAGGTAACTGTTTTCTTAAGCTTATAAATCGACCAAAACCCTCTGAAGTGCAGTTACGAGCGTTTCCGTTTGCAGCTAGACCTTTGTATATTTCTAGTAGTTCCTTAGTCTTTGACGACTGATCCATAAAACACTGACAAAATCACGAAATTTAATACACTTTTGTTCTTATTTTTCTTGCAATCGTGAAACTTTATACTTGCGAAATTAGGCTTCCGAATTTTAGCGAAATTAAATATGTGCGAAAATTAGTAAGAATAAGGTATCGGTACATGTATTTCTGAAGGAAAATGTACTCTGTTTTTGTCTGCTAGTGGACATTGTTGCCCAATTTCAGAGTTTCTATGTCCCCAGTAAATATGTAAAAAGTTATTTTTGATTTAATGACTGTATTTTATTTTCAGAGTAATTGAGAGAGATGGTGCAAAGGTTATAATTGATGAAGTTTCACTGGAATATTTGAAAGGTTCCACAGTTGAGTACCATGAAGAACTGATTCGTTCAGCTTTCAGAGTGTCTCTCAACCCTAATGCCGAGAAAGGCTGTTCCTGTGGGTCATCATTCACCTTTAAACTTTGACAACTTCATAATATGTCAGGAACAAGAAATTTCTAGGGTCAAGAGAAGATAACTGACTTGTATGGGTTCACTAATTACTGTTCAGAAACATGCACTGAAAAAACAAAATAATACAAGTGCTAGCCAGCTGGCTAATGTTTTACAAGCTGAGGAATATCCTCGTTTAAGAATCATCTGGAAATTGTTTTTGAGTGTTTCCAAGAATGCCATTAATGTGAAAGATTCAGCAACTTTTTTTTTAAAAAAAAAAGACCGTGGAGTAATTTTTTTAGCAGCTTTCATTTCGGTGGTCTCACATCGAACTCACCTGAAGGCAGAGAGTTTAAAGTTAGAATATTAATTTTGTTACAGAATTGATTGTATGACTTGTCAGTGGCATGTGATGTCTGCTTGTTGTCATAAACTTGATAAAGTGAAAATGGTTTACTTGTAAATAATTAATCAAAGGGTTAAAGCCAATTGCAGAACTGAAAAAAAGTCAAATCACGGTGTTTATTGGTAAAGTCTGATAAAGTCTGCGGAGAGCCTAGTAGCCCATACAGGCTGGAGCTTATCCCAGGTTCTGTAGCATGAAGCGTCTGGTAGTATTTCTACTCCCCCCTGGAAGGGATGCTACTCCATTGCAGGATTACCCCCTCCCCCCTCCCCCAGCATTAATTTCGCCGGTACCCATTTATACACCTGGGTGGAGAGAGACACTATGAGAGTAAAGTGTCTTGCCTAAGAACACAACACAGTGGCCCCAGCCAGGGCTCGTACCAAGACCGCTTGATCTGGAGTGCGTCACACTAACCATTAGGCCACCACACCTCCCATAATCAGTGTTAATCCCTTTTTTTAAAATGACCTAAACTGTGAGCAGTCCCTCTTCTTTTTCCCGTCATTTGTCCTTTTTCTTTTGCTGAAAATATCATGTTCTATGATTGAACATGAAGGCTTGGCAATTTCAGCAACAATAATATAAGTTCATTGTATAATAAAGGAATTTCGGGGCTTTACATGCATGCCATCTGGGCATCCAATAAGCTTGTTGTGAATGCCTTTACCCTGTGAATAATTCATTATATGAATTTGCTGAATTGAGTTATTTTAGCAAAGTTGGAAACCTTCAAATAAATGTGCACTCAAAACTTCTAAAAGTAAAACACTTTACATGATTAAGATACCCCCTAGGACGGTGGTATCCTAAATTAGGAATTTCTGTTTCACAAGTTATTGAAAGAGAGCACAAATTGTTTTCTTTCTCTTAGTCGATGCTTAGCCTACGAGGCCACAGGCCAAAGTCTGTGTTCCAGCTTAACCTGTGGCCCATCATGCCAGAGCTCATCCTGGGTTTCCATAGCATTGAACAACCAAAAGCATTTCTACTCCCCTAGCCTGCATAGCAGCCAATTCGTTTCCAAGCACATAGACCCTTTGCATTAATGGTGCCCAAATTTGCATAACAATACTTAGTACATCCTTAGCCTCATGTGGATGTTTTTGGACAAAGGATTTTTTACGTGAATGTGAGGCTTAGGATGTGTATGTATTGTTATTCAAATGAAGACGCCATTTATGCTAAGGGTCTATGGAGCAAGCAAAGGAAAAACAAGCGTGCCCTCCCCACTTCTTTTTTTTAATTTGTTTGCTTGCACATTTGCACTTAAAAAGGAACCAACTGTTGTGCAGGCTACTTCTCCCCCTGATTGGAATGTTTCTCCATCACAGTGTTACCCTAGCATTTAAAATTCATCAGTACCAGAGCCTGGGTACTAGCTTGACTTATCCTCCAATGACCCTGACCAGGGCTCAGATCCAGACTGATGATCGATCTGGAGCCCAGTGCACTGAGCCATTAGACCACCAACCATCCACAAGGCTTAAATCAGACAAAATTCCACAGTTTGTCAACAAAGGGCATTTTACAGCCAGATAAACACTGGTTACAGTGTTTTGAAGAGGTGTTAATTAACAATTATTCCACGAGCGCACGTTGGATATGAGGTGGTAGATAGCCAACGAGGCGTGTAGGGCCGAGTTGGCTATAACGATCTTATATCCAATAAGCGTGAACTCGTGGAATATTCCATTGCCTGTCAACCAATTAAAACGCAGGAATTGCAATATACCATTGCTAGTTTTTAATAAACTATGTTTATCAAAGAGATGACAGTTAACAATGAAAATGGGTAGAAAATTGAAAACAAACCTGCAGTGAGCTCCACCCTCCTTTGTCCAATTTATTCATATCCATTTGCAAAAGCGAAGTACAAACTAGCTAGTTTGGCCATATAATTAACATCTTATTTAACCAAACTAAGTCAGTCTGTATGGGAGAATCTTGACCTCGGTCATGAGTAGACCTCACTGCGTCCAGTCTGTACTCATGACCGAGGTCAAGATTCTCCCATGCAGAACTCCTGCTCGGTTAATAAGAACTACACTGTAAATATCTTACAGGACAGATCAAAATAAAATAAATCGTCTTTATTTTACGAGGGTAGCACGTAACAGTCTTGCGACTGACAAGCCTGTGGCCCGCGGATTCCCGATCAAATTGGAATTTAGAAGTGTTGATTTTTGTGGAGGGAGGAAAACCCTCGCAGCAAGGACAAGAACCAACAACAAACTCAACCCACATATGGCACCGGGCCAGGATCGAACCCAGGTAACATTGGTGGGAGGCGAGCACTCTCACCACTGCGCCATCCCTGCTCCCCTAAAAAGATCCTTGTGTGCAGGTATCTTTCAAATCTCTTGAAATGAGTGACTACCACTTGGCATTCAAAAGAATTTTCTTCTTTTATTTACACAAGAACACCACCTTAACAGTCAGGTAGAACCTTCTTAAAAATGGTCTAAAAAGATGTACACATGATTTAAAAAACAATAAGTACATTAAACATTTCATAAATTTATAATAATGATAATGATGATGATGATAATAATAACATTCACTTTCTCAATTAATTGCACTTTTGATCCATTATTAATAATGAAAAGTTTTAACAAGGCAAAGAAATGTTGAAAGACCAACATCATTTAAAAAATAATCATAGATATTTCACAAACTAAATTAGTCCATTTCAACATAATTTAATTTCAATATAAACTTTTAAATAATTAAAGTCATTAAACAATGCATACACTTTTGAAAACCTTAGTCTGATAGGATTTAATCGCTTTTTTTAATTTCTTCATGCAGTTGTAAAAAAACAACTTACATTCCAGTAATAAAAGTGTTTTGGGTGCATCTGTAAATTAAGCAAGCTATCAACTCACAGTTTTATAGATACTGACTCTACCTTATACAATGCAAGCAATGCTGTTGACCTTGCTTGCTTACAATCACTGAAACAAAATTATGTCAAATTATGGCTGCCACCCAAGTCACGTTGTATGCACATCAAATGTGGCAAGACAGAACTGCTCTTAAAAGCAGTGCAGAAGATACCTATATCATGCCTATAGTCCCTTCCAAAAATAACCATCTGTCTAGCCTGGGAATACAGCCGCCTCTCATTCACGTCCCGCAACGAAGAGCATCTTCGTTGCGGGACGTGAATGAGAGGGGGCTGTATTCGCAGGCTACCATCTGTCAAACTTATTTATTTTATCACTTATACTGATATACCATGCTGCCACTTACACACTTTTTACCAAATAAACCCAGAATTTTTTTTTCTCGTAGAAAAAGCCTCAAGTAGCATCTATTTTTCAGCAATAATTAACCATTAATGTTCCTTGAAGTTATTCTAAAAATTAATGTTACTCTGTCAATTTTGTGATTCAAGGCAACACAATTTTTTTTAACTTAAATTCTTTTAATTTGGGAGCTTTTTCCAACTTGAAAAAAAATCTAAGAACACTTTTTCACAATCTCTCTCAATGGTGACTGAAGAAAGTGGAGTACTGTCCAAATGATTTTACATCTGAACCAATTAAATTATACACAACACCTATTGGGAACAACTCCACTGAGCCAAGTTCATCTCTTGTGTAACATATGAAGATTTAGTGATCAGTCCTCCTTTTCGTCCTTATTGCCGAGTCTCATTGCCTTGCGCTTCATTCTGGCATAAGGCCCAATTGCTGGATCAGTGATGAAGTCATAAATTACCTTTGTCCAGGAGTGGTGCTGCGGCAAATCGTTGTAATACTCTGAAGCGATCTCTTTTACCAAGGGTAGTCTGGAGCCAGGGACACTTGGAAAATCATGATGCTCGTTATGGTAACCAACGTTGAAGGTCACTAGGTTCAAGGGCCCATAGTACGAAAAGGTTTCAAAACCCTTTGCAAACATGTAGTGCTCAGAAATGAAATGCCCTGCTACTGGGTGAAGACCCATACCCAACAGCGAACTTGCAATCATGTACAGCAATGCCTTGCCACCCCAGTAATATACCACTAATGCATTAATGGTAAACTGGATGACAATGTTAATAATTTCCAAAGCTGCAGGATTCTTTGGGTTAACAAACATTGGGCGTAGCGAGTAGAAAAATGGCTGGAATACCACCCACCAAAATTTGGTGATGGTGTTGAAAAACAGACGGGCCTCAAACTCTGTTGGCAAGTCGACATCTAGCTCTTCGTCCCCCTGGTACCTGTGGTGTTCCAGGTGCCACTTCTTGAACGAGATGGCACATGGTACTCCGATAGGAAAGTTTGCGATCAAGGAGAATATGCGGTTGTGTATAGGGCGGGCATGACCAAAAGCCAAGTTATGGGAGATCTCGTGAATAGCTAAGAGCAATGCATGGTTGATGACGCCACCAATGGTGTACGCAGCCAGGAACAGGATAGGCCACGAGACGCCACGCAGTAGATATGTCAACGTGAACTGGATCACTATCAACAGCAACACTTGGTACTTGAAGTTTGGATCATATCCCATTAACTTCTTGATCTGCGGGTACTTGGCTGTTAGACAAATCAAAATATAATGATTTCTTCTCCAAGAGTGTCTCAATTAAACGACTGTAATATAGTGCGTGTTTCAATTGTTGATTGTGTGTTCCAAACCACTGAACGTTTTGTTCCAGAAAATATCCATACTCCTCCCATGGACGATTTTTTTATCTGAATTCCCCTCCCCACTGAAAATTCCAGTTAAGCACCATACTTTCCTAAAAGTTTGGCTTTTGAGACCCTGGCCTTCCTTGGAATTTCCAATGACCTTCTGTGATGTGGGAATGGATATTTTCTTGAACTGCACAATGTCATTTTCCCTGATGGGGAGCATTCTCAAAACTGTAACATGTCTTTTTCTTTCAAATAAACCTTCAAAATTGCAGCTCAGGTTTACTCTAAAGATGGGTGTTGCTGGCTTCTGGGAATGGGTTGCATTATAAATAGTTTTAAATCTATTTCTTCATGACAAAATTATACAAATATACACCACTTCATAAGTGAAGTAGCTACATGAACATAAAAAAATAACGATAAAATTTGTGATATGATCCGTCTGTATCAAACATTTGTAATTTTATAGATTCAATTTAGTAACTTTGTTGTAGATTGTGCATAACTTTGAATAATTATTCTACATTTTTGTAGCGACATTTTCCAGACAGTAAAAAATGAATCTGCTTATCCTGTAGAAGTAGATTTTAGAATATTCAAAGTTCAGTTAATTCAGATTGGTTTTAAACTTGTAATAATTCTACTGAAAAATAAAATATTGCAAAATCTCAGTTCATAAGCTCATATTGCACAACAATAGGCAGTGCAAATTATGTAAGCTATATACTTTCGACGCGCGAAGTAAATTTAAATCGAGCTAAATGTAAGAAAAGATAGTAAAATTAACACAAAACCTCGGGTTTGACCTTTCTGTGTTCATTTTATCCACATTTTGTTCAGTTCAAGCCGGCCATGTGCTTGCGAGCCGATGTATGCGAGGCGATGGCAACGCCGGCCCTCGGGCGAGAGCATTCGCGAGCAAGGTTACTTTTTCGATCGAAATCTAGGTCTCCTTTTAATATAAATTTGCAAAAGAATCCAACAACACAAAGCAGCAAGGTTAAAAATAAAGGCTCCTATAGAAATAGTCTAAATCCGGAATTTTTTCCGCCTGTGATAATACAAGATTCACAGTCCATCTGAAAAGCACCCAAGCAAAACCAGACATCGAAGCGACACACCGAAAAACGTTGAACGTTTGTGGGGATCAGGCTTTCTTACCTAAAATTTCCTTTCTTCTTGAAGCATGTGGCTCAGCTGTGTAGGACCATTCAAAGTCCGTTCGCGATACTTGTCCTCCCATGATTTTTTTTCGGCCGGTAAAAATCAATAATTTTTGGTTCAGTACGCAAGCAACGCCTCAATGCCTTTGGCTTGTTCGCTTTGAAGGCAAGTGCAAGGTGTCAATCAAATATATTGACCGTGGCTCAAAGATCTGGGAACGAGATTTTGCAATCATTTCGCAAGAATAAAGTTTGGACAAATGTTGATTACATTTTATTTTTTGCACTTGAACGTAGCTAAACTTTAACGATTATATGACAAAAAAAGGATTACTAAACATGCTTCTCAATAATCTATTTTTTCACGTAAATGACAATATTCTTTGGGTTTTATTGTAATTTTGTCGGTATTTTTGACCTTTGTCACATAGGGTGGCATATGATATGAGGTGATCAATCACCTTACAAATCTACCGTGAATGACACTGAACTAATTTGCATTGAAACACTGTATAATTATTCTTTTATATCCAGTCTAGTAGATTGTTTCTAAAAGGAGCTTTGTAAAACTTGAATAAAGCCGGTCGTTGTTTCGTTGAATCGTCACGCAACGCTTGCGTGACGAACCCAGTTCGGTGATTTGTGAGCAGCTGGTTGTGTTGCAGATTTTGTTGAAAGCGTGCAATTGTTGGACAGTTTTTTTGTAACATGTATGCATGTAGGACAAGGGTGGGGGCCCAAGAGACTGATAAGAGGAAGAAAGAACTTATAACCCAGTTGGGTGATTTGTCTGATTTGTGAGCAGCTGGTCGTGTTGCAGATTTTGTTCAATGAAAGCGTGCAATTGTTGGACAGTTTTTTTGTAACATGTACGCATGTAGGACAAGGGTGGGGGCCCAAGAGACTGATAAGAGGGCGAAAGAACTTATAACATAGTTGCTTATAAGAACGACGCTAACGAAAGTTACATACGACCAAATCAGATATAACACACATCGGCATCCTCTTCTCGGAGAGGCGATGGTCAGCACATCAGTGTCGACAGGCTCTTGAGTGACTCAAAAGCCCGATTCTTGAGTGACAGTCTTTGTTGCAACTGGTACAGATGACGTAGTTGGTGGCCTCTCGAACTGATACTTGTCGTTCCTTTCTCCCCCTGTTCGGGGGATTTTCTTCTCGACCAAATCAGATATGGAATCATATTAATTGCACGAAAGGCGATATTTTAAGCTAGGCTAGTCCCGGATTCTTTTTCGCGCGTTCAAAACACTGTGAACAGAACCATTTTATTTCCGAAGGAAGTGTGTTTGTCGATTTTTTCAGCCCCATTTTTTTCTTTTTTTTTCCACGGACTATTAAAATACTGTGCATGAATTTTGCGATTTCAAGCCATAGCTTCGTTTCGCTGCGACCTTTTTTTTCTTCCACTATTGCCGGATTTCAAGTATTCATTTCAGGTATTTACACACTAACCCTACCCCCCACCTCCTCCCACTGAAAGAAAATAATTCCCATGTCATGTCATGATCACGCCACCTGAATTTGCGATAATTATGTATGAAATATTTAAAATAATTTAGGATAAATCCTATTTTAAATATTTCGTATATAATTTTGTAAACGCGCGAAGACTGGTAACAAGTCTGGTAACAAATATGGCCGCCTTGCTTGTGCGAAGAATTGCGAACAAATCTCTTTCCCTTGGGCCTTCCACTTCATGTATTGTAACAAAGCTGCGTTATTTCAGCGATCAGGAAAAGAAATGGACGACTGATAAATTCGATGAAGTCGTGAACAGGGACAAAGTGGTGGTGTTTATGAAAGGAGTCCCCGCACAACCTATGTGTGGCTTCAGCAACGCTGTGGTCCAAATTCTCGGTATGCATGGAGTTGAAGGGTACGGGAGTTACAATGTGCTAGAAGATGAAGAGTTGCGGCAAGGAGTCAAGGAATATTCAAGCTGGCCGACGGTTCCACAAATTTATATTGGAGGAGAGTTCATCGGTGGTTGCGACATTATGATTCAAATGCATCAAAATGGTGAACTGATTGATGAACTGAAGAAAGTTGGAATAAAATCCCTGTTGTTGGAAAAGGCTGAGGAAGATAAAAAGGACACCTAAGACACTTGTGAAAAACGTTTTTTGATGCTTCTGTAGGTTTACAAAGTGAGACAACACTTGCTTGCTGAAAAATTCTGGATTACGTAATACACTGATGAAGTTTCATGAACGAGGGAGGCAGTGTATTTCTGCAGAAGACACTTTTTTACACTGTTGTATGTAAATAAATTGCAGGGATAAAGCTGCACGCGTTAGCCCATGGAAGAGGTATTCAGTTTTAAACTGGGGAAGCACAGGGAGGCCACATGCATGTGTAGAGTGACCATTTACAATATTTGGACGACCTGTGGTGTGTGTTAGGAAATGACTGGTACTAGAGGACTACCTGGGGCCAAAAGATGCTGCATAAGCATTACTAAATAAACAGTGCAAACAAACTAAACAACTGCCACATACTGTCAACAGGCTGTCACTTTTATTAATCCCAATGTGTTGTTTCAGAAATTTCCATCCCCTTCCATTGAACATTTTTTGATTTGAGCCCCCCCCCCCCCCACCCCTTCAGAAATTCCAGTTGAGCATTATACTTTCCTTGAGATATTAGCTTTCAAGATCCCTCGCCCACCCCAACCCTCCTAAGTGTTTCCAGCAATCTTGGGGTGCGTATGGATATTTTTGGTGAGTAGTCACTACTAAATAAATAACAAAGGAGTCATCTCAATTTCTTTCTTATAGCATCTCACAACCTCTGAAAATGGTGGAATCAGTGTAATAGCTTGTGTACAATAACTTGTAAGCTAACCTTTCTTTTTTTATAATTAATTTTGTGTCTATACACCAAGCATTTCATGACAACAGTGGCAGAATAAATGGTTCTCATTAATGGTATTTCAGTTTTGTTTTGTTGTTTTTTTCTTGTTTTAAGCAGGAAAATTCTTGTCAAGTAAGAAATTCTGATCATTATCTTCTCTGCAGGCTAGCTCCTTCATGCCCAGAAAAGGTTCTCTTTATTTTCAGCCAACAAGGAACAGCACTGTTAGTAGCCAAATTTTTCATTCAAATGTGTCCGTCCATCGCCTGTCTGACCTAGAGCAAACAAGTATTGTAAACAATTATAATTAACTAATAACAATAAACAGGGTAATTTTGTTTATCATGGTGACATATTATCTTTATGTTTTCCAAATTCTCACAACTACTGTAACATTAAAAGAGTTATAGCAATCATTAATGAGAGTTAATAAATTGAGCAAGTGACCAAAATATTCTAGTACCTGCAACACCATAGCATAAATTATTATTCTGAGCAGTCATTCCTTCATTTTCCTTCAGATACCCACCCAAGAAAACCTGGAATGCTGATAGCAGTAGGTGTAATTTGGAAATGACAGAAAAGTGCCACCCTCTTTATTAAGTTTGAATCTTAGGTCTTGATATGCGACCAAAACATTTTACCTTCACAAAAAAAACTTAATCAATGGAAAATTAATATACTTGTACCGGTAAGTTCAGTTACATGTTATCCTTATAGACGAGCACTGATTCATTTGTCCCATGATGGAGTCACTTTGAGGTGTTAACTTCAACAATTAGACTGCTATACCTTTAGTCTTTATCAGCTAATAACATGTCACTATATCAAAATGACAAGTACATGTATAATTATTCTTTAGCCTCTTACAGGTGAACAGAACACAAATAAGACAAGAATACAGACCTTGAGGCGGCATCCATGCTGCAAAGGTAGGATCACTCTCAGCCTGCCACTGGGTAGGGACAAAATAAGATCGCTTCTTCTTCTTCTTCTTTGGAATTTCCTCATTCTTGAAACAAACAACAATTATTATTATTATTATTATTATTATTATTATTATTATTATTGTTAAGAGAGGTTTCTGTTCTCACTGTTAAAAATTTAAAACTGAGTGAGAGTAATCTCATCTTGACATTGCACTTTCAATAATTATATCAAAAGGCCTTATGAGGGTTCCTTACAAACCGAGTCCCATCCTTCTTTCTAGAACTTACATTACCGGCAATTTATTTTTTGAGAAAGATCAGACTCAATCACGGTGTTTTGCATGAAGTGACTAGAAGTAAAGAGAAGTGTTTGGGGGAGCAGGGATGGTTCTGTGGTGAGAGCACTCGCCTCCCACCAATGTGGCCTGGGTTCGACTTATAGACCCGGCCTCATATGTGGGTTGAGTTTGTTGTTGGTTCACATCCTTGCTCCGAGGGTTTTTCTCCAGGCTCTCTGATTTTTCCTCCTTTCTGGAAAACCAACATTTCCAAATTCCAATTCAACTTGAATAGAGGACCCGCATGAAAACCAGCAAGCACTGATGTGGCTTCCTCTCTTAATAAAGTAATTTTATTTCAATTATTACTACAGTGGAATCCAGATTTCTTGAACCTTCAAGGGAAACGAAAATCGGTTCAAGAAAATGGACATTAATAAAGAGGGATTACAGATAGGAAACTGTGGAAATAGCAGTGGCATAATGGTTTGTGCGCTGTACTCCGGATTGAGCGGTCCACTGGGTCCCAGTTTGATCCCTGGCCAGGGCAAAAAAGAGACTTTACTCTCATGGTGCCTCTCTTCTCCCAGGTGTATAAATGGGTACTGGCAAAATTACTGCTGGGGGTAGAAATACTGCTGGGGAGTAGAAATACTCCTAGCCGCCCAATGCTACAAAAACCAACAAGATAATCTCCGGCCTGATGAGCCACTTGGCTCGACAACAGGCTTTACCTACCTTAGGAAATTACTGCGAGGATCAAGAAAACCAGGTTTTGAGAAGTCAGGATTCCACTGTATAAAAAAATGTATTAAGACTACTATAGACTCACTTTCTTCTTGATGAAGAAAACTACAGGGCAAAAAGAAAATTATTTTAACTCACATTTTCTTCTGTTTCCTTATTTTGTTCCTGTTGTACATCTGTTTCTCCATCTGATCCAGTTCTTTTTCTCCCTAGTTGACTTTCACTATCTGCTGGTGGCTTGTCAAGAATTTCTGTTTGTTCTATGTTTACAGTCTCATTTTTGTCCCTCTTGATTGGTTTCCTATTTTTTCTTCTGTGTGTTGAGGGTATGATGGGAACAGCAAATTTTTCTTTCTTTTCTGGTGAATTTGTTGGAATGTCATCCTTGTCTTCTTTGGAGACTGGATGCTCCTCAGCAGAGCTTTTCTCTGGTTTAACTTGTTCTAACGAGGCTGGTGATTCATGCCGAGAGTCAGTGTTCTTGTCTAGTGTTGATGTTGAAGTTGAATCACTTGATTTATCTTGTTCAGATTCTGTACTTTTAGAAACATCACCTAATTTTTAATAAAACATTTAATAAGTAGGCTGCTAAAGCCTAGCAGCTTGTCAGTGATGATATTTAGTCAGGAATTGATTTACTTAAATCCTCTAATGAACCCCTTCGCAGGGTTACCGCATTTACTCGAATAAGTGCCGCCCCCGAATAACCGCCGCCCTCGAATAAGCGCCGCAGTTAGGACAAAAAAGTTAATAAGCGCCGCCCCTGAATAAGCGCCGCAGTCTCGATGCGGCGCTTATTTGAAGAATTTTGTTTAACTTAAAATGGCACTACAAAGCAACTCTAAGACAAGCTTGAACATTTCTTTGCATCAAAGCGATGTTTTGCAGTTATGAGTGATTGTTTTTTCGCTCTCCCATTAGTTTTTCTATTCAACACTCTAACAATACGTAGTTCTGTAAATGTTGCGAAGGCCGCCAACTTTTGCCAGGACAGCTAGCGCCACTTCTGTCTCAGCAAGAGACAAATACTGACAATCAAAAGACGCTCTTTTCAATAACTGTATTTTAAGATTCTTTGTGGCGTCCAAATTTTAAATAAGCGCCGCCCTTGAGACGCGAAAAATTTAATAAGCGCCACGGCGCTTATTCGAGTAAATACGGTACTTTATTTCAAAGAGGTTTGAGAAGGGAATAAACAGCCATGGACTAGAATCCCATGAGTGGAGAGGAGCAGGAGGAGGATAAATGGATATCATTTTCTTGAGTCCTCTGTTAATAGTTTATTTCCCCTTCCTCAAATAGCAAGAAAAATGATTGGGCAGACTGTATGACTGTTGCATTTTGGCTGTGCTATTCCAGGTACAAACTCGCATACAGTACTTGGGAGCTTGTGGGGAGGGGGGGGGATATCTGGTACAGGAACTTGAAAAGAATTGTAATAAAAATGATCTCAATCACAAATATTACACTGTGGTTTATCCATGTGTCAGGATAAACTGGTTAACTGATATACCAGTAATGTATTGGCATTTTGCTATTACATTAAATTATCAACCCTTAATTACTTTGCTTGAGGCTTATAATAACAGTACATAATGTAACAATGCTTAATATATACATGTAGCTTCAAGCAAAAATTTACATCTGCCATTACACTGAGAATTTTATAGCATGTACTAAATACTTACTGCTTTTAATAACCAACTCGGCAGTTGAAGGTGCCCTGGACAGAATAAAAGAATAAAACACTGATTCAGAAATGCTGCTGCAATATCTGCACTTACCGTAGTTATTATGGTACATGACTAGAATTTTTCACTCATGTTCGGAGTAGAGATTGTAGCTTTTTGTATGCTGATTTTCTTTTACTAAAATTTATAATTATAATTTGGTCGTACTGTCTACAAATTCACGTAAAACAGACCTTCATTGGCGGCCTTCAATTGATTTCAAATTTTGTTGTTGAACTACTGTCTGAATACCGGTATGTCATTGGTCTATTTAAAAAAAACATAGGTGAAAAGATTTTTAGTAGATTGCAGGTAGCCCAGCTTTCTTAGTCGAGCCCCTACCTGACTTTTCTTCAGTCATCTTCATACAACGCAGGGTGAGATCAGTGCTGAGAAAGGGAGTGCAAGGTGAGAGCCCGCTTCCCCACCTGGCTTCTCTCCCTTTCCCATGTGCTATATGAAGACGACTAGGGACAAGTCACAGCTACTACTATATTAATTAATACTCCAAAAAAAAAATTAAAGAAAAAAGAATACAACACATATACAAATAAATTCAAAACTAAGTAAGTAAGTTCTCCATTAACAATTTGATTGGTCAATTTTCTTACAAGTGGCCAGGTTTAAGTTTAATTACCAAGAATGATTGACGTCACCCTAGAGTATCAACATATCAATTAATATTTTTATCTCTGGCAACAAGGTTTTTAAATTAACAGCTTACTCTGCAACTGGGGGAAGGCTTGCTGGCTTAGCAATATTCATAAGTTTGACAAGTCTTTGCCTTTCCTAGGAGATACAAAAAGAGTTCATAAAATATGGAGAGGGACACCGGTAGATACCGGTAATTAAAAAAATCTTATGAAAGCCAGGGTCCAGTTGTTTAAAGAATGATTTCAGTTTACAGATTTTATTGTATTTTTTTGTCCTTCAGTTTTGATATCGACTAGTGTTTTACTTTCATGCATGAAAAATTTAAATCTTTGATTGACTTCAAATCCTGGATAGGTGTTGGTCAGCTTTCAAACAACCAGGCCTGGAGATAGAAAGATCAAGTCTTATCAGAGGCTTGTGAGTCACTGCATTTCTGGCCTTCAATCTTTCCTATTTCTCCTCATATAACTACAACAAATATAGCTTGATAAATAATTAAGTACAACATGAAGCACCTTTTTCAGTTCAAACACTTTTCTTTTAATCTGAGTTCTTGTTGTCTTGTCCATTGAAGTTCCAAGTGAGCTCATGTAATCATCTAATGAGTCAGCACTATCAGCATTTGAGCCATCCCTATCTAAATAAAGAGGCAACAAGTTGGATATTATCCTAAATTAAAAAAAATGTATTTATAATGATTAAATTGAAAATTGTTAGTAATTGAGTAAAAATTAATTAATTAATTACTAACAATTAATTAATCGTGTAATTAATTAATCAATGTCACCTCCTCTAATATCAATAGCAAAGAAATTGTAAATAAAAAGAACTTACTTGCAGCATCCTTCTGTAATTTGTTTTCAAAACTCTTGATTTCATCATCTAATGTCTGTAGCTTTAATGACTAAAATAGATCAATAACACATGACATTCAATAATTTATTAATAAAACCGATGCTTAGAAATGTTTCAGAAACACCATAGTTTTCAATCAAACAATATACATAACCTACAAAAAATTTTGGACCTTTTATTTCAGGCATTTATGTTTCGGACACTTTATCTCATTTGGAACAAATTTCGGACAAACATTTCAGAATTCTAATGAGAGAACATTTCGATATACAATTAAGTATAAAAATAAGCAAAAATAAGCCACGACGTTTCGAACTCATCTTGAGTCAGGGAAATGCCAGTCAATCCGAACGACATCTTGGTATCTTACGACGTATCGTCTTTGTTCACCAACGTACCACTTAACGAAACTATCGAGATCCTAGCTGAGAAAGCATTCGCCAACAACTGGTTCAACGAAACTCACAACCTTGACATCACGAAATCAGATCTGACCGAACTTTTAAGATTAGCCACCAAAGACCAGCTCTTTCAGTTCGAAGGCAGACTGTACGAGCAAGTTGACGGGGTTGCCATGGGGTCGCCCCTTGGACCTCTTATGGCAAATGCCTTCCTGTGTTCTATTGAGGACAAATTAGAACGTGAGAACAAGTTACCAGGATTTTACAAACGGTACGTTGACGACACGTTAGCAACAATGGCCAATGTACCAGCTGCAACATCCTTCCTCTCTACTTTAAATGAATGCCATCCATGTATACAGTTCACAATGGAGATTGCCGAGAACAACAAGCTGCCGTTCCTCGGTATGATGATTGAGAAAATAGACTGCCAACTAACAACGAGCGTCTATCGGAAACCAACAAATACTGGCTTACTCCTTCATTACCAGAGCCACGTTGATCAGCGTTACAAAAGATCCCTATTGAAAACCATGCTGAACCGGGCATACCGTCTCTCATCGTCAAAGGAGTCTTTTGCAGTTGAATGTGAACAACTCAAACGGATGTTTGTAAAGCTCAAGTACCCACTTAACCTCATCAACTCGACAATTGCAACGTTTGTTAATTCTGTAGCCCAACCCTGTGGTGAAATCTTTGAGGCTGACCGAGAAACAAACAAACCCGTGCGGATTACTCTACCTTTCAAAGATCAGAAATCCGCTGACGCAGTACGCAAACAGCTGAAAGATCTTGGGAAGAAAATTGGAACTGAGCTACAACCGGTTTACACAAGTGCTAAGATCGGCGACAAGCTGAAGTTACAAGAGGAGAAGCCTGCTTTGGTGAACAATCAATGCGTTGTTTATTCATTTAAATGTGATCAGTGTGATGCTGATTATGTGGGTTACACCACACGACATCTACATCAGCGCATAGAGGAACACAAAACCTCAGTAATTGGCAAGCACTTAAAAGAAATCCACGGTGTCGAGAGTCCTGACATAAGAAATATGTTTTCCGTTTTAAAGAAATGCCAAGGGAAACTGGATTGTTTAGTGAACGAAATGCTTTTAATTCGCGAGAGAAAACCAGCACTAAACACGCAGGCGGACTCAATATGTGCGAAAGTATTTTCCTAATTAAATACCGCATGCACTAACACTGTGAACGCTAATGACCGCGAAACACTTCTTTTAAAATATTCTAATATACTCTATCACCTCTATTTGCATTTAAACTTAAACTCGACCGTTATTTTATTCTTATCTACTTGATAATGAACTCAAGATGAGTTCGAAACGTCGTGGCTTATTTTCGCTTATTTTTATACTTAAACATTTCAGACACTGTTTTTACGCCTACAAAACGTGAATTAGACTGAAACAACATTAGTGAAAGTGTTAATTCAACTGCACCCTCAAGATTTTACAGATAAACCAGCGAGAAAATAACACAAATACTATCAAGACATGTCTTAACTAGAGTTCCTTCCATAAATTAAAGGAAACTGAAAGCTTTATTAATAGCTCAAAGTGGCTTAATGATCTACTACAACATCTTCAAAGGCATCATCTGGTTCTAGTTACCAGTTTCTGAGTAACAGATTTCACTATTTCTGTAATCTCAAAACCCTTTCTTGTAACATTGGGTTTGTTTGTGTACTTTTAAGTTTTATACTGTACTGTAAACATTTCAGACGCTTAAAATTACGGACTCTTAAAAATTTTGGGTGGTTTAATTTTCAGACATTTTTTTGTCTGAAATCAAAATCATCTAAAAGTTTTTGCAAGTAATGTACTCTGTACCGTCCTTTATTTTGCTACACATTTGAGGAAATAAGTTTATGTTATATATCTACTTACCAAAGATTCATAGGTTTCTGTGGTTGGTTGATCTTTACCAGCACGTTTCATCCTTTGAATCCTTTTCTTCTCAACTAAGGAGTAAAAATACCAAATCAAGCAAGTGTAAGGATCACAGGGCTGTTGAAAGGGACAAAATAAGTTGGATGGTTTTTACCCTACAAACCATAACCAGGTGTCAGATTAGAAAATACAATAATGACAGAAATGTGATGAAAAAGTCTTGACTGAACTAGGCTATATTCCTCTTCAATCAAGAACTATGAGAGACAAATATCAAGTCTTTAAACCAAACAAATAAATAATTAAAATTAACTGACCTGATCCAGTTCTGTCCAAGAATGAGTCTTCATCGCTATCATAAAAATCATTTTCTTCCCAGTTTTTCTCTTTATGTTTTTTGCTCTCTAGATACAAAACATTAAAAAAATCAATATAAATAGTAAAGTCACACCACTTAAATAGATGAATTCTTATTAACAATTTCACCTGTCTAAGTTTCAGAGCTTTTGCTTCTAGAAAACTTTGATCTGTCCTATGTGAGATCTTGGATTTCAAAATTCCTCAAAACAAGCTTAAAAGTTTTGGTATAACAGCCTTTGAAAACATGGTTACCATAGAAACTCTATAGTCAATGTTCAGAAAAGTCACAAAGAGTTAGGCTCGGACCAAACTTTGACCTTCACATGAGTTGAACCTAATGCAAATGAGCAAAACCTATTGTTTTTGGTCATTTGCATTTGGTCCGACTCATGTGAAGTTCGATGTTTGGCCCTGACCTAAGATATGTTTGATATCACTTCTATGAATAAGCTGTTATTGTTTTAAATATGCATATAATAATTTTAAATGGGTGCTCACAGAATCACACATGTATCTTTGCCTTACATGTATAATCCTACTTGGCAGAAAATGGCAGTTCACAACAAGCATCCAGTCAATTTGCTCTGAAGTGTTGGTTGTCTTCTCACCCTAACCCCCCAGAGGCAGACAGTCAATGCTGAGGATTTATCAATCTTTTCGTCTCCGCCCGCCTCTCAGGGGATTAGGGTGGGAAGATAGCCCCCACTTCACACTACCACTCAGTATTACCATGTGAAGATTGTCTGAGGAGGCCAGCGGCATCCAGCATTCTACATGCTTCCTTGGCACACTCCAGGACTGCTTCCTTCTTCTTTCCTGTGACAGCAGCCTCGGCATAAAGAGGATCACCACTTGGACCATCAATTGGCAGTCTGCAAGGAGTGCAAGATAACTGGCTTTAAAGAGTTTCTCACTTGACGTACACCTGAGTCTACACCTCAAAAAAATTCTGCTTTGACTGTGTAGCTTTACAGAGATCTGAAGTAGTGTCTCTGATTTGTTGTTGCTCCATTCTGAATTTTTTTGCAGTGCACCCAAACAACAACTACCAGTAGTTTGCAACACTACATGGATCTTTGTAGATATCTGATATCAGTACAGAGTTTTTTGGTCAAATCTCAGAAATTTTTCCAGCAGGGAAAGAACTGTCAGCACTAAGAGAGATATCTACTTATTCAAGTTAAATTGAATTGCATTGTACAATATTTAAACTTACTTCACCCTGCAGAGATATACTTTAGCATGTCCGGGGCCTTTTTCCTCAACATCATACTCCAACTCCAGCCCTAAAAAATTGATAAATAAAGAAAGATCTGTGTTACTCTACATTAATTTATGGCTAATGGATGTTTTATCATATTTGTATGTAAGTATCCTTAAACTTTCATTATAAATTCTAACATAATCTATGAATTAACTTCTAACTTGTATTATGCACATGCATGTAATAGAACAAGTCACAATAGGCCACTGTTCAAATTATATTCTTAACTGTAAAATATGTTGGGGACTGTTTGAAACATACATTGCTTTATGCAAGTACTGGTGCAAAAATCTAAATGATAATCATTATGGTGATATCTGAAACACAAAAGTTGCATGTAGATGTATGTACATATAGCTATTACAACCAAGAAAGTTTATCAATAACCTTCTCTTTCAAAGAATCCCCTCAGCGTCTTTTTGGGATCTTTAAAATGATGTTCCTCTGCCTCCTTGTCAACTTCTCCAAAGTCAGATGGATAAGCTGGCTCCTCGACAGCATCCTCTCCTGAAGCAAACCAACCAGTCAGATGATGATTTGACAAAATGTAATTATTTAATTTAGTAGTGGGTGATTAAATCAATAGCAACAAAGGCAGATGAAGGATTTTTCTTAGGAGGAGAAAGCCACAGGTCATCTCACCTGTGGGGTGGATGTACACCCCCTGAACCCTCCCCTTAGATCTGTCACTGAGCAAAACATTTTGTTTTCAAGTTTCGAAACATGATTCCCTTTTTTCCAAGTGAATAACTAAACAGAGGCCCCATATTTCTGAGGCATATAAATATTAATGTGGTCCAATTTCTCACCTCTGTTACATCACGGAACAAGACCTGACCTATATTTACTGTTTCCATTTTGACATAAAAAATAATGTACAAATCAAGAACTGATAAAACAATCAACAAAAACTCTAACGAAACCCTTGAACACCAAAGTATTGTATTTTCTCAATGAAATGCCAGGAATCAAATAAACGTTGAGTCTCCAAGGAGAGGTATTTATTTGAGTTATTATAAGCTGTAGATGTATAAGCAAGATACATGTTTGTCAAAAGGGGAACTACAGGAGTCAAATAAATGCTGCCAAGTCCACCAGGTCAAGTTTGAAATAAATGCTGGGGCATCTAATCAAGATAATATGTTATTTATAAGTGGTGATCCAGTCGCTAGGGAACAGAAAAATTTTCATGCCGTGATCTGCAGAGTAGTGAAACATATGAAGTTAATTGAGCTGCCCAAAGTTGACCTTAACTCATTCCTTACCCATTCCCCAATCTATTCCTGTGTCCCCTTCACTCTGTCTTCCTCCTTCCTTTTCTTTCTGCCATTCTTCATATTCCTCTTCTGTCATCACACGGCCCACTTCGCTACTCTTGGATACTATTTGTTCTGTCGGAGGGGTCGATTCAGATTCTTCACTCTCTTCAGGACCCTGGTGAATTTTTTAAAACAAAACAAAACACATTTCAGGTGATTTCAATTTATTGAGAAAGACTGAAAAAAATAGGTAAGGTATCCTTATGGGTACTACATGTATTGGATCTGGACAACAACAACAACAACAACAACAACAACCATCAACCATAAACTTATTTCAGCAGGGGTATTTTGCAGAACAGAGAACCCAGAATGCAGAACACAGAATGATGATCAGCGGTTTGCTTGCGGTTAACTTCACCCCAGTTAGCTTGCAGTTAGTTTTTAGTTTGTTAGTTAGGGCATTATACTGTCTATTGCCGTTCATGATTCCGCCATTCCATCATTCTGCTTTCTGCATTCTGCTGCCGACTTTATTTTGCATTATTTAATTTTACATGTATTTTCACCTACCACAATTACAATAGCTAATTGAGGTGTGACGTGAAGTTGGATGGATTGGCAGGTATCAGGCTGGGGTCCTTATCTCATTTTCTCTGACAAAACACTCAATCTTCTCACATTTACCTTTCCACTCTATCTAGATTTACCTTGAAGACGTGAAACACTTTAGGCAGCATTAATTCAACTGCAATTTTGCCTAATCCCTCATTTACCCGAATAACCCTTCCACGCTGGCTTTTTTGCTACATCTGACTTTTGTGCAAGTTCCATATTTACTCACTTCCATCCAAAATTGATATCTACTAACCTGAAGAACAAATAACCTAGAACTTCCCCCAAACTTGAAGACATATCCAACACGCAGTCGATAGTAGCGTTTGGCTTCAAGTCGAGACTTGTTCACAGTCGTTCCATGAGTACTTCCAAGGTCGTAGATATAAAATCCCTTCTCGCTGTTTGAAGTGTCGCTTGACTTATACTGAATAACTGCGTGGTATCTGGAGACGGAGGGATGTTCTAAACTAACGTCACAGCTAGGAAGCCTTCCAAACACGTGGAACGGTTTACTAGTAAGGTCGACATTTGATATAATACATCCATTCTTTAACACTTCCAAGGTGAACAGATCTTCCGGAATTCCACTCCACGAAGGTTCTTTGTATGGCAATTCTGGTACTGTTTCCTTCTTTTCTTTAGATGGAGGCTTTTCTTTGGATCCTTCACTTACTACTTTAGCTTTCTCTGGGGGTTTTGATGGTAGAGATGGTGGAGGCATGTCAAAGTTTCCATCTTCAACGTTCTCGTTTTCAGTGGACGTACTGTCAACGTCCGCCATCTTGGAACACTACAAAAGGTACGTTGTGTAAGATGTCATGTACCCTTCTCAAAATGACTAGTTGCCAGTCCTCTATCTTCCCCGGTCTTTGCAGCTGAACGATCGATTGCGCGGTCTTGCGCGGCCAAAAATCATTGCAAGCTTTATGCCGGGGCTCCATAAAGGTTGAGTCACAGGTTCGCGTTTTTCCCTCTCACAACTTACAACTCAAAGGCTAAAAATTACAGGAATCGAAACAAAATAACTAATAAATATATCAAGAAAAGGAGGAAAAAAAAAACAGAAATGTCTCATAAACGCTCACAAAGTTTTTATTTTGTAACTGGTGGATCGGGCCTTTAAAGTACACTGAAACATTTATAACAAGATCTAAAAAGTGAGTTGATAAAGTTAGCTTCACTAAACTACTATTTTCACCTCAGTAAACTTTTAGAACACAATTAAGTGCGCAAAATTAAATAATAAGTTCGTTATCACATTGTTACGACAGTGTGGTTTTAAGCCAGAGAGGTTTACTTTCCCTGAGATTGACTTTGGAGAGATATCTCTGAGAAAATACAAGGGAAGTTCAACTGCCTGATCTGAAATTGGGAAACTTTAACATGGAGGTTAGTGTTTGTAAGTTGGAAAAAATTTAAAGAAGTTGTGACAATATCACTTGAACAAAAAGCAGTAAGATTTTTCAGTCATCGGATTTGCGAGGTCTCTTCATGTGCGCGCTTTACAAAAACGTAGAAAATTATCAGATATGGCTCTTGATATGGCGTTAGAACTCATACAACATGAACTGTTGACCGAAACCAGAAAATTGGCTGTAAACAACTGTTTCTCTGCTTAGCTAGTCCAGTCCCTGAACTCTCTCTTCCGCGCGCCCTTTATAGGGGTTGAACCCAGGCGCGAGAAGAGAGAGTTCAAGACTTTCACTTCGCGCGCCTGGGTTCAACCCCTATAAGGGCGTGCGGACGAGAGAGAGTTCAGGGACTGGACTGCTGCTTAACTGGCGCGCGTGAATCTATTTTTCGAAAGCGTTCGAAATAATCATTTCTGTCTCTAAAACAGATTTTCCATGAGAAGAAAAATTCAGCGCCTAGACGTGCGCACTAAGGATAATAATAATTCTTTATAAAATTGAAGTTGTTTATAAAATAAATTACGTTATCCTGTCGATGAATGGCATGATTTAAGTGGCTACAGGTTGGTGAAAGGAGATGGCGTTAAACTAAATCCGTAAATCCGCAAGTAATTTTATCCAGAACGACCGTGGCCATTAAAAGCAAGAAAATCCCTTTGATGTACATAAATGATCGGGGTTTTTCTTTTTTTATGTCGCGCGCGCGCGAAAAAACGGTATTTAAAAGTAAATATTTTCTTGCCCGTCGTTCTGACCGAGTTTGGACTTAAGTCGCAAAAATTCCCAATAGTACTAGCAACAATGGCAAAAGTAAACAAACTTCAAAAAATATGCTGATTGCACCTAACAAAAATCCCGCGAACTATAAGATCATTTTTTTGCTTTTTTTTGGCGCGCGCTCGGTGTTAAGGTGAGGAAGCGCGTCCAGATATCTTTGCGCATTGAGGTAAACTTTTTCTTTATTCAGAATCTGTTTCCATTGTTTTTTGTACTATTTTATGTAAGTGAAGCCAAAAAAAGCCATCGTACTGTCAACGTTTATTTTACCCCAAGTTTAATCTGTTAAAAAGCTTACTTCAGAATCGTCATCATTGCTAACTGTTACGACAGTGTGACGTAGATAATTGTAAGTCAAATCGTTTTCGCTGCATTGGAGTCGTACAGCTGTACTGACAGCAAGAAGAATCCCAAAATGCTGAGAGCTTGTCTTTTTAAGCGAAACCGAAATCGAATTTCAGTTCAAAACATGAAGGTATGTGGTTTATTTTTCATCTTTTTTCTTTTGTTCCTGAACAAGCGTAGTAAAGTTTAATTGAGTATCGAGTGCGCTTTGGTGATGGACTCGACTGTCGAAAAAAAGGGCGTTATTCGGATTCCCGGATACCTCGATATTCCAATATAACTAATTAAATACTCCAAGGTCCTACAGTCATTCGATATTTTTTATGACACATGGAAAATAAGGTCAGTACCCAAATTGTAAAACAAAATAAAATTTCCAAGTCTTTTCTGAATACAAAATTATAAATTTGTCCGTAATCAAGAACTAGGTGGAGTTTATATTTCCTGTACAGAGTTCCCGATCAGAAAATAACACTTGAATATATATTTTCAGGCTTCGCGTATCAATGGCAATGAAGAGGCCCGGTGCCAGTTCGCTAAAGCGACCAAAGAAAGTGAAGAAAAAAATACTAAGAAAGAAGACTTGATCAGTGACACTGAGTCTACTACAGAATCTACCACTGATGTGAAGGAAAGTGAATTGAATGAAGAGAAGAAAGAGACTGAGGTAAGTCACGCCAAGGTCACGTGATCAGGTCTTTTTTACGGCTGTTGATAATTTTGATGGGTCCTAAAGTCCTCCCACAGAGAACAAATCCTAGATACGGCCCTACATACCATTGATAAGTGTAACCGAAAAGGAGGGAACGGAAAATCATGTTCGCTTGTTGAAGACACCTAGGGAAAGAGAATTGAACATGCTTGCCTCGATTCTATGTAAGGACAAATGAAGAATATCCCGTATAACCGCATTAACCGGAAGTACGATGTATCTAACGGGAAGCTGGGAGATGCATACTACGTCACAAGCTGCATAAAATTATTTATTTCTATGATTGTTTTACAGTTTGAAGAAAATGCTGCCGAGCCAACACCAGCCGGCTCCTCGCCACAGTGTTCGTCATGCACGGACTATTTAGTCTGGGATGAATTCACTCAAGAGCACGTTGACGTAAAACTGGAGGTGAGATACTGAACACATGTCACGCAATATACAATGTTCACAATACTTGCATTGCCAGAACCCTTCTACGCGCAATGAGAACGGAAAGATTGCGTGACAAGCCAATGATGCATCAGTCCAGGAGCAATACGTCATTGTACAAAATAGGCGGAAAACAGTTTTTGTTGTTAGATGTCATGTGACTATTAATAAGCCAATAATTGCGACGTGATGTTGGGGAAAATTTCCCAGCCATATAAAAAATAAGTTTTTAATGTCGTACAGATTGAATCCGTTAATCATTTGTTGCTTCTTCCAGGCTCTCTTCGCTCGGGCATTTTTAACCCGTAGTGATGAAGACACTTCAACTCAGGTGGAGTCAAAAACAAACCAGGAGCCAGTCAGCCTGGAGGTAAGACTAAACACGTGCGTTACACAACATACATTGTACACAGACCATGCACTTCACCTAGCCTTCTGTTCTGCCCACGTTCGTAATTCGTGCTCGTCACGCAACGAGGAAGAAAAGATTGCGTGATGGGTCCATTGATCATGAGCTATTGACACGCGCGTACTGTAAGAAGTAAGTTCTTATTTTACACGAAGTACATCTGGATAATTGTTTCCAGCCAGTAAAGCGCTTGACTGTCTATATATATAAAATGTTCTACAGGACCAGCAGCAAAGCAAACAAGCGACCTCTGATTTCATTGTTCCAGATAAAAATGGAGAAGGTAAGTCATGAATTGACATTACAACTATAGATCAGTTAGTCAATTTATTCATCACTCATTCCAGCAGAAACTGCTACAAAGGAAAGCACATAGTTAGTTTCAGTAGTTTGAAAGTTTTTCCAAATTAATCTGTCGGTTGGTTTGTCGATCTGTATCGGTCGATCAGTTGGTCACTTAGTCGTTATCAGTCAGACAGACAGTCAGTGAGTCAGCCAGTCAGTTAGTCAGTCACTCAGTCACTCAGTCAGTTACTCAGTCAGCCAGCCAGTCATCAGTCAGTCAGTCAATCTGTCTGTCGTAGAGTCGGTTAGTCAGTCATACAGTCGGTTAGACACTCAGTCAGTCAGTTAGTCAGTCAGTCAGTCAGCCAGCCAGTCAGCAGATTTGTTGTACAGTCGGTTAGTCCGGTTAGTCAGTCATACAGTCGGTTAGACACTCAGCCAATCAGTTAGCCAGTCAGTCAGTCATTCAGTCTGTCAGCCAGCCAGCCAGCAATTCAGCCAGTTAGTCAGTCAGTGATCAGTCAGCCAGCCAGCCAGCCAGACAATCAATCAGTCAATCAATCAATCAATCAATCAATCAATTAATCAGTCAATCAATCAGTCAGTCAGCCAGCCAGCCAGCCAGCCAGTTAGTCAGTTAGTCAGTTAGTCAGTCAGTCAGTCGGTTAGTCACCCATCAGTTAGATGTGTAGTCTACGTACTAATGCAAAATTAATGAGACAATCTCATTGGTGAGGTGCCTATGGCCACGTCAACTATCACCAATAGAAAGTTTTGTACCTCGTATTCTAAGATCATTGCTGTTTTTCATTTCTAGTATTTAAAGGAAAAAGGCCATTACGAGGTTATGGCTGTGCCAACATGACTTGGCTTAAACGTAAGTCTTTGAAAAATATAATCTAAGAACTCTCTTCGCTCCGAAGGGAAATTTATATAAATGGGGCTCTGCGGAGAGAGCTAAGAATCATATAGTCAATTATACATCATTCAATCAAACGCTGATGCATGCTTAAGGTTCTTACACGCGGGTGTTTACTGTATTTTTAAGTTGTTTTTCCTGGTCGCAAGGGCAGAACTTGCAATTTGAAAAGTAAGCCTAACTTTCTTAAGTTGAGATCTCAAGTTCCTGATGGCTTCACCACAATATTACTCAATGTTTATAGCTTACATATACCGGCATAGTAATTTTTAACAACACTGGACCCATATTTTATAGGTTTCCGTACGTCTCTTAGGCTCTTGCGTTATAAGGCAACATCTTCATTCATTGTGTACGATTTCTAGATTACAAAGGAGAATCAAGAGAAAGTGCCAAGTCAATGCCAAACACTGTCTATTCTGGCCCTGACATCGAGCCATCCTGCACCAAGTATACAAGTAACATCAGTGAGCCAACTCACAGCGATTTTGATAGCGACAGTGACGAAGACACTGCAGGCAGCAGCGAGACGGTTGCCTCCCAAGGTAAGGCATTTTTTATCAGGGATAACAAGTTGTGTTAGTTTTGATGGATACTATCTGTACTTTGATGAATCTCCTGACTATCTGTACTATTCAGGATGTAATCAAGCTTTCCTGCAAGCCAAAGGTGAACCTATAGAACTCTCGACTCTTTGACTTAGAACAAGAAGTTGATACTGCCAAAACAGGAGAAAAATTCTTGCTAACGGATACCTGAAAAGTACAAATTTGACGCTACCTACTCCCCCAGTGTAGTTAATTTGTCATACCGACAATCTTCCGATTAGTCACGAGCTTTTCCGGTTAGCTTCGACCAAAGTCCCTTAGCGCAACCAAGAACAAAGGGACTATTGTTTAGTGCTTAATCCAAAAAGTTGAGACACAACAATAGACCATTTCTTGATACGAGGATTCCGACCAAATTAACAGACATTTTTATTTTGAAATTGCCTTAAAACTCAAGTCAACGTTACTTCTATATCTGAAGAATACAATGGAAACTTTTACTCATGCACCAGGCCATTTTCGGAGTAAGTTATCGCAAAAAATAAAAATCTGTTTTGTTTTATTGCGTTTATAGGAAAACCAACAGTTTCACTGTCCGAAGCAGTCATTACCCACAACGAACCAGTCTACAATAAAACGGACAATGACACCATCCCAAACAATGAAGACGACAATAGGTTCAAGGATGTAGTTTTCCGTCTAGGTAAGATTTTTATTTTTCAGGAAAAACAAGTTAAAGAAAACTAAACTCTGAGTTGTTTTGATACGTTTAATCTAGTTTTCTTTCAAGTAGGGAGTTGAACGTTCGGCAGCACAAAAGGAAGTTCAAACTCGATGGAAGACGAGCAAGGAACTTTTACGTAGAAATTTTAAGTTCTTTTAAGTTCTTTGCTACTTTACGTATGAAGTTAAAGACTTTGCGACTTCAGTAGCAAACTCCTTATCTTCGTACGTAAAGAAGTTCAAACTCGATCAATGGAAGACGAGTAAAAATTTTTATTTGAGTGAGCATGCTAACCATGCACGCGGGAAGTAAGCCCGACCGGCTTACATAAAGATACAGAGGCAATATTTTAATTTGAAGCTCATAGATCTGCAAAGAAAATGAATTGCCATAATATTTTGCTTTAAAACTATAAATTAATCACTCTGAAATAGCGGCCTTATTTTCTTGTTTTAACATGTGTATTTTTCTCTCTGTAGGCGTCAGAGATGCCAATGGCCACGACATAATTGTTGTAGATGCATCAAGGCTTCCAGTGAATAAGAACTTAAGTGATAAGAAAGAAGCGGATGAAGTCTCAAGATCTTTAACCTCGTACGTATTACGCGGTTTTCAGCTCACTTCCAAAACTGTTCCTGTACTAGCTTTTGGTTTGTGTTCATTCAGTGTCTGATATGAGCTCTGCGATTGGTTTCAAAATCTCAGTTATAACTAAACAAGTAGGCTGCTTACATTTTTGTTAAAAGGCAAAACTTATTATCTTGACCATATCATTGCATTGTTACTCCCGCGTTTGGTGAATTCTGCTATTTGTTGTAGTTTGACCAAAACTGGTTCACCTGGAAATAAAGAAGAGGACATTTCTACTTAAAACTTACTAACTTACAACAAATTGTTTTCTTTAGAACAATGATTTTAATTTGAAAAAGCAATTTGTGAGCGGTCTGTACTACAATAGTAAAAAACTAAAGAAACCAATCAAAATCGATTCTTCTTTTCATCTTGGATCAGTTAATCACATGGTAAAAATGGTTGTTCTGCTCTTTTATTTATTATTCCACTCTCAAGTATGTCACAGATATATCGAAGTGTTTATCCTCTCGTATGTTTTAACATAGGAGTGGATGAATAGTTCGATATATCTGTGTATTTAAACACAACTTTGTCGTTGTTGTAAATCCTGGTAATGACACTAGAACAAGGATGGCAAACTCACGGATAGGAAGGAATATTTAATATTTTGCCAACCCTTGAGCTTGCCATCTAATTCTTATAAGATGCTGATGCTCGTCGGCCATTTTGAACAGAACCCCTAAAAGAGACCAATCTGGGCGTGGCTCAAGCTATTTTAGACCCCTAAAACATACCAGAATTCTGAAAAAAAGAGCTTATATTTCTATATTTCTTCGCATGCATCCCTAAACGAGACCCTGATGGCTAAAATTATTGCCATTTTCCCCAGAACACCCTAAGCGAGACCCAAAGTCCGTAATTTATACCCCTAAGCGAGACGACGAGCATCCCCGTCACTTTCATATGGGAGGTTCCCCCCCCCCCCCGTACTGAAAGGTTCTTTATTCATGTTTATTCAAACGCAACGAGTACAACAGAAGAGAAAAAGGGTTAATGAATTAATATCTTTCGTCGGTTTACCGTTTTGTCACAGATATATCGAAGTTTTTATCCATTCCTTCGTCGACACGCACAACTTCGTAGTTTTGGTTCATCCAGGCAACAACACCAGAACAAGGATGGTGAACGCTAAGATCGGAAAGAGCATTTATAAAATGCTGAAGAATTGGTAAGTTATAAAACTTCTGTGACTGGTAATTAAAAGAAAGTTTTTGTCATTCCAGTGAAAAACTTTCCAGCATTTAACGAGAACAATCAGGACAGGCTTAACTGTGTTACCTTGGTAGCACGCTGTTTTTGTTTTTAATAAACGGGATAGAAGCTTGGATCTTGCAATCATACGACGTACAACGTTGGTGACATAGCCATTATCACGTGACCACAAACACGAGATCACGGTTTTGTTTAGAGTTTGCAGATGAGACTATTCTTGCGATTCAAGTTTCTCTTGCGAATCCCCGAGCTATTATTAGTAATTTTTGCAATGTCAATCACTCGGAAGCGGCTCACTCCCGGAAGTGATCACAACTACATTCGTTAACTACATGGGTTTTTTTACGTTTAGCTCTAGCAAACGAAACCATGGGGATTGATTGCAATCTTTAAACACGGCATAAGACATATTGACTAGTTTCTTTATATACCGGCCCGAAGCTTTCGCACTTATGCCGACGCAATAAACAGCTACCATTCAACTGACAACGACATTTACCAGTTGCAAAGTCAACTGTATTTCTAATTATCTTGATTTTTCCATTTCCGTTTTTCAGCTTCTCAGATCGCCTGGCAAGGTGCGTTATTTATAAACCCGAGTTCAAACTAAGAGCTTATGTGAACCTCGTTCGTCCATTCCTCAAGTAAGTGAAGAAGATTTATTAAACACGATCAGGTTTTAAGCACAATGCAAAGAGTTTGATTAAGTTCGAGTACTCTTTCATTAATTTTACTTGAATGTAAACAACGAATTTGTGAACGTTTGTCCCACACGATCGTTGCACATCTGTTTTTGTAGTGACTAGTTTTCTTATTTTTCTAGGAGAGAAATGAGGAGCAAAATTCTCTTCAGCAAATCCCAACGCAATCTCGAACAGGGATTCGGTAAGTCTTTGAAGAAAATAATAGTCTATCAGCCCTAAAAAATTTCCATGCAATCACAGTTCTTCTAGAATGGCATTTGCGTTTTTCTTGTTGTATATTAAACGACATGTGATTGCAAATTATTGCCACGGAAAAAATGTAAACAATTTAACGAGTCAGCTTGAAACAGGTGCAGTCGGTAGACATGCACCTGTTTCAAGTAAGCACAAAAGAGATATTAATAGCAAGGGTCCCAGCTGACGGATCTAAGGCTTATAAAACATAGTGTAGCCAAGGACACTGCGAAGGAGGTGGGCTAGGGTCTACTCAGGGCAAATAGAGCTCGTGGCAAGATGCATTCTCGTCCCCACAGCCCTTTCGTTTCGTCTTAACCGGCTGGGCCTTGGCGCGAGAAGACGAAGGGCTCTGGCGACACAGGATTTCCAGTCCTAGATTCTAGGACTTCCAGTCTTCATGTATGCAGTCATGACGTTTCAAAAGAATGTATGAGAAAGTCGTTACGTTTTCGACTTCCGTTTAGGAATTCTTTGTTCCAAACAGCCAATCAAAAAATTCCATTTAATTCAAAAATCCTATGTCCCCAGAGCCCTTTGTTTTCTCGTGCCAAGCCGGCTAAGAGAAACGAAAGAGCTATGGGGACGAGAATGGGCAAGATGAAGAGCTTAGGCCATGGACTAGAACACCAATACGTCAGCTGAATCCTTTAAAACAGAAAACAATCTCCGTGATCAGATCTAGTGTACTGGTTACTTCTGTTTTTCATGTCTGCGGTTCTCACGTGACTTATTAATTTTATTTACTTACATTTTCTTTACTTGTTTTCATTTTGCAGGTTTTCCGATCCCTGTTATCCATTGTCTATAAACGGCTCACCGCCGTTGATGTACATATGCAAATAGTCCAATGTAAATAATTTGTATATAATTAATTGTAAATAATGTTTTTCTTGTCGCATACTTAAATTCTTATTTTTTTGTTTTTTGTTTTATTTTATTACTTTAAAAATTAATGGCTAACGCTTCTTTCCAGAAAACATCATACGTTATCACAGCGATATATTTAGATATATCTATATATAGATTCTACTGGCATTTGTAAATTTAATTTCACCAGATGTTTATCAGATAATTTCATCATATTGTCTTTTCGGAGTTGAATAATTATTCATCATATTTTGTTTCGCATAACTCGTTTATTCATTTTTAAACTTCATATATAGTTCTTTCTTTTCCACTTATTTACCACACATTTTTATGTTATTTAATCTATTTCATCGAGAGAGCCATATGTTTTATATTAATGGCGCAAAAACCTTGTGTAGCGTTTTTTAGGGGTCAGTTACCAAGATTACCTTGTTGTTGTTCAACTTGTTGTTTTCCATGATCAAACGTTCCAAAGTCTGTCAGTAGCTCTGTGACCTTAATGTTTGACGCATTTGTTATCAACATACAGTAAATACCGTAAAAGCTGTGCCAAGCAATCCTTCTCTGTTAACCTCCCACCCCCCCCCCCACCCCAAAGGTACCTTATTGTTTTCCAATGAAATTGGGTGCAATGTTTAGAGACGAAGTCAAATCAGCTCTATCTGGTTTTCGTGTGGGTTCTCTATCCAGATCGAATTGGAATTAGGAAATTGTTGATTGATAAACCCATCACCCCGTCGTCTAGAACCCAAAATCCCCCCCCCCCTTTATCCCCAATTATCATGGTACCTTATCACATCCCCTCCTAAATAACCCATGCCTATTAAGAAGCTCAATTTTTGAGTATACCCGCCTATTGTCCGTATTACCCTGAAACCTATTTTCAATTTTCAACAAACCACTCCCCTCCCTGATTAAATTTCTAATACAAAATTTGCATGTTGAATGAGATGATTACATCAGCTTTAGCTGGTTTTCATGTGAGTCATGAAAGAGGGGGAAATCGGACAACTCGAAGTAATACCCCTCGGAGCAAGGACGAGAACAAAGAAAAAACACAACCCATATTTAAAGCCGGGTCCGGGAACAGGACCCATTTTTTATATTACCCATGTCACATTGGTGAGAGGAGCGCTCTCGCCACTGTGCCATCCCTACACCCAAATTAGAAAGGACAACCACCCCCCCCCCCAGAAAAGAAAAAGAGAAAGAAAGGACAACCACCTTTCCCCCCCCCCCCTCCCGAAAGAAAAGAGAAAGAGAAAGAAAGGACAAACCCGTTGGAACTTGACAGAGCTTTTACGGTACTGTAGTTGTTGGTGTTTTTTTAACATTCATCCAAACATACTACAGCAAGAACAAAATTGAATCACAAGCCGAGACAAAGTACGACCTGATAGAACGAGCTAGTATGATCAGCAAGCTATTCATGGAAAGCAAAATAGCGTTTGAACAAGTAACAATGGTACACAGTTACCCCGTGCATTAAGGAAAATAAGGTTTCTTTTTTCATAAAACCGGTCCTCCTTTTTATTAAACTTAAGTCTTAGTGAGGCAACCAGGCCTGAACTGAGTTATTTTTGTCTTTAATTTTAATAAAAGTGAATTTATTTTTGCTGTGTTCGTATTCTTTTGTTGCCATAACTTGTCTGCGAACTGTAATTCGCTATCTTTCCCCGACCATTTGTTTTGTTTGGTTTTTGGTTTGGAGACCCTTGATCCGGGTTGAAATGGGTGCTAAGACCAGGAATGAACAAGTGTAAACAGAGCACTCTCGCTCTCACTTTCTTACCTTCAGCGTGTAGCCTGTTATTCAACATGGTGGATTTTGTACCTCGTGACAGTTTATCCACTCTATAAATGAACAAGACTCATAAAATGATCAGGACTGGCCATTATAAACTAAACAACACCACTTTTTAATCCAAAACTGTTATTTTTTATTGCTTCTTTTTTTTCTCCGAATAAACGGAGTCTGTGACTATGACAATGCGTTGTTATGGTAACGTGAACAAAACAGGTTCAAGGTATCATTGTGAAAAATATTTACTTGCAGAAACTGCTAATCATCTTAGTGCAAACAAACTAAAAGTTTGTACATGTTAGACCGGTTAAAACTAAATTTAAAACTAAATTTAAAGCAAATGCGATGCTTTTTCGTATAGTGGACTGAAAGCACCGCAAAAGTAGATTTACACATCATTATTATCAGTATCCAGTCGCCATAGGTAATAAATAATTATTTTATACTGAGTGGTCTTAAATAACATATTGATAAATACAGAGCTGTCTGACAGCCTCATTTTAATTAAAATCGAATAAAAAGGGGCCCCGAGTTAGAGCAGTGGAAAAGAAAAATTTACATTTGGAAACGTTTCAGATTGAACAAGAATGTGTCACGTGACACGTCTCACAGTATTGATACTTCCCATAGGGTATTTGGACAACAAGCGACTGAACTTTGGCCGGACACGTGATCAGGTCATGCGCCTTAAGTACGCGCACAATTGGCGTATACCTTGCATCCACCAGGCTGATATGGTTAATGACATCGAAAAAACAACTTTTTTCACTTGTGGCGTATGACTGCCTCAACAGGAAATAATGAGTTTCCCCCCTCGAGAAACAAAACTCCCTTGTCCTTTTGGCCCTGTCATGAAGTACTGTTATTCTTCAAAAATGACTGTTTCTTTTAATGCGTCCTTAGAACGGCTCTTTGAAACCTAGTTGTTTCTATTTCGTTTTATAAATAACTTCCGTTGTTTGTGATCTCTCTCTGAAGTTCTGAAGATGATTTGTGCGTTGACTTAGTGAATTCAAAATGCTGATTGATACAGTTACTCGCAACTGCCACAGCCCCTTTATATGATACATGAAAAAAGTTTTGTTTTTTTGCCTCCTGCATCATAGAATTATGAAACACCTGCCATGGATTTCCAGCATTTTCTGATCATGTTCACAAACGTCCTCTCTCAAACTGGGGAACAAGGGGGAGGGTGCGTGGGATGCGCACCCCCTCCCCCCTGTGTCCCTGAGTTTACCTGCGGCTTTCTAATACAACTGGAATTCTGCAATAAAAATGAAGTAACGCCATTCCTTAGTGGTGCACCCCCTCCTAAGAGAAATTCCTGGATCCGCCCCTGTTAAACAGTGTGAAATGAAGAAATTCTCTATGATTGACAATTTAAGCCAGCTTTCGTGACGAAAATTGACTGTAAACTTCACCGAAATAATTGCTCCGGCACAGTACTAAATTGGTACACCAGTGAGGTAAAATTGTACGATCCGTACCGACTCTCACAACACTGCACCAGTGAATATCAACATCTAGATGGTCAGCAAAACTGAGCAGGAACCGAGCAGAATTTCGTTGCCTGAGCAGAATTTTGAGCAGAAAACTCAATTTTCGAAAAGCGTCGCCGGCAGGCAGAAAGAATACCCTAATTTACGAGCAGAATCTACGCAATCCCTCATAAGATAAATTTCGAATGTTTTCCAAAACGTTGCATTTGATATCTGACTAGATCAACTGCAGTGGTTTCTCCATGCAAATGGTAAACTCCCATTATTCCCCATTCAGATATCACATTGATTCCTGTAAGAGGCATGATCGAATTGTGCCGAAAATATGGTAGTGTTTCGTCCTATGTTATGCAATGGCAGTACTTCTGCACAATAACGTTAACTCAGTGCATGTACGGTTGCATGAAAAATTCATGGCAAATTCTAATTTCTATACTAAGAATGAAGCCGACCAGACGGCTAATGAATATGTGTGAAAACTTATGATTTGCCATTTGGCTGAATTTGATTTGACGAGAACATTGTACATTGTCTGTTTATGTTTTGTTTTGTTTTGTTTGGTTTTTGTTCCACTGTCTTCTCGAATATCGTCTATTCTACGAATTTCGCGTATCCTCATTCATGTCTAAGTATACATCTCTGAATTGAAGAGAATTTCATCTTTGTACATACTTTGTAGTTCACTAACGTTCGAGAATACATCAGTCATCTTCAAGCTACGCTATTGTAGCTCTTCACTCCTCCGAAGAGCTGTGCTGATCTCTAGACTGTTTGTCTCGTATACTACTCGTATTTCCATCCATTCTTTACATACACTTGCTGTGAACATGTGACTAAGGAACACACAGTCTTTTATTTTTTCCCCATTTTGAAAAGACCAAGCGTTTGAAGGATTCTGGGATCAGCATCAGCAGCAGAACTTTGACCTGCCTGGTTGTTCAACAAGTTAGCAGCCTGGGCCGAGTTGTCTTCTTGCGCCTGCGTAGAAGTGTTGTCCCAGTCTGGAACGCTATTGGTGCGAGCCACAGGGGACCCAGTCGGAGCGAGCCATTCCGGTAATGGCTCTTCTTTATCTTTCTCCTCCCTGGGGGGAGACTCCACTGGATGAGATGTATCGTTGAGATATGAAGTAGACGACATCCGTCCTTTGTCGAGGCTATCCCTGGGAGACCCGTATCCCCGCGGGCTATGCAAATGTCCCTGACTTTTCAAAATTGTCAAAATTGTTGAGATTTGCTCTTCAAGTTGCGTCATTTTCATGTTCATGACTTCGATTTCTCGGCGCACTTCGCCTTTCATTTCGGACAAACTCGACAGCACATCGACGCCTGATTCTGGCACGTCGGGACGTGCTCGTACAATGTTCGAAGTCATACTTTTCGTCCGCGTTTTCGGGATGACCATCATGTCGATTTCCGCGTCGCTTGTGTCGCCGCCGTCCACGTGACTCTCGTCAAACTCGTAGTTCTGCGCCAACTCTTCCACCAAACTCAACTTTCGATTTTGCCTTCTTGGCCGTAAAGCGACACTTGGTGGTCTGTCGCTTTGGTCCTCGTTGGCAATTTCTAGCCGAGGGGTACGTTTACGAATCTTGATCTGCCAAAAAGTAAAATAAATAAATATGTCAAAAGGTTTCGACTTAATTTTGGTTATATCACATTGATACATTGGCCAAAAGAACTCACAGCCTACAAATGGTTAATTGGTAGAGACGAACATTGCTTCTCAGATTTAACAACTAGACTAACATAGACTACAAGCCTGATGTTCACTACTGGATGAATAGTCAGCATAGCTAAACCTAGTCTCTTTCGCAGCCTTCAGGAGACTAGGCAAAACCGCGTTGTCGTTCGCTTATAATTATCGCTTTAAAAAAAACGAGGCAAGTAATCTAACTGCTTTGTTAGATGCTATAAAGGATAGCAATTTAGGCTAGCAGTCAAAACCTACAAGTTTATTTATTTCAAGGTTAAGCCAAAAATCAAGAATAATTTTCAACGCGCGCGCGATAGTGCTCTATGATAGACAATTATAAGGGAACGTTATTTGCAGTAGACAGCCACACTGAGTGATTAAGTCTGGCAGGCAGAGCTCCTGGTACAGATTTTTAGATCCCCTTAAGTTCAGAAAACTAACTTTTACCTCGTCTCGTAAGTTGTACGACAACACAAGGTTCTTGGTGAACTTATTAGCGAACTCCGGGTAGAACTCTAGCACTTCGATCAGCGCATCTCTTGAAATCCAGTGAAGATCGCAGTATGTTAGTGCTATCACATCTACCGCTGACTGGCCGACTGTGGGCTCGTGACATATGTTGTCTCCAAATACGTCATTCTCACCTGGCGATAAAATAGAAATATCATAAGATTGGTTGGCAAGTCAATGCAATGAATAAAAAAAATACTCATTATCTGATTGCCATACTCATTATAATCAGTGTCCCCTATAAACCTTCATCACTCTCCATTCTTGTCCCCAATGAAACGCAGAGGAAGGCAGGTACAACACACTAACCAGCAGATCACTTCGTCACACATGCGACAAAATCCTCTAGTGGTGATTTTAAGAGATGAACGACTTGCGTAAACGTGTACGCGAGTCGTTGTATAGCAAATGAGTTATAGCAAATTAGCTTTACCTGAGCTACACTTATAAATTCGAGGTAAAATAAAGGTGACGTGATGTGATGTTCATACATTGTCTCTTTATTATTTTTTTTTAATGCACGTAAAAATTTACGCGTCAGTGGAAATTCAGCATTACTTACCTAACAAGCCAACAACAGTTTCCCCTTGTTTGACCTCGAGAGATCCGCGCGCGATAAAGTAAAGCACATCCAAACTTTCTCCATGATGAATGATTCGATCGCCAGGTGCCACATGCGTGATCCAAAAGTTGCGCGCGATCGCCCGTTTGACACCTGTGTTGGCGTCACGAAACGCAGGATTGTTCTCGAGAATAATTCGGTTGAGATGGACACAGATGTCTGCTTGAAGATCTTTTGGACAGTATTTCAACACCTGCAGGGTAGTAAGAAGAAATGCTGTTAGTTTGTCACCCAGCGTCTTAGTTACAAACATGGCTACCAGCAGGTAACGCCAGGAAAGGTAAAGTCAATCCCAAATCCCGGGGGGGTACTCCCTATAATGGCCTATACGGGGAGGCTCCGCCCGAAAGGGGTACCTTTTTCAGGCTTCAGGTATATAAAAGGGTAGGGATTTCACAAGGTTAAGTATACGAAAGGGTATGGAAATCTGTCATTTGGCTATTTAAAAGGGCCTTTAATTAAAATATTTCGAACGGACGCAATTTACGATTGTATTATTTTAATTTATTAAGCGCTACATAAAAATGACAAGAAAACGTCCTATTTCAAGTCCACGCCAGTCTCTTAGGTATATGAAAGGGGTACCTTTTTCAGTTAAATGTATACGAAAGGGGTACAATTTCTGTGAAAAATGGTATATAAAAGGGTAAGGGGTTAGAACTTGGGGCGGAGCCTCCCCGTATAAAACTTTTTTGAGTAGCCCCCCCCCCCCCGGGTCCCAAATCTGGGTTTCACTAGAGCTTGATGGCTTATTGGTGTCGGTGCCTTTTAATTCAGTTTGGTTTGCTTTCTGTTGCTTAAGGTGATTAGGAGTACATGTATTGGTATCGGTTTTGGTATTACTCGCTTAAACTTCCAGTTGAAGTGAGGAACTGTGAGAGTGAAAGCCACTGAAGACCCAAACAGAATGCCTCGAAACAAAAATTGAACATAATGAAGATGAATTGTTCAACAATCACACGAGCATAGGACAAAAAAAATCTGAGTCCCCGACGGGAATCGAACCCATGGCCTCCCAGATACCATCTTTATTTTTTACTACACACTTGATGATTTCGAAATTGCTGATCCTAGCAGTATGCAGGACGCGTATCACATATGAACCAAGTAAATGATCCAGCTTACCATCAGTCTCAAGTAGCTCAGTTGGTTAGAGCGCCCAACCGTCGATTCCCGTTGGGGACTCAGATTTTTCTTTGTCCCATGCTCGTGTCATTGTTGAATAATTCATCTTCATTATTTATCACCGAGCTTAAAATTTACCATCTTTATTATTTACTAAAAATTGAACAATAGAATGTTCTTTTTTCTGTAAAAACATGTAAAAATGCTTTATGGATTGATAGCCGAGAACGTGACAAACGAGAAAAGAAATTTGAGAATTGGTTGTAATGTTGGACTATTTACCTGGCATTAGACGTGGATTACTATGAGGTGTTTACTAAAGGGTTATGAAACATATCAACACGCACCTCATCTGTATCAATTCCTTTGTTCATTGCCCACGTGGACATGAAGAAGTCAATGGTTCTTGTAGCGAGCGCAGTTGGTAGCTTGTACAGTTTACTGAACTGCTTCATGTTGTCGATGATTGAGTGATACTTGGCGGTATTCTTCTGTGCCTGATTAAGTATGGCGGAGACTTGGCCAAAAATCAGCGAGAACAGAATCGCTAAAGAGAAAACGTGTATCAGTGCCAGTTATCGTGAAAACGTGAAGTAATTCTGTACCGGCTGGTTTCTAGACTGCGAGCAATTCCTCATTTCTTGTCCCGTCGAGAGTTAAGCGAAAACAGGGATAAAACAGGGATAAAACAGGGATGGCCACGCTCATTTTTACTCGCGCTCTTTTTCGCTTCGCGTTCGACAGATCAAAAAAAGGAAGGTACCTCTTGTGTCTAGCCGGTTTCATTTTACTCGCAAATAAATGAAACTAAAGCCTGAACAACGACAAAACCATCAATATCACTAGTGCGGCAATAAACGTAAGCCACCCTCCCCTCCTTAAACAATATCCAGTATTAAAAATTATAAAAGATGACCTCATAGAAACAAGACATACCTTCCCCGAACCAGTCCTTTTACCCCTCCCCTGCCCTCCCAAGAATGGCAAAGACTTGTTCAAAAATAAACTTCATAAATTTCATAACTCAAAAACAACAAATTCGTGCGCATCTCCCCAACACTTCATTCTGATTAAATTTTCAAGAGACCCTAGAATTTCTTCACATACAGAGAGAGAGAGAGAGAGAGAGAGCGGGGGGGATAAGTGAACTTACCTCCCAGCAACATAGTGATGCAGCCAAACATCTTCTCAGCTGTTGTATTAGGCGCAATATTTCCAAACCCGATAGTCGTAAGGCTTGTAAGAGTGTAGTAAAGAGCCGACACGTACTTCGAAGCTATGGTAGGGCCAGTTTCCGGATCAACCTCATCAGTTCCGTTTATATACTTGTAAGGTCGTCCGACGGTACGCCCCAGGACCTGCAGCCAGCCGTGATGTTCATAATTGTCATATCCGGTCGCGATTAAGTAGAAAATACAAGCCATCCAATGAGCGACAAGACAGAACGACAGCATGAGAAGAAAGAATGTGGAAGCCCCGTACTCCAGGTATTTATCGATTTTCCTCGCCACTCTTCCCAGTCGTAATAGACGAAACACTTTTAGGAATCCCAGCAGAGTTGTGGCGTTCTAAAATATGAATTAGTAGAAACTCAGCTGTGTTCTATTGGAAATCCGCGAATCTGATTGGTTCTCCCACTGTTTTCTATTCGCCGATAGAAAACAGTCGCGCGCGCGTAGCTCTTTAAGCGGTAAATTTTCTTGATTTTTGTCTTCAAAGTGCACAATATTGTAGGTTTTGGACTGCAATCCTTTAGAGTTTCTACTAAAACAATTAGACTACTCGCCCTCGTTTTCTATAAGCGATAGTCAACTCGGCTGCGCCTCGTTGACTATTTGCTCATAGAAAACTCGGGCTCGTTGTCTAATTGTTAAATAGATAATAAATATAAAGCGTAAAACTATTCACAATGCAAGATAACTATGTCAGCACAGCTACATGTATGAGAGAAAATATGAGAAAATAGGCAATAATCAACGATAAAACGGATAAAGGATTTGATGAAGGCGACAAGGTCCAAAGTAATGTAAGTCACCTTAAAATTAAGGTTAGTTTTGAGATCAGTTTAGTTTAAGATCGACCGGCAGGCCATCCCTTACCCTAACAAGAAACTGTAACCTTAACACTTTAATCTAACTAAAACGGTTTAGCTAAAACTTATAATATAAAAGTATAGACTTTTTCAATATAGGGTAGTTTTAGAGTAGGGTAGGTTTTTAAGGATAAGATTAGTTTTTGGTTAGGGTTACACTGCCTGTTTTAGACAACAGCGCTATTTATACTAAAAGAAATAAGACGCGACTTGAATAAGACACGGCTAAAATAAGACGCGAACCGGGCGTATAAAGTCTATAAGTGGTAGGAAATCCCGCCTTCCGACTAGCGAACGTGGCCTATTTTAATTTGGGCCAGGGTTTTGAGTTGCTCGTGTAAACTGGTCATGGACTTGGCGACTAGATGATGCAGCTCTTATTCTCATCATTGTCAGCTTTACAATGTATAAAATAGGAGAAACTAGTAATTGGTTACTTAAAAGGGTAAAAAACACTTACCGTTTCCGAATCCTTGGTTATAAAAGCGAGCACTCCATAAGGCAGCGAAGAGACAAGATCCAAAAAGAACCAACTCCTGATGTAATTCCAGCGTATCATCTTTAGATCATCAATCACTTCACCGTCTTTACCGACATAGGTGGTATGAAAGTTCAACGCGATGTCAGCAAGGAACATCCAATCAACAAGAAGATCGAGGATTGACACGGCTGTGTGCTCGAACGCGAAGCAAACAAGAAAAGGTACTGAGATGGTCGTGTAGAGAGTAAGGAACAGAATCACCCAGTCCCAAGTGGTCTTGAAGCCGGTGTAATGCAGAATAACTCTGGGTGGGGTGTGAGGCACGTCTAGTTTGTAATCTGGTAATAATTCGTCATTCAAGGACATCAGCTGAAAATCAATGGTCGTAAAAATGGTTTAGTCAATTATCAACAAAAAAATATTTATAGAGCGGTTTTGAATTGAGTGTCGTAAAACCAAAACCAAAGTAATTACTGTAGCCAATCACAAAGGACACCGACAATCCAGTGAACCAATCAAACCTTGAAAGAAATATATGAAGCGCGGGAAAACGTGTGTGAGCGAGTCACGATTGATTTTGGTTTTACTTCTGTTTGAATAGGAAAGTGGCGTAAGAACCAATCACAAAGTGAAAACCACCACTATCACTTTTTGCTCTTAGCTTATTTTAGCGTTTAGATAAATAGAGCATTTGTATTTATACGTTGAGAGGCCCTCTGGGGAGCATATAATTAACTATGAATTTCTGTACTCAGCAAAAGATTTTACAGATCAAATTGGGGGAGGGGGGAGGGAGTGTGTTTTGCGCCATTTAGCAACCTGATTTTCCATGAATTATCTGCAAATTTTCCCGCGGATTCGACAGGCTTTTCCAGAGAAATATTTATATAAAATTGATTCTTCACAGCTACTCTGGCCCTTAAGGTTTTGTTTCTTCTTTCTAAGGGCACTTTCCATCAGTCAGAACTGGCCGGTCAGACCGGAATATCCGAAAACAGAATTCTGTTCAGAATTCAGAATTCTAGTCAGATTATATTTGTCCTGTCAAATCAGTTTATTCATAAATATTATACCCTGTTGTGTTGGATTTGTGGGAAAACCTCATGGAGAAGGCCCACTTCGAATTCAAAACCACCTGACTGGCCGACCAGTTCTGACTAAAGGAAAGCCTGAGCACCCTTAAACTGAAATAATCTTAATTGACATATAATATAATTTTATACTAAAATATTTTTAGCTGAAAATAATTCAAAAACTGATAAATTTAAAGAAACTTGGAGATTGGCGATGGATTTGTTTTGATATATAAAACACTGAATTTCGCGTCAATTTTACCCATTCTCAAAAAAGCGAATTCCTTTTTAAAATACTGTGGAAACTCATGTCAGTCGATTAGTCGCGCAAATCCCTCGGATCCAAACAAGATGATTAATATTTGACTCTTACGGCAACTGTTGCCACTGAGATACATGTTTTATCGACCTACTAACTATTAATGACAGTAAAAATTATAATTTGCAAAATTAGAGAAATTTTTCCCTCACTCAATTTTTATTTTTCGCTGTATCACGCCTCTAGTTGCTCGCTACTAGAACGATTTTGTGAGCGAAGATCAAACTAGCTTTTCTTAACATTAATACATTTTACTCTGTTACGAAAGTTTACAAACCAACAAATATTTTCTTCTGTGTAAGTATTCGTTGGTGTTTTTATTTTTATTTTTTAATTTTTTCTCTCTATTACTGACAACACATAAACAATCGAAGTCCGCCGTTTGATTCGCCGCTTTGCTTTGGAAACATTATCACAACGCGACATGCGTTAATAGAGTGTGTTTACGAGAAGCTAAGAAAACATTTAATAGTCTAAAGAGCAAAAATGATGGTTTTTACAATCATCTGTATACTAATTTACATCTAGGAACCCAGTTCAATAATTGTAACAGCTGCCCTTTGATTCTGCAGCTTGAAATGTCGATGACATCTAATTGCTAGAAGACGTGCTCAACATAAAATCATGAATTTACCTATTGCAATATGCTTCGTTATTGAACTAAAGATTTACTTGCAATTTATAATGGTCAACAATGATTGTGGTAGTCGAGAGACCAACTATAGCTTAAGGTAAAAAAATCGAGGGTTTTTATATAAACTCGGCCGTTTTTTACGAGAAAATATATCGACAGCTTTGCGAATTTTTTGGAAGTTTTAGTCGTCATGAGAAGATGATAATTATCAACTGGAATTTAGCGAGAAATTCTACGTTTTATAGCACATAAAGCGGCTAAAATACGCGACGAAAAATAATGAGACCGTCAAAATTTCGTTTCTACCTCTCCGTGTACAAAACTCAAACTTGTTTGCTGTTGTTTAGTTTCAACATTCATTGAAAGAAAGCTAAAAGCTCATAAATAAAATACTCACCCGTGGATTTTTCTGACTGTGGGAAGTTGTCGCATTTTCTTCGGGTTTTACACGAGACATATTTATATATTGTTATACACTAAAAATGAACGGCGGACTCTCACAACAAAATGATTCTGATTGCTGTTCCCGAGTTGTTTTGCAAGCTGGAAAAATAAACTGAATGCGACATTTGGGCTGACTTTGAAAACAATTAAAAATAATCCTTCGTCCAAACGTGATTGGGGAGCCCTGCTATCTTTTCTAATTACCAAATGGACGTCTCCTGCTTTGAAATTCAAAACTTTTCGCAACCAAACAAAGTGATTACAAAAAATTACTTATGTAAACACGAATACCTTTTAGTTTGGAAAACTGTAAACAATAGCCTGAACACCTATCTGAATTGCTTCAAATTTGGTCTCGTTGCGAAAGTCATTGCCACTGGCTTGGCGTAAAAGCAAAGTGGTTCAGCGAAAAAAAAACAGCTCTCCGGCGCTGAGGTTTTAACTTTTGCCTGACAATTTGCAGAGTTTTCACATAACCTATTAAAATAACCTTTTCTGGAGATAAGATATCTTAATAATTTAGAGTTTGCAAAAGGCAGGTGCAATTGCCGCAGAAAGGGTGTTACTTGACTCGGTTGTAGGAAAGAAGCACTTAAAAAGTTGAATAAAAATTGACAGGAAATCATATGTCCGGTCAAATCTTCCTTTTCCACTCCTGTAGTAAATGTTGTGATAAACTTTTAACGATTACAAACTTCAGTGGACCATTATAGTGGGTCTGTACGTGATAAACACTGATAACTAGCAAACGGCCTAAATTTCGGCCGACAAAATGTCAACCTGAAAGCTTGCAAACGATAAACATTCTAACTAAGAACAGACAGATGGCGTAAATTTTGTGTAAACATTAAGACACATTTACGCTACACTGGGTTTTTCGTACACGGCTCCTATAATTTGAAAATTTTCCGCCTCTGTTGTCTCCTCTAAGAAAATCTTGAGATATATATAGTGCACAAAACGCAAACCTGTTTCAGTGAAAGTGTTGCACTAACAATTTAATTTTCAACCGACATTTGTAGTGCATACTATAATTATTTATGGAAAACAACACTAGTTTTTGTACCATCGTTTCCATGGTGACGAGCAGATAATGGGGGAGTAAAGTGAGTGAGTGGTGGTGGGGGAGTTGGAGGGTGTCGTAAATCCTGCAGGGAACCATTAAAATGTAACAGACTTTCGCGCTCTGGGCGTGGCTCAACTGAGGATGCAACAAGACGCATTTACCGAATATTCACAGAAACCCGGGGCATTATTTGGCCCTCTGGTTAAAATAATTGGTACAGCTTGCTTAAATTATCCTTAAAGGTACCAAAATGGAACAAAAATGTGGATGTTTAAAAATAAACACCCTCAGCGGTATTAAAACACGCAAGTTATCCCCAGATAGGTACGACGAGCACCCCTGTCTTACCATATAGGGAGTTTTTCAAACACCAGTATATAACACTTGTTTAAATGTCTAGAGAACGACCTATTCCCATTTTATACTAGCTGTCCAAAATTGCTTTAAATTCAGTTCTTTGTTTTTCATACTTTTTAAACTATTGTTATAGTCAGTGTGTTCCTTTATCCTTCTTTCTTGGTGAAAGGAAACTTGATAAATTAAAATAACAAATAATTCTACTCACACTTGTGATTTGCTGGGCATTCCGTTGTGTTGTCGTTTTCTGTTTGAATGCGACAAGAACCGATTTGTGGCGTGTGAGAGTTTTATTCAGTCGCGCCCAACCTTTGGGTCCGCCATTGTCTGAAAGGCACATAAACAAACACCAGTGCGTGAGTCTATATCAGGATGCATAATCAACGTTATTTGACTAAATGGAGCTCATTGATTGGTTTATTTCTGTTTGTATATGATTTGATTACCAAAACTCGTGGAGTCACGTCCAAATTCTTCACATGATACCAACGGAGAAATAAATAACGTAGAAGTAAGCGTTCGTCTGCAGGTGTGATTTATCCCTTCGTGATCGATACGATTTCCAGATAGGCGCTAGTGACAGTTTTTAAATTATTTTACTTTTAACATGACTTATTTTTACGATTAGATAAACTCATGTTTTATCAATCAGGAGGCCTACTCTTCAAGCAGTTTACCACCCTACCCTCCAGCGTTATATTTTGTCAGGTAGCCTTAACAGTTCGCCAGTACGCATGTACTGCTCATGGGTGGAGAGAGGCACTATGAGAGCAACGAATCTTACCCCCGGGCATAATTCCACACTGGCAGGGCTCAAAAACTCCGGATCACCAGTTCGACACCCGACCATTAGGCCACCAAGAATTCCACAGTGACAACTCTATATTTTCCACTTAAAGCACTGCACCTCACTGTGCCTCACTGCCCGGTTCTTTGGTGCTGGATTCATAGTAACTGATCAAATTGCACGGCCTTGCGCTGGCGATGTTCATTTTTTTTCACGCACAACATGTTATTTTTAAAGAACACGCACTATGCAAAGACATAAGCCCTCCAGCCTTATCAATATCAAAAACTCACAGTCCTTTTTCAAAGAAGAGTTGCACGTTTCCAATAGTTTCCATGTTTGTTCTAGAAACACCGCATACAATTTTTAATAAGTACGGCTTTTTAAAACGCTATTAGTTAACCAAACAGATATATTTTATCAGATGAATGACCTGTTCTTGCTTATTGCTTATATTATCACGGATCAGCTAAGTAAGTATGAAGTGACAATATCCACGTACGTAGAGCTCGATTAAAGGAGTGTATAAACAAAAGTAAAGAGAAAGTAGCTTGGTATGTCTCTTGTCACCTTGATGTGTGAACAAAATGGAAAGGGAAAAATTTTAAAAATATACAAATTGCAGCTCTCGCTTCGGTGGCACTACGGTGGCTCTGATGCAAGTAAACAAAAATGAAATTTTGAATTCCCGTCTCAAGCTACGTTAATACACGTCACAAAGACGTCTTGTTAAGGTGGTTTAAAATAAATTCCACAGAAATAGGTTAACTTTGTTTTGGAGAATTATCTCATTGAATGGCACTTTTTGAAAATAACTTGCTAAACGTTGTCACGAGGTGTGCGAACTTGAAACTTTGACGCATTTGTTACGCACGGGCAATGCTTCGTTTAATCAGCAAACCGCTGTCCTGTTTGGCGTAAAAAGATAGTTGTGTAATAAGTAATGAGTGCAGTTACCTGTGCCAACAATGGGATCTTTGTATTCCGTGATGTCTTTTAATGTGACGAGAAACAACATCACTTCACCTTTCTCGTTCTTTATTGGTCCAAGATGGAATAGAACCCACATTGGTGTGCCTAAAGCGAAAAAATTAAAAGATTTTATACAACTAAAGATGCTTTATTCTCACTGTAAAACATTAGTGAGAGAGTGGCTCAAAAGATAAGAATATACTCATTACTCTATCGTAAATAGCTACTACAAATTAAAGTTATTAATTATATTTTTGCACGCAAGAGTTTTCCAAATCATTTCTTGAGATTGTTTTATTCCGTGGTTATTGCTTTTTACAATGCATAACATTAGGAAAAATGGAAATTATAGTCACCGTTTGCACTTACTGTCTTATAACACAATTTTCCTCTACGTTGTAAACCATTTTTAGCCACCACGTAAAAATAACTTTTGCACGCATTGCTTACCTCTGTTTAAATTCACAATTTTGCTTGAAAAAGAAAAATCTCGATGATTTGGTAAGTGCAGAATGCAATATGGAACAATTGAAAGTATGATGTTTTATATATGTTCGTGTTTATTTGCTTTATTTTACTTTCGGAAAAACTGTTCACAGCCTACTTGTATTCTTTACCAGGTGTTCCTTACGTTAATCTTTGCAAACGTAACACGACACTTTTGTTCGTTTGTAACAAAATACTTTTGTTTTCCTTGAAAATGCCGTAACATGAAACTCTTGTTTTTTGTTTGTTTTACGGCGACATCGATGACATTTGTTTAATTTAATTAAGTTACGGTTTAAACTGCACGAAAGACGATTCTCAAAAACTAAAGAACAAATCTAATCAAAAAACATCTTTTTCGAAAGGGTTTTTAAAACGCAGTACAGCTAGGATATCTGTTTCCTGGTTATGAGGAGTTTCACGCCGAAAATCCCGGGGCAAGTTTTTGCCTTCCTAATTACGAAAGCGCTATGAAAGTCTAAAAATCTAATTTAATTAATTTGCGGTTTTCACTTGGCGCCACGAAGTCTGCAGGAATCCTACCACAAGCACGCAATACAAGTGATGTTCATGAGAGTTCCAGCAAAAAACGTAGACTAAACTGCGCATGCGTTTGGCGTAAAGAACGTTGCCCTAGAACGTCGAGTAGTACCACAAGGAGAGCAAAGGGTTTTCTGAAACAAATATATACGTTTGAGATCTTCTTATGATAGTAACGTAGATGTGCTCCAGGTTTTACCTAGGGGTACGGTCAGGTGCTCCCCACTCCCACCCCCTCCACAAGGAATAATTAATTAATTGATATTAATTAATTAATTGGTGATTAAAAGTTTACACCATAGCGCCTTAGCGGTTTAGCAGACGACAACCCACCAAACCATCACAAAAGTGCATTCTGCACTAAAAATGGTCTTACCGTCTTTCTTATACGCAATGAACTCTTTCTGAATGGCAGTCTTAGCCTGCAAAGCATTATGGAGTTCTCTAACAGTCTCAGGGTCTGTCTGCTGACCAAACAGGAAACTGCAGTCGCAGTTTTTCTTCATCACTTCCGCTCGAGTGAAACCCGTGAACTTGCAAAACCCATCGCTTGAGTACACGATAGGGTTCTCAAGGATTTGAGCGTTTCCAAGTACGAATAACGAGTCTGCAATGAAAATATTTCGAGTTATGGTTGCCTATTACAACAAGAAGAAATATTAATATTTCGGCTGATCAGCCGGATTGTTGGGGGAATATAGGAGAAAAAGAAAAAAAAAACAGGTCGGACGTTTAAAAGATAATTATGTTGAAGACTCGTTCCCAGTCCCTGCCGTGGCTGCTTCAGCTAAATTTATTTCACTTGACGTTCTCTTGTTTTCGACACCTTACATTTTCTCTAAGGCCTCTTTTCAATTCCAGCAAACAGTTTTTTTTCGTCCAGTTATCAAGTTTATTTCCCTCTAACTGTGGAACTTGTATACTTATGTTTGTCGAATTAACGGTCAATCTTTTTTTTTTCATGTCCATTTACGTTGCCGCCGGACCTGGCCTGAATGGAAGTGAAGCGGAGGGACCTGGAACAGACCTCACTGTTTGGTAAATCATGTTGTGATGCTAACTAGTTGCATTTACATGATAAAGCAGAGAGGTGTATCAATGCAAGGTCACCCTCAGCCTCACTACCATTCAAAGGCCAGGTCCGGGGAACGTAAAATGGACAATTCTATCGGTCAGATACTTCTCGATTAAAAAAGGTTAATGTTATTGTGGTTGATGGTTGCCCTATCATACTGTAAGATTGACTGTCGTAGAAGTAGCAAGTTAGAGAGTTTGCAGAGTGTCGGTATTTCAGAATTGTTTGGCTTCAATAGTGGGCAACTTTTGACCCCATCCATTACGAATGGCACTCGCTGTTTGGAAGTAAGTCACAGTTAATTATACACTAGAACTTTCTTTATTTTATTTTATCTTCTGTATCATGACTTTTAAGAGAAAGAAAAGCAAAGGACCTTCTGGAAGAAAAAATATTTTATCAACCTTTCGTGCGTCTTTGTCACATTACTACTTAAACCACAATGTACCTCTTTTTATTAAGGCAGCTTGACCATTAACTTTTTAAGTTATTCATGTGTTGTATATGAATTATTCACAAAGTAAGTCTTTAATCCTGAACTATCCAATTTTTTGCGAGCAAAAAATGTTGACCATGAAACACTTCATTTTGATATGTTCGAACCAAAATTTTCCCTTTAGCTTTTACTGTTTGCGGTAAACAAATGTAGCCGACCAACGAGAGAGATTTGCAAGGAAAGTACAACAAACTTTCTTTCTAGAATGTTCTTTAATTTCACCAAATATTGTCCCCACGTCGGCTGTTTGTTAATTGGCTGACAAAAATAAACAGAAGTCGCCAGGTTAATCTACTGAAAACAGCCGGTGAATCTGGAGGTTGATTAAAGTTTTTTGTGATTATTGTAAGGACAGCTTAAGTCCTGTGAGAGACAATTGCTTCCCTTGTCGCGTAATAATTTCCTGCTAGCAAGAAAGGAAACTTTATGACAATATACAACAAACGTCAGAGATTCGACCCCACATGTGTTTACAGGAGTCATTTCAATTTCATCCATTGCAGCCAAATCTAATTACTCTTCTCCATGCAAACGAAAAATAGAGTTTGATTAAACTTTGTTTATCATACCTAGTCAATCAATTTTTCACGAATATAATATAGCAATCCTGCACAATAGCGCTAGACAAAGTGTCTCAGTTAAAATAAGAGTTTTTTCATTTTGTTTTGGCCGAAGAAAATAATAATAATCCGTTGTCAAAAACTGGGATAGACCATCGTTAGTAACTGTCCATTAATTTTCTGGAGGGGAGAAATGGCCTTAAAAGACAAAACAAAATACTTGCAAACACGATGTGTATATAAAAAATAGTTCGCATGTTCAAAAAAATGTTTCAGAGGTGCATAATTAAAACAAAAAGTTTGCAAAGGAATTTTTCATATCCCCTTCCAGTAAAATATGGTCCGTCCCCGTTAGACTATATTCTCTAAAAAATCTCTTTTCTAGTTTTAAGTCCTGCGCTAGACTCCTCATTTTTAATAAGCATTCCTCTCTATTATGTCTCCTACCTCCATTTTCAAAGAGAGTAAGCTTAGACAATTCTTTTGAAATGTCAGTTCTATGTTGTTGGAACACTTCTTTTACCACGTTTATTTTTTTTTCACTGTTACTCTCTTTGTGGAGATGTGATATGAAACCGAAATGAACATTTAACAACCTCGAACATTCATTTATATGTTTCTTGCTGTTTTAACATTAACCATTTAAAAATGGTTTGAAATAAGCTTTCCTCTCTAATTAGCTTCTTCTCCATTGAGCACCACCCCCTCAAATACAACTTTTTGAAAAGAATGCCTATAGGGGGCATAACAGAGCTATTTTTTTACGGTTAATATTTTGATCTGAATTCGCACTCACATTAAAATAAAAGTGACTCTGGTTAGTGACTTATCAACCCAAACTCTAAATATCAGTTCCAATTGCTGACTACCATAATTTTCAGGCTGTTAATGTCAGTCCTTAAAATTCTGTGTTACAACTAGAACAATATCTCTTAGTTGATTTATTTCTTTATTCCCATAGCCATGTCTGCTTGAAAGTGTATTGACATAGTAAGGAGAAATTAAAGATTGATTGCTCTTGGGAAACACGTTGTAAAGGCAAACATTTCCCTATTTACCCGCGCGAGAAATATATGTTTCAAATTTTTGAAACGTTTCAGAAATAATTTCCGAGAAGGAAGACTGCTCCCGAAACAAATGTTTCCGGCATGGCTAAATGGAGAAACATATTTTTCCGACACATATTTCCGCAACAATGTTTCCTTGTTACGTAATAACAGGCTAAATATATATGTCGATTCAGCAAATAACTGAGGACTTCGGCGGCAAATCCTCGAAAATGTTCGGAAATGAGTTCGCAAAATTTGATAGACCTTTGGAAATGCTAAAATGATTTCCGAGTAATCTTTGGAAACATTCAATCTTAGTCATCAATTTACTAAACATTTACATATTTGTCGAAAGGCTAATAAGGTTATTCCAGGATTTTGTTATTTTCTATTGGAAAAATTTCACTTTGAATTGACATTTTTCGCATATAACTCGCCTAAAGACTCATTTTACACCAGATTATAATAATTTTTCGTGAAATATTCGCCTGTATTCTAGAAACCACAAACTAAATTGGTTGATCTTTCCATCTTTGTTTGTCCACGGTGTTCTTTGATCTTCTCCTCAGCGTAAATTTTAAGAAAAATCAAATTTAGCCTGGTAAAAGTACGTCACACAGTAACTGTGGTAAATATTAGAGCAACACGTTAAATATTGAATGAGATATTTCCTGCTAAAAAAACGTCAAATTTACCGGCGCCAGTGTCGGACTGGATGGCGATGGTATCCACTCTGCCTGCAACTTTTGTAAACGTTGCAGCTTTTGGGTGTATCATGTGAATCAGATTTTTAAACATATTCTTTCAAACTTGGTTTTTTATTAAAAAAGGAATTTAGCATTCTACTTCTTATTTCATATCTGTTTCTATAAAATGGGGTGCATTTTAATATTTGTGATATAGAGAGTGACGTCAACAGAGTAGTCCTGTAAACACAGAACCTTAAGGCGGGAAAGCACTTTCAAGTCACAGGCATTAAGCTAGAAACAGTTTTACAAGAGCGATATATATTTTTTCCCAATGAACCCACATATTATTTCAACGCACGTTAGAAGTTTTGTTTTTCGACAATTAAACCAGGCTTTTTTCAGTCATTTTAGCGGCATCAGCCATAAAGCCAGCTTTACGTCCAAACATATTGTCCTTTTCGGACGGCGTTTGCCCCACGAAATCAACCCGAAATTGTAAATACATTAGATCGGATTGCCTTAGTCAATAAAGGTAAAATGAATAAGTCGGGATCCAGTCTAATGGCAATGCCCGTTTGTAAGCAGCATCAGTCATAACCCAGAATCGCCTCATCGAATATGAAAATTAAATATACATATTCATTTTCTTCTTTTAGAAATGTTAATATTCCACAATGCAAAAGAATACGTTAGGCTCTCTTAAAAATGAAAATAAAAAAACATTTATATTAATACGTTTGGAGAACGTTGTCAGCAAAAATGATTGCGTGCATGAAAGTATATTTGTAAATTTTTTCGATCTGAAGCGAGTTTTACATATAAGGTTTTTTTCTGAATTTGGTCGGCGATTCGCAGAAAGAAGCTGAAGAATAAATATACACTGTTCACTGAATTTGACTTTGTAGAAATGGAGAGATAATTTGAGAAAAAGCGCTCTGAGGAGAGAGAGAATATCGCTGAACCATTTCCCAAAGTTAGAAAACCACCAGAGGTTTTCCAAGTTATGAAATGATTTTCGTGATATGCAGAAGCAAATTTCTTTTGAAGCCGGACAAGCTGCTCTCTCGGAGTCCTTTATGGCTTTGTAGGTTTGTTTTGTTTTATCTATTTTTGTTCTTTTTAGATAGCATATCAACATGAGACAATCGGGCAATCAGGCAAAAAGTTTTAATTTGCTATCGCACTATAAATGACAGACAAGTGAAATTTTAAAACCTTTTTTCGTTTTAGAATAAAACAAGCTCCCTCGAAAGGTCAATATGCCAAAGATGAAGTTTTTACTAAAAGCGCGGATTAAAGTGACACTGTGTTTTTTAAAGTCAGTCTCTACTAAAATTTATGAAAATAATTTTCTTGTTTACGGTAAACTACTATTTAGCATTTTTCACGACACAACAATACTTACGCAGCCCGTTCGAGCGGCGGACAACATTTTCCAAAAAAGTGTTCTGAGGCACTACAAGGCCTCTTCGTCCAACTGGCATATCGTCCCTGAAAAATACATGAATACAGCAAATGAGCGATGTCTCGGATATTTTTAGTATAAATGAAGGGCTTTTGACAAGTAGCTATTATTATTGTAAACTCACAAATGCATATGAATATTCTAACGCAAATATTGCCATCTAAAGTGTAGATTTTAAACTCCTGTAGGTTTGATGTCTGTATGTTGACATATGATCCACTGGGGGCCTGCACCTGTTTGTCAAAGCAATATACATGTCCGTGTCAAGTTAATATTGAGTTTTGAAGACTGCCGGGGAAAACGGCGGAAAACGCATCGTATGACTCTAAACGAATTGGATTAAAATCAGTGAAGTTCCTTTAGTTAGTGCTGGGGGATAGCTATCGACAGTATCCAAAATTTACAACCTTAAGTTTCACGCGAAAGTTAAGGCGACACCAGGTTTTGCGGGTTTAGCGATTGCACTGACAAGAACATGAACTAAAACTCGGTTTTGTCAAATACAAACTACTCCTGGCGATTTCCCACGGTTACGATGATTCAAGCGACGAAGTAAATATTAAAAATGAAGTAAAGCAACTAGGAATAAATTCTTACATTTTAAGCGGCTTGATTAGGAGGTTTGAAGAACGGCAATTTTAGCACGCGCGGCTTGTTGCGAAGCTTTTGCACCTCTTAATTTTTGACTATTTACTTTAGATTATCTACATCAGGCGAAATTACCATAACAACTGTCTATCCACCACTCAGATCTTCGCGTTTGACGAAAATGACAGTTGGTTATCGTAGCGCCGCCGGGCGAACGTATATCAATAAGGTCTCCACAAAGACGTTAACGTAAACACATGAAAAATTCAACAGTGTATTTCGATGTGAAGACACGATATCATTATCTTACACTATAAGTTTGTACAAATGAAGAAATAGCAGACAAAAGCGAAACGAAATGAAAAATTGGTTTCTTTAGAAAACGCTTTTCAGACAAGTTTACACCTGCCAAACACTTGGACTGACTAGCAATTGTGGAAAGTCTTCAACAATACCAACGGGCCGGAAATTGTTTAAACACTCACAATTGAAGCAATAATCGTTTACCACCGGTGGAAAATGACCTTGTACAACGAAAAACAAGAATATAGGTTATCTGGCTTGTTTTACAGGAAGTTCGAGCTAATAGATATCTTGCCATGCGCACAAATATATTCGCATCATCGGGGGTCTAACAAACTGAGCAGAAAGATTAGATTTCGCACTATGTGGTACACAATGACTGTTATAGTTACGAAAAATAATTACTTCCCTAGTTAGATCATTAAATGAAAAGTGTTGCCATTTCATCACCTTATCGAAGTAATTTTATGGAAAAGTCAAACGTTAGATCTAATTGAAGATTCAGTAAAAGTTTACACTCTAAATTGCTCCCTTTCTTTCTGTGAGTTGTTAAAACATATCTCGGTATATCTGGGAATTGTTTCAAAAGAAAAAAATGACTGCTAGTCATCTACTTATCTTGTGTAAAGGCACTGCTAATCGCCTACGATTTCCCCTTTTCGCTTTAGTTTAATTTTACACAACACAACATAAAAACTATCAATGAAAGTAAATTGTGGATAGCGATTTCCCAGAGTTTTGTAAATTCGCGACCGAAAAAAAAAACAAAGAGAAATGATTCATTGTTTCATTGCTTAATTTATTTTCATCATCCTGAAGTTAATTATTGTATGCCTCCAGTGGTAGGCCGACGTAAAATGATTAGCTCTCACAATTGTGGAATTTTATCACGTAAACAACGTTTAGCTAAAAACAATTTTCGACAGGCTAAATGGCTCTTAAAAATGTTTAAGCCTTTTGCGGTGCATTGGGCTTTCATTTTGAAATAAACTCAGGTTGACTTATTAGCAACGCAGTATTTTTGGATCCTCGCTCGCTAAAGGGCGAGACCTTTAATTGTCTTTAGAATTTTTAGCCCGAGCGACCACATTTGGTTACGAACAAAGGGCCACAAGAAAAGAAACAATGTTGTAATATACTACGGACGTTGACAAGACTTTGACAAAAATACATTCATTCTTGGTGTTGATAACTTCAAGAATCACATGCCTGGTGCATGGTTAGAACGACCAATACCTTTAATAAAAGTTTTCCCCACAAATTCCATTAGTAAACGCGACATGTTTTGATAATGATCTACTTCTTTCGGTCCATAAAATTGGAACGTTGATTTTACAACGACGAGAAAGTAAAATCAGGAAAACAGCACACTTGTTCTAAAATTGAAGGGGAACTGTTCAACAACCGATTAACTAATTTTTTAGGAATTGAAATACATTTTCGTCAAATTGCCGCGTTTTAGTTATTTGCAAATTTTCAAGGTCTGCTTTAAGAATTAAAACATGGTTTTCTGTATATGACCGATGCACGAATTTGACGCCTGAAATGATGTAAACGCAAGAACTTCATTAAAACTACTCTGATTGAACTATCTGTCTGAAACTATATATCATAATCCTTCATTTCTGGATTCTTCAAAATACGAAGCTTTCTTACTAAATGTTTGATATTTACGTAAACTTATCACACTTTGTTAGAGTACACAAGATAAGAAATGAATTATTGAACCCGAAGTTAGGCAGAAGGAAACTTTCGAATACGATATTCATCAACTAAACCAAATTTTTTTCCCTTTTTTTTAAGGGTCATTTTTAATGTTATTATGGTTTTATTTGTTTTGTTTTATAAATATGTGCTTTTGGAGCCTAATACACTGAACGGGCTGCAATATAAGTTAACCTTTTACAATGCAAAACGCGTGGACTCGCGAATTACTCTTGTGTCGCCACGAGTCTTGAAGGACCTAGAAGAACGGTTTGTTGATGGTAAAAGCTAACAAACGGATCACAAAACAGTGCACACATATATCTAGTCACCGTTTTATATAAGGAAGTTGAGTCTGAGATCTAAGAGCCTTAGAGCGTCCCCATAGTTAAAACTGGGTTAACAGAATTTCAATTTCTTCCATACTCAGTATGAATTAACCTTTATTCGCATTATTCTGTTCGATTTTGAATCACTTTACTGACTTTAGGCTTACATCTTCTTAACGCTAAGGCCTCTATCAACCAGCCCTTAAAAAAACCTGCATTGGATATATATTTATATATATTCACTGTTCATCGCGCCGAAGCTAGTTCGACTGAGAAAAATTTGAAATTTGCTTGCTCCTTACTGGATTACTCACAGAGGACCCAATCAGCTACCACTGTTCTGTGTGTTTTATTCAGTTTTTTTTTTACGAGTAAAAGTTAATGGTCCTGGAAGTAGCAAATGAGAAAGGGTGGGGGTGGGGAATGGACGGAGAAAGGTTGGGAGGGAAAAGGAGGATTGGAGGGAAAGAGGGGGTAAGAGGGAGAGGGAGGAGGGAGGGAGGGAGGGAGGGTTGGATGGACTTCGCGCCCAATTTACGATTGCCATATGGGGGGAGAACTTAATTGCTTAATATTCTTAATTAGGTCGAAACATGATAGCAAAGGATAACCTGTCATCGAAGACTTCATCTCTTGTTTTTTTTTTTTTTGCTTTCCTTTTCACAGCCCAGGAGGCAAACAGATACTGCTTACAGTCTGGCCCCAAAAATGATCGACTTGATTCGCAATATCCTATTGAGCACTAAGCCGCATAAATGAACCACTTGCACAGGAAAACAAATTTATATCATGGAAGTATATGAATAAGATGACATTTTACTCTTGCGCCACAAAATTAAAAATTAAATGTAAAGAGACAATAGACCTAGGAAAAATAAAAAAAAGGAAATTGAAAGAGCTGAGACACGTTTATATATTTGTCAGTTGGTGGTACAGTCATTAAGCCCATGGAAGTGATCCTCACGTTCCAACTAAAACATTATGTAGAGCGTACAGCGGCAAATTGGAAACAGAACAAAACAAACCTACCCTGTGTAGAATTAGCGCCCTCCCCCAGAAAGTCAAAGCGCCACAAGTTTTTGCATTTCTAGCGTCCGTTGAACTCGGCTTCAGTTTTCAGAAAAATAATTCTGTGTTCTTGCTTCGCTGGTTTCCGCACGCGACCATTAACACGTATTGAAAGGTATACGAGTTCGGAACAGGTGGCAAGTATCCTATAACTGAAAGGTAGTTCCTATCTTCTGGGGAAACTAATATTAAGCAGAGATCCAATTGGCAACCTCTACCCTGACGTCATAGCTATTGCAACTGTCCGCTTGCTAAATAACGGTCAACCAATAAAAACATAATAATGAATCCTGCAGGTGCCTTAATTTTCTTTGCACGTATCTCAGTCAGTTCGTGTCAATTTAGAACGTTTAATTACCCGCAAGAATAAAACGACAGCTAAATTTGTAAATTTAATTTGTAAAAATGATGTTGCAATGTTCGGCACGGGAAGTTTTCTTTTGTAAGGTCATGCATTTCGGCGACAACGCACATTACACTGTTGTAATAAATTTTTAAACTATAAGAGCGACAAATTTCGTCAAAGAATATCAAATGTGCTTTACGTGGATAAAAAGATAAAAAGTAAAAACGTTAACAATATATACAAAATTTTGAAAACGATGGTAACTATGAGGAATAAATACAAGTTACGGAAAAGCACGTCTAAAACGACATTTCTTAGTAGCACGTTTAAAGATGAGCCTAGATTATTCAAGGCTTCTCGAGGAAGACTGTCTTAAAATGTTTAGACGTGGGGGAGGCGAATGCCCTGCCTTCAAGGGTGGTTTAACGTTTTCCATGTGGGATATTCAGCTTAAGGTTTTAATCTGAACCTTAGTTTTTTTTAATAAGTGAAGCTTTGTAACTTAAAAATTAACAGTTTTTGTCAGGTGGTACAGCATAAAATCTTAAAGGTTCTGAAAAGTCTGAATTTATTTTAAACTGAGAATAAATGAAGAAGAGAAAAAAGGCTGAAAAGATTTCTGCTGAAAAAGGTGAAACATGACGATGTACTTGAGACGAAAATACGTCTTCGAGATAAACGTTGGCCATTCTCTAACACAATCTGCTTTTTCCTTCCTGAAACGTTTAACAACATATGACAGGAAACTCGCGCGCCAGTTTCAACAAAACAAATATAATGAATTAAAATTTCTTAGCGTTAACTTTTGCCAAAACCTAATAAAATTATCTATTTCATAATCAATTATGTCTTTGTGTTCATGCTGATAAATTGAACCAGGGCGATAAGAGCATTTCTGTTCAACCTTCACTAAGGCGTCAGAATCATAAATTCACAAATTTGAACATTTGCCAAAAAAATTCTCGTACAAATATAGCATGGTTAATAACGGTGAAAATTTTACAAAAATTGTACTGAAGTTTTTGCCTTTACTGATATCGGTGGACAATGAACGACCATGAAGGTTACGTAATAATAAAAATTTTTACTGCAGATGAGATAGAAATCATAAGTATTCTGAAATTGACTAAATTGATCTAACCAGTACGAGAAATGTTGCCATTTCACCGTTATATTTTTAGTTAATTACCTTAAACTTGCCCAATTTCACCTTCACAGAATTCCTGTTCAATGCTTTGTGTCAGGACATTCGCTTTTCTTTGAATCAATTTTTTTACAGCCCTGAACGAATGCTGAAAAAATATGATACTTCTGAGTAAAAGCACCACTTCTCAGTTTTTCCACGTGATATGTTAGACTTCTACGTCATAAAATAACAGGTGGATTATTATGTGATGGCGCCTTTTAAAGAATATCTCCTAGAATTTCGTCGAAAATAAAATGCAATTTATGCATCTTTGCAGAATCGTATGGATTGCAAAGTATTTCTGTTTGACAGAGCTGTAAATTAACAATGTTTAGCAGTTATGGCCGTAATTTCTGACCCAATGATTTTCCTTAAAGCATTGAGTTCGCCATGGCCACCAGCAAAGGAATTGACAGAATGACACTGACACTTAGCGACACACATTTTGCAAATAACGCGTTAAAGTGATCACGTTTCGTAACACTCTAAGGCATCGCGTAGCAGATGAACAAACTTAACGCAAGCAGGCTTCAAAATGCCCGACGCGTTGGTGGACAATCTGCATGAACGTTTGAAAACCTCGTGAGAAAAGTCTTTAAGTATAGTAAACTGACCAATCATTTTAAACAAAAAAATGAAATTTTTGTTCTATTTTTAATTTAAGTGGCAAGCCCCCTTAAAGAAATTTCACACCAAGCAAGTGTCACAGTCGGTCGACCGCATATACCTCAAGTTCAATGATATACAGAGGCAATTTAAACGTCTTTATTGAATTCGCCCACGGAAGGCGTCACAAAGTGTCTCATTGACCAATCACTTCCTTACAAGAATGTGGCAGTATAAAAGTATTTACTTAGTTCTTTTAATTACGTCTTGAATGAATTCAGCAAAACCTTTCGTTTAAAAAGGAATTCGAAATTATGATAACAAGGGACTTGTAAATTATCTCCTGAAGGTATCTCGGTTTTCCTTACGTACTGACATCTGAAATGTTAATCAAATTTACTCGGCGTCAAAGAAGCCACTGTAGATTAGCTCGACATATAAAAGAAATATAGGACATTTATTTCAAGAAAGACTGGATATAAATGATTTTATGTAGCTAGCGACATAATCCTCTCCCAACTTCCAGTTGGGGGAACTTCCTGCCACCTGGTATGACACTTCATGAGTTTTTACATGAAGGTGAGGCGAGCCCACAATCAATCCTCTTTTATCATATTCTCACATAGCGGATTCGATTTTCCCCACCCTCCACGCTCCGTTTTCTATTATAGTTTATACTAAGCATCGGGCGGGTACTCCCTCACCTTTGCTGGTATAATACCTTGTATGTTTTTCTAAAGTAATCTTTTGTGAAATAAACGGCCACACCTGTGGCCAAAATAGCCAAAAATGGGAATGTTTTGCTTTTGTCCCAGCAAACAGAGCTCAGCAAAAGTCTTGACACACACATACCTTACCAATATGTTCTATACGAGAAGGAGCAAGAACATAAAGTACAATGAAAAGCGAGTGCTGCTTGTTTAACAGATGATCGCTCAATTGAATTTCAACATATTGAGAGATAAAGCTGTGGCGCAGAAATATTCACCTCTGAGTTTTACCACAAACTAGGGATGGTCCTTTCCCTCTCTCCTCCGCGAGGTTCCCGATGGGGTGGTCGTGAATGGGGAAGGTGAGTGCAGGCGACTGAGATCGAGATCCACTTCGCGGGGACCCCAGAGGTCTTTCCGCACATCCATCGTCTGACAGAGCAGCCCTCGCCGACTTGGAGCGATCAGCGGAAGTGACTGTAGGGACCGCGTCGAAGTGATACGTCCCTGAATGTGGGGTGTTGGAGGTGGGGAGCCAGCGACCCCCGAGGAGAGATGACTTGGTGGTTTCGAGCGATACAGATGTGAGTGAGAGCACCACAGGGAGAGGAGGAGAGGGGCAGATGTTCGTACGGGGATGTGAACCGTCGAATGCTGAGAATTGGTGCGTATACTCCACATTGTTTAGGAAGTATTCGAGGCTCGTCATGAACTGTTGTGTTGTTGTTCGCCACACCAGGGTTGTGCTACCTACTTCCACGCCGTCACCTGAATGAGTGTTGACTCTGTTGTCGTGATCGCGTGAACCGACAACATGAATTAGAGTATACTGACATGGTTACACCACCCCGGTGAGGAACACAGAAGGACCTCCCCCGGATGGCGGCAATTGGGTGTGACATCTGGCAGAGGCTCCCGCGGTCGCCCTCGCCGATTCGCCAGCACTCTTTCGTACAGCGGACTCTCCCCACCGAAAACCCTCTGAGGAGCCTCTGCGGAGGAGAGAGCCTTTCTACGGTAAGGTGCCCGGTTTTATCGTGAAGTGATATTGGGACTTATAAAAATCTAATCCACCAATTTAACAAAGGTATCACCGTATTCGAAAAGCGCCGTGGCGCACCGCGCCTCAAGTGCAGCGCTACGGGGGCGGCGCTTACGAGTAAATACGGTATATGATTGTACACGGAAAAAGTCCTGCGAATTTAGCATGGGAGAATTTTGGAAACCAAAACTGAGTCAACAAAATTTGCCAACCGAAAGACGTTTTGGAAATTGTTCTGTGTGAAATGCAAAACAAAACTAGAATTATAGAACTCTGCCAATTCGTACCACGATTAAATCGAAACAATTTGCTTGCATGTCCACCATGATTGCTCGAATAACTTCCGGTCTCACTGCTCATGCTCAAACAGTTGCTCCCAGGGCTTCCCGTTTCTCGACCGCTGGTCAGGAGGAACACAAGCTCTGGTAATGAGTTTGTTGTGGGAATAAAATGTTTTGCCCAAGAACACAACACAATAAAAGGAGTGTAGTAATTCGTGCTGTCTCATCCAAGACTAAATATCAATCCCATTACTGTTTAATAGGGCTGTCCACAAGTTGCTCGATTTTTAAGAAAGTTACTCCAAAAAGTTTCTTTTTTCATTAAAAAAAGCTGCTCAAAAGTTGCATTTTATTAAGACAATTTCTCCAAATATGAATTTCAAGAAAAACACGACTCTTTAGTTTAACAAGCGTAAGCGTAGTTTCCTCCTTTTATAATTTCGTTTCGTTTTTACCTCGATTGGTGTGGCGTGAGATGTTCGATACGTGCTGGGCATTCATTTGTTATGTAATGTTCTTAATTTGTTATGTAACGTTTAATATGAAATGGTAACACGTTTTGAAAAAAATGTTAGAATGATCTGCTATCAAACTGCAATTGTCCCGGGAGATGTTGACGCATTCGTTTTTTTTTTTTTTTTTTGAGTGGCATGTTCATCTCTCACAGCGAAAAGTATTCCCTTGAGAGTTTACAACACTGACTAGTTGGTGAAAGGAGCGAATTAAGCCTCATCACTGTTCTTCTTTTTTACTTAACAAGCAATTCTCCCAATAGTCGAAAAAAGAAAACGTTCTAGATAATAGTTAAGCATTTTGGTCTTATACTCTCTTGGTGATCGCTTATATTTGTACTCGTTATTTGTATTTTGACTTGCCCTTCGGGCTCGCCAAATACTGCAAGACTCGTAAAAACAAATACAACACAGCAAAATGTCTAATACGATAAATCTAGTTGATGTTTTATTTTTATTTAAAAAAGTCACCTGTCTGCTTAAAAATGAAATAATATTGGAATAAAATGAAATAGTACAGTTTTAACTTTGTGCCAGGACATGTGAGAAAGATTTAAATCCATGGATTGTATTCTAAGAAACTTGTATCACTAAATGCTTTACACAGTCTTTCTCAATATGCTGATAACTTTAAGAATTAAAGGAATAAGATAATGGTTTACATTAATCAGACGCTAACAATGAGATAATTCCACAACTGCGTCACAACAAAGCTTTAAACCTTTTGAGAGTCTCTCCCATTTAACGGGAAGAATAGCCCGGCTGCATAAATCTAAGTCCTAGATAAAAACACTCGTTATTTTAATGAACGCCATAGTTACTAGATACATACAAAACAATATTAAACTCAAAACGAAATAAAGGCTCATCTCTCAAGGTGATAACGAAAGGCGAAGAAAAACGCTCGAGTCTTAATTAATGCTTTCAAAATTTTTTATAGTTCTGCCTAGGTCTTCAGTAAAAACTTCTCAGTCGGATTAATTAGTTTCAATGTTCTCTCGCCTCGTAACATTTAATTTATCTCTTTAAGTTTTACACCTTTTTCAGAGTTAATGATATCAGGCAGCTTTGAAACTCAAAAGCGAGTGTCATAATAACAATGGTTTTGAAATTTAAAAACGCCAATCCTATATCTGGGAATTCTTTAAGAATCAATTATGTTAGTCAACTATCGGCTGTGCAACGAATCATAAACAACAACTGAATATCTTAAAACAGGGCATATTAAAAATTAAACCAATTCTGAAACTGAGGGCAAAGTGAAAAGAAGCTACAAGGCGCAAATGAATGTTACCACTTCCATATCATATTCTTATCATTGAAACCGTTATAATACTGTAATCACTTCTCATTAGCCGTCCCTACCGCATCTTAAAATTTAACATACGCAGTGTCAAACTATACTTAAGCTTTCTTTACCCACTGAAATAGCACTGAAATCTTACTGATAAACAGAAAAGTTATGCAATGTATGTTTTTCTTAATATATCTGGATTGTTCTTCAGTTAGCTGGTTCTAAATTTTGATAGATGCGTACTTTCACGTAGAAATTACTTAATCCCACCACAGTGGTCATAGTCATAGCTTGATTTTATACCGCTACTGGCGAGAATGATTTGCTTTCACTTTTAACGAAATAACTTTACCGTTTACCGTTGCAAACGGCAAATTGGCGGGCACAGCTCTATGTCAAAAAGCTAAGCAAGCGATTGAAAATTTCGTTCACTTCAAGAGGAGTGGAATTGCAGAAAAATTAATTCGACGTACGTGATACCCAGGCAAGGCAGCAGCGCGGCACCCCCCCGGCGACGGGGGGGGGGGGAGGCGGGCGCGCCCGCCGCAGTCCAAGAGGATACTGTATATACTCCAACTGCAATATTGGCTTTTAGCGAGTAAAATGTGGCGGGCGGATATTGTATCCTGCAGTTAGACGCTCAATGATAAGTATCTTTTATAAATTAATGAATTCCCTACCTGAAATCGTTGTCCTGAAGGTGGAATAAGAAAAATGTTAAGCGCCAAATCCACAAGAGTGGATGTTTCAGAAATCCTTATGGCGATTTCCACAATAAGGGAAAACAATGATAGATGAAACGCAAAAAAAAAAAATCCAAATTTACATATCTTTCTTTGCACCTTTGGCTCCAATAAAAACTGACAGGCACGGCGCCAGATATTTACTGGTTGTAGTATTCAGTTTATTGAAGCCAGCAATGGAGATTACAACTCATTAATTTTTACGAGATCTGAAAAGATGTTGTGAGGATACCATGTTTGAAAGTTGCCCCACTACGATGGCACTATAAGATACCTTCACTTCCAAAACATCGAAGCACCCAATTTTTTTGTTCACTTTCAACAAATTGAAAAATATCACTGTGGAGCGTTATATTTACATAATCCAGGCACTAATGGTGTTTTGTAATTAGTACACACAAAGTCAGCTATCCTGGGAATTCAAAACAAAATTAAGATAGAGTTGTTGTTTTAGTATCGATGCAAATATATTTGAGAACTTTAACTTTCTTATTAATACTTATTGCTAAATATTTTTAAACTAAACTTGACGGCGGTTCTAACATGTTTGCAAAAATGGGATGGCTGATAAACGATGTAATTGTATTACACAACAATGACATTATTTTAGTTTTTGCATTAGCTACTTCTATTAAACCAATAATGATAAATTATGGGAACAGGTGGATTCTGGTTAAGGTGACAAAATTTCACCCAAAACTACAGTACAATGCAAGATGGAAATCATTTCAACTCATCGCGAAAACTAAAACAAAATTGTCCCCGTTTTCCCAAAGTTTTATTCTCCTGTTTTTGTGCATTTAAAATGTTTAACATTTGACGGAGGTAAATGTTTAGAATTAAGAAAGAGTGAAAAAGGTAATTACAAGTCACCGCCCACAAACTCAAATGATGACAAATAAGAAATGTTAGGTTAATAGTCGCCTCACACAACAACGGAAATGTTTTCTTTTGTTATTCTTTTTTTTTACTAATTATCAATCGGTTGCTGGATTTTTGTTTGACAAAGTGTGTTGATGAAGCGAAGCTAAACAGGATAGCTAGTTTCAAAATTATAATAATGTTTTTCCTCGATGTGGAAGCAAAATAGAGAGAAAAAACTATTTTATTTTAAAATTTGTTATTTTTTCTTTTAAGGAAACATCGAGTTTAAATTTTTACAGAAAAGACTTTCAAAAAATAAATAGGGTTGTTTATTTTATTTTTATTGATTAATCGAATCGGTTTTGGAGGAAAAAAAAATAGGGTTAAAATCAACTGGCTTGTATCAAACTTAGAAGTGATAAAAAAGGGGGAAATTATAGCAGGCTAGACAATTATCATTAGATAAATGATCGTATAATATCTAATTACGTCTCAGGCATACCGACTTCTAGTAAGACATATTTTATGCCTTGCTAGATCAGAATAAGTAATCGTTAGAAAGGATTATTGTCACTATTCGTTTTATGCAAATGCAGTTTCAAATGCTGTCTTTTGATGGATTTGGAAACTGTGAAGCACTGTTGTAGTACGATTAGTACTTTGACAATGTTTAAATGAGCTAGAAAGGGATATTTCTTGTGATCGCTTTAAAATTTTTTATTTTTTTTTTTTATTAATTTACTTTTTTTTTTTCCAATGTTTAATTTTTCACATCCCCCCCAAATACTTTTTTAAAAAAATTTTTTTTTTTGAGAAGGGTGGGGCTTGTTTGAAATTAATAATTAAGCGAGAAATAAATAAGGCAGGTTTACATAACAAAACAAACAGGTCCGAAGATTGTACGAGATCTAGCTGAAACCAATACAAGGCGTTATAAGGGACTTCTTTGGTGACGCGAGTGTGTTGAGTGACGCGCGGGGCGCGAGGCGTGGCGCAAGATAGTACGTCCTGATCTCGGTATAACAGTCACTTATTACCACGAGAACTTCTGGATCTTCACTGCCTCCAGGAAGGGGGAGGGGGGCCCAGTTCACGTTCCAAAGAAAATAAAAAGGTACACAATGAGTAGAAGTGGCAATGTGTTTACTTTTATATCGAATGCATCTGTGAAAATGCTTTGCTTTGTGTAAGCGAAAAAAGCTTAAAGTTCTTTTTTTGTGCTTCAGCACTTACGACTATGGCGCTGCTAGTGCCACGGCGGGGGACCCCGGGGGGGGGCGAGGGGGGGGAGCGGAGGAGGGAGGAGAAAACTGACTTGTTTTTAACCTAGAACATCTCCGTTACACTTTTTAACAGACAGTATCGCGTGGCATATTGTTTAATTTACAATGTTTTTTTCTACCTTTTGGTTGGCAGTGGTTGTTATAGTATGGGATAAAAAAAATATTATCATAACAATAACATGATGAAAACGTTGCTATAAATTATTGCATTATTAGTTGATGATCGATACTGCCTTATATTTTTTCTGATGACTAAGGCTAGGAAAGATAAGATTCCCGGATATGAAAAGTGAATAATTGCTTGTTGCTCTTATTCGTTTGATAAAAGTCTTTGCTTTCGTTGTATGCAAAAGCTTGTCGCTCGATCTTTAGATATGTCAAATGTTGGCTGCACATCGAAATTATGGGATGTTAACAGCATAAAATACTAAGGTGTTGTCATCGGCAAAATTTTCTATCGTTTTCTTTTACACCTTTTACACGATAAACCGGAAAGAACTAAAAATAACAAAGGCAGAAGAAGAGAGTTTCAGTTGTTGAAATGAAATTTAGAAATGCATGTTTTAAATTGACATTATAAAAAAATGATGATAAGTCTTACTGATCTGTATAAACAGTAGCTCAGCTTTTATTGCTATCCGTAAATTTCAAAGTTGATAACATGACAGTTTATCATACCTATCTCCATTATATATCACACAGGACAATTTTAATTTCCCTCTTTTGCCGATAAAATCTTTCTTCGAAAAAAATAATAAAAAATGAGTTTTATTTGTAAGTGAAAATATTACCAATGCGAGAAATTCAGAGCCGATTTTGAAGATGCAATTTCTCTTTGAGATGATGAAACACTTCTTAAAAATCAAACGAGAAAGAGAATACTGATCCACAACATTAAAGTGTGATGCTCAATTTTTGTTAGCCTGATCCTGGTAAGAAATAAAAATAAAACGCTTTCCAGTGATTGAAATATTTGGCAAAAAAAGTCGCATAACCTTTCCTGACCGGTTAACACAGATACTTGTGTTTGGGTTGAAATTAGTAAAAATTATAAACCAATTTGCAGGTTCATTTTTCGATGACTTTCGTTTTGCACAGGAAACAGAAGTCAAGACAAGTCACCAACATTTTTTAACATCTTACTGCTATTACCGATTCAAAAAATATAAGTAACAGCCTGAACAAACTCAGTCTTTTTTCACCATTTTTTTTAATAATTTGTCAGGCATATGCTAATGTTCATGTCATTTCCAGACCTTGTATCTATAAACAACCTCGAACAAGGCAAATTACACAGATCCGCTCAATTATATGTATCTTGTAAACTCCCTTTCCTTGCTTTGAAGGCAACTTCCTTCCTCTAGGAATTAAGGATAAATAGAAGTCCTTCGGTTTCTAACGGAATTCTGCGGGTAAAACGCCTAAAGCGACTTACCTAAAGAAAAAGTGATTAAGGTCGCGCTGAGCTTATTAAAGTGCTCATTTTTATTCATCTTTCGCCGTATTCCTAAACAAACAAACCAAGTCGATTTTATTTGTCTTGAGGCCAGAGGGAGGTTTACTAGTTAATAGCCAGCTATTAAGGATTCATATTTTCAAAACACAACCTACTATACAGGAAAAACGTTAACTGTCTCGATTCTAGCCAAAAGAGATACTCAGTCGGTTAATTACAATAGCTAAGGGTCCCGTTTAGAGTTTAACTTCTGAAACCGCACATATAAGGCCAAGCTTCTGAAGCTTTTGGAATTATAAATTCACTGTGTATATCAATCTAGCGCTTCATGCAAATACTGAACTAGATAGGATTTCATGAGCTTGAACTTGTAACCTTGTATATGTTATGAAACTTGAAAGTTTAGTTAAGGTTCTTCATTTTACAATGGACCCGAAAAGGTAGTTGTCAAGATGAACTTCCTCATAAAAAGATTAAGTCCGTGTTTAATACAAAGTCGAGTTGCAATGTTTTTAGTATGGCTGTATGTTTGATGGGAGTTGACAAAATGTCCCAATGGCTAAAAAGATGAATTCGGATGAGCAATGTCAAGAACAAAACAAAAAAGCTTAAACATAACTACAATATTTCTGGGTATTTATCTCTTAACTACACCAAAACTACTGCAAACTGTTCATGTATAAAATGAACAAGAACTCAACTCACCGATGCTAGTTTGTAAGAGGCAATGCAGTACTGACGAAGTAACAATGAATCTTGCTCTGAGCCCTTTTCATACTTGCAGCGGTCTCTTCAACTTCATCTTACTGAAACAAGGAAGTTTTATATAAACCCATTAGAAATTCTGTACAGAATTCAAGCTCTTTAGTTTAACCGAACAACGAATCTAAACCGCATTTTACGCGCGGACTGAGTTGGTTTACTTTTGGCGGCATTAGTGACCGGTGGTCGGATTAAAATAAGAGAACTAATAATTAGCCCGGAGGTAATATAGCCGGCGTGCAGAATCCGAAGAAAGGTGGACTCGACAAGAAAATATATTCACTGCCTAAGCCTCCAGATAAAATTACACTTGAGTTTCTAACCGGAATACAACTTAGCAGCAACATCTGTTTCGCAATTTTTCTGTCGCCAAAATCCACCGGCCGCTTAGCGCCGTAACAATCGTTAACAAAGGTCCTACCTATCGAGTCCTGAAACAGAACAACCAAAATATTTTACACGTCTCTTCTTGGAGGGAATATTTCGAACATGGATGCAAGCAAACGTTTCTGGTCAAAGACCAAGTGAAATGTCAATACACAGTGAATATTGTTATCTGGAAACGAACAGCCGGATCCTGCGCAGCGCTAGCTAAACAAAGAATACTAGTTTAAACAATTAAGATAGACAGCCCTGCTATAAAAAGCAAAGAGAGATGTGTCGCTGGAACACACACGAAACTGAATATTTTACTGCAAAAAGTGATCCCCTGTGCGTTTAATATATCTTTTTCTAATAACATGGGCTATTGAGGGACTTTCTGTTTAATCTTATTACATTGAATCTTATTGGTTGGGGATTCTAAAGGATTTGTTCTCCAACAGCGATGAACGAAAAGAGGTCATGAATCCATCGCCACATGCAAATTTCCTTGCCGTCCAATCACATTGTTATTAATGATTTATTTTGTTTAAATTTGTTTATCGCCATATTTTCTGCTAAACAAGAGACCGATACAATCGGAAACCATATCACTTTCATAAAAGATAGCCCTTCGGTCCTCACATCAAAAATCCGTTACAAAGCCGCAAAACTTGACTTCTGTAGGGGAACTACCTTCAAAGCATGACACGAATTGATTGATTTCAGAGGAAGTCGGTTCAGAAGTTGTCGAAACTGAGCGTTTTTCAGCGATTCATTTATTCCTTAAATATAAAACCTTGATTCAACTAACGGGGCATAAGTCGTCTTAATTACGATTTTTCTTTTAATTTCCCTTTTCCGTTTATTTGCTTTTGTGGAAATATCAAATTCAGTACCGCGGCTTCGTCCTTTCAGCAATGACATCTAAGCGTGCATTATCTTTTCTGTAGGCTAAAAGACTTGCCGGATTTTGAGATGTCGGAGTTTCGATTCTTTCTAACCAGTTTTTGTTTTCAAAAAAGGGCCGAATAAAGTTGCAATTAAGTAAAATATAGACTAAACAGTCTTGTTGGTCCCAGCTATGCTATAGAAAGCACTTCATGAACATCCAGGGGGTCATTTTTTTGAGAAATAGAAATGTCAATTTTTTCCTTCTATCGTTCATTGTGCCATACAAAAACTATCTAAAATTGTAATATATTTTTCAGAGCTAATGTCACAAGTTTTAGGAAAAAAGTAACTGACTTGTATAGAAGTTTTACCATGTATAAATACAACATTATAACTGAACTTTACCCAAAGGATACAACTTAAAGATTTGAATGAGATGTCTTTATTTCTAGGCGTCAAATTAATCGATAAACGCTTCAAGATCAGCATGAATAATTGCAAAAATTCACGAAACCTACCTAGTCCGGAGCGCAGCATTATTAGCTGTGACTTGAAGCAAATTCTAGCGCGGACAGCTAGAAAAATCTTATATGAACCCAAGATTTGGAAAAGTCTATTTCTTTGAATTGGCAGTGAAAGAGCTAAAAAATCGACTTGACTTGCGCAAAATTGGGACTTGCAAATTTATAAAATTTGGCTCGACTAAATGGACTCAGCTTTCTAGTCGTAATCACGCTGCCATAAGAGGGATTTGTTGAGTTCTTTAAACGAAATGATTCCAGACAATTAGAACGCCGGATGTCTGTCTCCAAGCCAATATTGGTTATTTTAGTCCTAAGGACAGATCTTAATTTGAATAAAAGTCACAGAAAAATCTTTGAAATATGCAGATGGCTCCCTTAAATTAGAGTTACGTTACATACGTTTCATATAAGTAACATTTTATAATAAAGGAAGGTAACCTTAAACTAATATCTTGCTTATACCACTACAATTCGTTTCCTAGGGAAAAGACTAGAATCTATGCAACATAATTCAAAATGTTTCATTAAAAATGGGCAATGTTACCTTTGTTAAAAAATATAATTTCAAACTGACAAACCTGTTTTTGAGGACTGATACGGCTTATGACCTGATCAAAATAAGCAAAGTCCCGGCGGATGGCAGTACTGGGATATGTGAAATAAAAGCGATACAAAATCAAAATTTCTCGATTTCGATTCAGAATAAAATTCAAGCTGAAACGCAGTTTGTTGGCGTGGAATCCGTTTGGCGCGCGGCTTTTGCGCAGTAATTGCGAAACAGCAAGACTTGATTAAGGGAAATAAGGTGTCAAAATTTATATTTGGCTAGCACTAATTACGCCTTGGTTACCTCATTACGGACGGAATGATCTGTCGGAAATGAATGCAATTACCAATAAGAGGCGAGCTTCTTTCCTTTATTTGTGTTCATTTGAGGCTTATGCCGACTTTTTTATGGCAAGACATTTTTAAATGACGAGCGGAATGGCAGGGAGTTTCAAGAGATAAAGAAATTTAAAAGAAATTCTGATAAGATCGTTGACATTATAGCATCGTTGTTATGGCTACGAAAGGTTTACAGTAAAGTAACGATTTTTTTTTCAACAAGTAAAAATCGTGCATTCAATGAAAGATTTTAATAATAGAACTGCAAGTACGTCCAAATATGTATTAATGACAGTGATTTTTTTTCGTCCTTAGGATGACCGTACACTGTTTTTCAAGGGTCGCCTGTTGAGAGAAGTCAAGTGTTCAAAAAATTTGAATAAAAGTTTCAATTAGAAAATTGCACACAATTGTGACTTGAAGATAGTTAAATATAGGCTGAGAGTCAAGTCAAAATTGCACATGCAATAAATGGAAAATAGATGTGTTGAGTTAGAGAGAAGCTTTTCGTCAAAGGCTTAACGAAACTTAACTAATAGTTATGTTTTCCATTACTGATATAAATTTCAACATGTTGTGATATAACCACAATATTAACATATTATTTTAGCCACTACGTTGCAAAGCAGCGGGTCACACTTTTAAAATTCTTTGTTTTTTCATTATTTTAAGCCAGGTGGCTGTGTTATGATATCATAGCTAAGACCAAATTGACCCTCTGGAGTAAGTTGTATGGTATCGCATTGCAAATAAACTGCGTGAAAGGATTTTAAAAATTTGTATAACTACAGGAGACATTTTCTTTCCGAAAGCTTATTGAAACATTTCCATTATGAGCTGCGACCAATCAGGTTTAAATCATTTTATTCAATGGATAGACTGTTTTGCTGATAGCCAGACCTTTAGCCGCTTAAAGCTCTTTCCAATTATATCGGTCACTCTACAAGATCGTCAAAACAATTTAGAAGTTGAAAAAGGTGAAAAGTGACCTCTTGTTATTAAACAATAAATGCTCAAACCTTCGATACCTACTTCGCTTATCCTCTTTAATGTCGCAACAAAAGTTGTAATTTTTTTTTTTAAGTTAGGGTGGGTACCCAGCTAGATCAGTTAACTTTCATTATTTTACACTCTATATATCATTCAATTCTTGCACGTCTTTTGTGACCGTTTTCAACTAAAGTTATACGTTATTTATACTGCTTCTCACCAGGTTGCAAGCTATTTAACACCGATTTGAGATAGCGAAAGACTATTAACTTCAATTTATACGTCGTTTTCCAAGAAATTTAAAAAACAAGATTTTTATCATCCTAAAATCCCATGTCTTCCGAGAGCTTAGCTTTCTTTTAGCACAAAACTATATTTGCTTTCAGTCCAGATAACTTAAGCCTCGACAAATCCTTGGAATTGCAAAGACCACTCAAAAACTAATTTAAAATGCATTTAATTCAAGTGCTCCTTTGTGTTCGGCATAGTGTTTTTAAAACTATAGAAGAAAACTTTTGATAGCTTCCGTTTGTTTAGTTCTAGAGTTCCAGCCGGAATAAATACCACGTTTATTGCAGTACCACAATTTCCCGTTCTAAATGTTTCGTATACCTGTTATAGATCACCTTTTTTAAAGCCACTTATTTGGCATCAGTTACCGGTCGTTAAATATTCTTTCAGTTACGAAAAGCTAATTTGAAAAAAAGAGCTGATTAATCAGACGAACATCTGCCTGGCCTCCCTGTCCCTCAGTCGAAACGCACCGAGATGTGACCCCTTTTTAAATTTAAAATTTTCTACAAAATCTCTATGTGTAACTTCTATACAACCATCAAAGTATAGAACAGATAATGTGTTAGTGTCTAAATTTCTCTCTTAACTCAAATTACGACACGAAGTAAATTGTAAGACAGTCCTGTGCCAGCATTATTACGTAATACTATTTATATTTCCTATTTTTGGCCGGTGCTATTTCTATACAAGAAATGCAATACTTCTTTAAATGATTGTATATATCTTAAAACTGTGCTGTGTAGCAAATTATGGGGAAAAGGAATTTTCGGACGAGAGAGAGAGAGACGTATTTCACCTGGCTTTCGGGGTAGCTCAAAATATATCTGTGTTTCGAGCTTTTAGCAATAAAATTCAGATGATTTTTAAAACTACTTATTAAACGGCAGAAAATGTCACTTCCTTAACCGTTACCTTTATACTATGAAGAGTGGCGAATTCCGGTGATTTTCTAGTAGATATTGTTTATAACTTTAGTTAAGAAGCTCTTTCACAACTTGTTCGATGGTTCAGCCTTGGAAATCAGTACTGGTTTGGTAAACACTTGTTTAAATACCCGACTGAAGAATCAGACTGATTGTTATCAGCCAATGATTAGCACCTCCGAGTACTTCCGAGCGAGCACGATCATAATCGAGTATTTCAGAAAGTTGGCACGCGTACGCGAATCAGTTGCCTAGCAACCATGTTTAAAGCAAACCTGAGGGTTCAGTTATCCAATTGTAGTAGAGCGGGGTATTGTGATAGTTATCTGTTGTGCTTTCGATAACGAAGAATGCACTATAGTCATGGCAAATAACACAATTTTAAACCGATAAGCGTGTGCCTTTAATGTAACTTTACTTTTGATTAATGACCCCTTTACTGCTTGTACGTGACAACAACATTCGAACGCGATCTATAGAGGCCAGCAAATTGGGCTTATCAATCCCTGTATTAATATAAACATCACGTTTTCTTTTTCTGCTTTATACCGTAAATAAGCAGTCAACAACTGCTAAAGCTTTTTTAAACATTGTTTGTTTGTTTGTTTCTCACTACTCATTCAGAAGTCATTTCAGTGCCAATATCTTACACTTGCCTTTGTGGCGTGAAATAACATTTAGCGATTCAAGCAGAGCTTTTTCCGTGCACTCATTTTTATTTTATTCTATTATGATTATAAGCGAACGACCATCAACAAACTCGTAATCTGATTGGCTAGGCAGATGCCTTTTCGACTGAAAAACGTGCTCTCAGACAAAACTCTCCAAAATGGCAGAACCAAACGTCTTTCACAGTTTTCCAGCATTGATATTCACCCATAGCGACCAAGTTTTAAAGAATCGCAGAATGGGTTACGTAAAAACAGTTTGTTTCAGTCGATCTCGGCTTTTCGATTTCGGTTCTGCACTTGACTTCGATCAACCGATAGAATCTTCAATTGGAGCTTGCGACAATGTAATTCAGTAAAACATATACTTACCAAAAATGTATTTTGTAGTATAGCTTCAGTTATCCAAAATCGGGAGCGCTTTTTCATGCCAAACCAAGAAGATTTCTCGAGTTTCAATACAGTTATCATGTAAGCTTTTCAGCCTGTAACGACCAGATGATACTTCGATCGTTTTAGAATACTTTCATTTCCAATACTTATTGATTTGGCAATGTGCTGAAACACTTGCTCCAGGGATCTGTACTTGCACCTCAAAAGGAATATTCTTTTTATAATTAAAACGACTAAGAGCAAGGCGACGAAGGGACGCATTGGTGGTTATTTATATAGCTGTAAATGGAGTTTAAACGACCACTTAAAATACAAAACTTTCGCTAGGGAATCGACATCTGTCTATAAATTACCTGAATACAAACTTTGCGAGGCTCAAACCACCAGTTCGTTGTCAGATTCGCGTTTTTGAGTTCTTCATAAAACTTCACCTGATTGCGCGCAAGAAAGTTAGCAACTTTTCATTAAGAAGAAAAAATCTTTGATCAGTTTCCGGTGCCAGCGTAAATAAACTTAAAACTGACGTTTTTAATCCCAAGGAAAGACAATTAAGTGACTCCTAATTTTCAACAAGAAACTTGCCAATGTAGCGGTCTTTTAAGAGCCGCTTTTTAAAATCGCTTTCAGAATCAAAACTGTGATTGAAGAATTTACCTGAGTTTTCCTTTGATAGATAACGAAGGCGTCCTATATTTCTAGCTGTTTCGACTACATCTACGATAAATAAATTTATCAGGAAAGCTAACTTTTCCCATTTTAATTATATTTTCAAAAAGGACAACTGTCTTTGGAAGCAAACCGCTTTTGACAGTCAGTTGTCCATTCAGCTTTGTTTATTGGTAGATCCACTCTCCTAATTTATACTTCGTCGTTTAATATTCCGTTTTAGAGGACTTTCATTAGATTTGTTTTTCCTGTGTAAATTCCCTTTATGAAAAACATTTCACAACTTGGACACTTTTCATGAATAGCGCTGACTGTTAGACTGAAAATGAAACAAACGAAATGAAACATTTGTCACGCGTTTGGCGTGCGAAAAAACACCTTGCAATTCATCCACGTAAATTATCTTAAAAAGCTCTCTTTTAATTTCCACCAGGGTCGCTTTTATCATAAATTTGAAGTGGCCCTGGGAGGGAAATTTGTAAATTAGAAAAAAGTAAATTCACAAAAATCCACGTTTTTAACTGAGAATTGAACGTTAAGAAGCAATTTGGCTTAACCGGTGTAATGTGAACATTTTTCCTTTTTTATTTATCGATAAGTGAGCCGAGGAAAAAAGCACTTTCTTGGCAAAGCTGTAGTTTATTTGAGTCTCCTTAATTAGATTTCCGAAATAAACTATAAAGGATTTGCAATAACAGTTCGAATAAACAAAGGGCACTTATTAAAAAGAGCACTTTTCGCGAGAATGAATTATTATGCAAACAATATTTGAGAGATTTATTACTTTTGACAACTTCCCAGCACTTCAAACCCACTGCCTCTCAACTTTCGCTCAGCCTACTTCTCGGTAAGATATTCGGCTTATCTTCGAGAGATTTCCGGGAATCATCGGACTTCGGTGAAAGCCTCGAGTTCTTCTTTAGACATAGAATAGACATTCGTATAGGAAAGCCAGAAGTCCTGGTAAATAAATCATGAAGTTGTTTATAAGAACCAAGAGAAAATTCTTTTTTTCCGGAACTGGTAATGTAAATAAGGAATAACAAATAAAGCCTTTTGCATTTATCATGCTTATTTAGACTTGCATACACTAACTAGTGAATGTTATGGCCAAAAAATCTATAACGACATGAAACTACTGAGAACTGAGGCATTAAAAAAAGTTTTACTATAAAATTAACCCTACAGACGGTATTGTGTCGTAACACAGCGTAGAAATTTCATTTATAAACTGATAACAGTGGAACTGACCTCGAGTGTGATTTGAAGCAAGTAACTAAACAACATCGAATAAGATGGGCGTGAACTAAAATGAATCATTGTTATTCTGAATTTTAATTGTTGTTTGGTTGTTTGTTTGTGGCAGCCAGGGCGACGCACCGCGCCAGCGACGACGCGCGGAAGGTTTGAGAAAGCTACCAGGGACATAACTAGCAAGAGGCAAGACGAGGCACTTGCCTCTTCTAGATTTTAACCCACAATTAAAAACAAAATATGTTCAGTTGGGATAATAATTCCCAGTTGAACAAGATTGATTTTTTTTTCAAGAATTACCTTATGAAGACTATGTTTAAGAACGTTTAGAGTTTCAGAGCCACATTTTCTAGTAGGCATGCCCCAAGAACCTCATAGCAAGATTTTGCCTCGTTTATGCCAAAGGCCTGGTTATGGCCCTGGAAGCCATATACCAGATTATGACGATTATCAAAGTGCTAAAAAACCTCGGTCGTCCGGGAAGTTTAAAGCAAATTATTCTTCGTCACACAAACGTTGGTTTACTAAAGTCATACAAGCAGTTAGCGCTGAATACTTCGCTCGGCTTTGAAGAACCCAGTTGAAAGCAAATACCACTGAAAATGTAAACATCTAAGAAAGCACAAAGAGCATGTATTAATTAATGAAACTGAATCCTCGCGAGAAGAACTATTCTCTCGACATTTCTAAGTACTGCATCGATAAGTGCGGTGTAATACCTCAACAACTAAATCAGTCCACATAATTAAAACTTATCGAATACAATTACTTTGTGTTTGCAATGTGCTCGCTAATCCTGCACACACAAAATGAATGCCAGTTAATATTCAGTTGTTTAAATCGATCCAAAGAGAAACAAAATCAAATATGTTCTTACAGCCTTACCTTGCCGTTTTTGCAACTGCAGAACAAGCGTTCATTTCGAATAGTATATTATACATGCTCTTCGAAGCGTAATATAAACTTATTCGCTGCCAGCAAATACGATTGGACAATTAGTTTGCTTTTGTCCTAGGGATCTACAAGGATTAACTCAAAAACAAAAGAAGCGATATGTACCATGTGATTATCAAGTTTTTGCCTGAAAAAAAAAAACGTAATTGTTATTTACACAACAACAGACCTTTCTTTGACAGGTCAGTTCAGGTAGCCTGAATTTAAACCGTTATCTCAGGATAGTGGTCGCGCACTCCCCGAGAAATACGTCTGAAAAACCAAATGGCTTAAAGCTGCTTAAGTGGGGGGTTCGGAAAAAAAAAGTACAGTACCACACATTTCAGTTTCCATTGTCTGTTGGGGATTGGTTCGAAAATCTCTTCTAGTCTTCTTCTACAACGAATTGCAATCCAGCCTTCTTTGTAGATTTATAGAACAAAAAATTCGAAACCGGTAAAAAGCAAACACAAAACACACAGCAAAACAAAAGTCAGGCTGAAAAGTAAACCTTTACTTTTTAAATCATCTTTTAGTTGTCATAAAGATGGTTAAAAATTGAAAAGTAAAGGTTTTCTTTTATTTCGCTGCTGTACTGTATTTTTGTTTGTTTTTAGCGATTTCTATTTTTTCCGTGTCGCATTGTATGGCTTGTTTCAAAGAGGAAGTGATATTAATTGGGAAGCCTATCACCAAAGAAACGGAATTTTTACACAACCATCTTAATTATCATCAATGTTTGCTTCCTCAGAATATCAGAGTGATTAAAAATGTTGTTCTTCGTTTCTTATCTTGTGGAGAAAATAAAGCACGTCAAATAAGACTGTGCTAAAAGGTTTATTACCCACCATTTACAGAGACAAGGAAAATCGCTCGTAAATCGAGAACAAATAAGATCAATCGGTCTGATTTCATTGGCCATTTCTATACGAAAGGTAGATTTATTTATGCGGTTTATTTAACTTTTGTGTTAACAACTGTCCAGACATATAGTAAACATGTTGCATGTATTAGAATAGATATTAGATAAAGTTCTTCGCTATCGGAGAAAAATTGAATGCATATTGGGTGGGAAACAAATAACTCTGACACAGCTTCTCTCAATGAGGTTATATGCGATTTTCTTAACTGATCCAACGTTATCTAGAACCTCATATCCTTTCTCTCAAAAATCCCCCGCGTAAAATGCCAATATTTTAATCTTGATCGAACGGATATTGACTAATCCTGGCAAGATCGATTTGCCAAATTACCGGGGCTAAACAACAAAGTGTTCTCCGGGACCTGTGTTCAGCCTTGCCTCGCCGGTTCTTCCTTGATTTTGCCACAATGTCTCTCGAAGCCCTTAGGGTGAAATATCGCTAAACACGATCTTCTTGCGTACCGTTAATCGACTTAATTACTTCGTAGTAGATACTATATATGTTCAAAATCGCTGGCCCGGCAGCCTGTCGTCTCTCAAATCGGTTTTTTACTTCGGGTGTTTCAGTTGTCTATTTTTCTGTCTACATGTTACTTATTAAACCGTGAGTCGGATTGCTTTTCCAGTTAGCCAGCTACGTAAACTCGAAGTAATACAGTGAAACGCGGCGTTTGAATATTCAAAAGGGCGAATCATTTCTACCCACAAAAGAGACATTTAACAAACATGTTTCATTTTGCAGTTCTAACTAATAAATAGCATTTTAGAAGAGCTAACAATATGCGAATTGTTTGGTTGATTGGCCAGTTTTTTCCTCATAAAATGATATTAAAGTACAATTAAAATGAATTTAATTTAGCGACGAATTGAATGTTTTCCTCTGTATTCTGTTGTTCTTAAATAGATCTAGTTAACAAATTTTAAGTGAAAAACAGCACTCACCATGAATTTCACGTTTACAAACGAACTGCGACGTAAATTTGCTGTATTATATGGGTCGGCAATGATTTTAAGGCTCTGACTAACCTTTGAGGCTGTGTAGATCGCGGTATATTTGCGTTTCTTAGTCTAGTTACCAAGGCAATGGAAAGAAGAACTAGTTATGGCGGGAGAGAACGTGTGCTTTCCTTTGATGTCGTCAAATGACAGTGTACAGCTTTTTTGCAATCTTTTACAAGAACAGTGATAACTTTTCATTGTTCAGGGGACAGCTGGTTTTCGGCTGTGATAACAAAGAAACAAAGGTAACACACAATTCGAACATCCAACTTACCCTTTGAACAAAAAACTGACAATACCTTTAATGAATCGTATTAACGTGTCCTCGTTATATAATTGGTAAATAAACAACTCCTTCGCACAAAATCATTCATCCCACAACTCCCCAGGGAAATCACATTCATCATCATTTATTAGCCACATTCACATTCATCATCACATTCATCACCACATTCATCACCATTTATTAGCCACTTTTGAAATGAATTATTACAACAATAACTATAGTAGATAGGGCGAGGAGACCTCCAGGAAACCACCAGGCTTAAAGGGGAGGCCACCTTGGTTAGCAATATATTAGTAATTTCGCTGTGAATGTGCAGCTAGGTAAATTTCAGACTCATTTCATTAAAAATTTTATCATTTTTCTTAAAAGAAGAAAAGCTACTCGAACCAGTGATCGATTCTGGGAGAGAATTCCCAATCGAATGATAGGTGAAAGCCTTCGCGTTAAAGCCGAACAAGTATGACCCAAAGTTTGTCGCCTAGACAAGTGGCCTGGAACCCGGGCAATAAGGGGGCGAGCGGTTATTCACTTTTCTATCTTCTTGTCAATTTACGACAGCTCGGAGTCGTGACAACATGTCATACGTTATTCAATTTGAGACAGGTCCGTTACTTGTACAAATTTACTTTTTAAGACAGGTATATGCAAAACACGACGAGTGTTATTATCCTGTCAGTTTGCCATTGTCATGGCCAAGGTGATAACTCAAAAAAAGAAGGAGGGGGGACTGATGAAGCCCAGTGAGGGTAAATTCCGACAAGCGACACGGCGTTTAGAAAAAGAAATAAAATGGCGGGGAACGACAAGACTTTTGTTGAAATAGCGACAGCGATGGAAAGAATTAAATAAGACAACTATGGCGAATCTCTCGGTTTTTTTAAATGTTCGATGGCGAACTGATGTACAGTCACAAATCCCCCTAGATCACCAGCATGAAGGGCTTGTTTTAAGGTCCCGCATATTTCAGGCAGAAAGCTATCAATTCGAAAAGTTGATAAATACAATTAGTCAAAAACTTTCGTTGCTTGTCGTACCCACTAGTCTTTCGCTACGAAGGGTACAAGGTGATAGATCATTATTCGTTGTGGCTGTGGCTGATCAAGACGTCATAACTTCCATAATGAAGGTTTGCATTAAATATATAGTCTATTTATCTTAGCAATTGCGAGAAAATTGGTGCTTTAATCTGGCAACCAACTAACTTACTACATCCTAATCAAACATAGCAAAGTATACAGTCATACATACATTCAAACACATACATTTTATTGATAAGGCCCCTTTACAGGGCTTTTCAGCCACAATATATCACAATTTAATATAAAAACCCACCTTTGAAAAATTGACGAAGAATGCTTGAAACAGCGGACGGTATTCCAAAGATAATGGCCTGTAGAGGTCTAGAAATCTGTAAAGAAATATTTTTAACGATCGAGAATTTTTGATCAGCAGAAAAATAATTTTGCCAGTCGCAAAATTCTTATCAGTCAAGAATTAAAACAGTTTTAACTTCGTTAATGAAATGCCCGAGAAACTCTTGCTAATGTGTACCCAAGCTAGTTACATCGTTTTTAATCTGTCAAAAAAATAAATTAATTTTAACGGCTCTTTCAAAATGCACGAGAAACTTCTGCTCTGTGTACAGGTGTACTTTAAAAGTTCAGAGACGGACGCGTCGTTTTTAATTGGTCGAAAATTTAAACTTCCTTTAAATTAATTAAAGTGCCCGTAAAACTCCTGCTCTGTGTACCAAAGTTAGTCACGTCCGTCCGGCTTTAGACGAAATGACGAAATTCCGACAGCGACATGCAAAATATTCTTTTATTATGCAGTGAAGCTTTGAAATTCAGACAGGAGTGCTGATGCATACCTACCCTAACAGGGTCTCATTGATGAAAGCACTTTTCTTGTGAAGGTTGCTGGGGCGTAAGAGATTCTCCACTCTTCGGTCTTTATATTGGGGGAGGGTCCCACAGCATCTCCCCTACCACTGCTGTTGGAAATTGAACAAACCGGGTCAGTTAGACAAGCAAAGCAACCCAAAAAAGCAGACACGTGGGTCGAATCCCCTTCACTTTCCACAGTCGTGAAATCATAAACAATAGCATGCAGATTCTAGCCTGTTCCAGGCTCTCAGTTTGTGTGGGAGAGCGAAATAAGCGGGCGAGCGAGGAAAAACGCTTTTTTCGCTCTACCACACAAACCGAGAGCCTGGAACAGGCTAGCAGTCGTCACACTCACACTGTCAGAAAATTTTAGCGGGAAAAGTCAAAATCCAGGTCACGCGTGACTCTCCCGCGAGTATTTTCTGTATCGCGTGACATCCCTTCTCACTGCGAACCACTCCTCCAATATGGCGTCCACTAGGACTGAGGAAAGCGCATTCAAATTAGATGTCAACATTACCAAATTAGAAGATTCTTCGCCAGTGTTCTTTAAAGTTGATGGCGAGAGGTTCAAGGAGACCCAGACGCTGAAACTACAAGTTGATACTACATACAGAGTTTCGTTTGAGTTTCGTCCTTCGAAGGAAGTTAGGTAGGTTTCCGGATCAGGTGTCTTTCGTGAGCAGTAGATTTTAAAAAGCTCAGCAAAGGGACACCACATCAATTATGAATTAGGCTTACGTAAGAAAATTTTATTTGAATTTCTCAGAAACGTTCCTCAATTTAGCCGTTCAAAACGTCTTAGTCGTGGTCGTTTAATTTCATTTCAACTCCTAACATCAGTGTAACATAAACCATGCACTTACAAATTTGCTTTTTATTTCGATGTACTAAATCGAAATAAAAGGCAAATTCAGCATTGATTACTGCAAAAGGTACTAAGGATAACATGTTATTTTTGTAGTGATAGCGTCGAACTAACAGGAATTAAGGTTCCTAAATGTTTATTTCGCCATGTTTGATGTCAATTTAGTACAATTAAGCTTATGTTTATTTATTAAACTTATATATATAATTATCTGGTCAGGGAAATTCTGAACTCGCGATCATGGTTAACAAAAACAACAAAAGTTTATTTAACCATGAATCATAGTTATCATTATTTACAGCATAATTTAATTTAAACTAAAAAATTTCAATTCCTGAAGCATGGATTTCTACTATCAGAAAACACAACAGCCCATCGACTACAAAGCTGACCTATAAGAGAACAACATTTGTTAGTTGGAATAATAATGAGGATTGAAATGCACCAATAGCCGCGAACCAACCTGTCATAAATAGCGACGCATAAACAATCGACCTCATCGCCTGATGAAGACAAGCAGTATAATACCGTTTTTTTGTTTGTCTCACTATAGAATCGCTTTGAGATGTTGATCGCCACATTTAGACTGCAAATTGCAGTCTAAATGTGGCGATCAACATCTCAAAGCGATTCTATAGTGAGACAAACAAAAAAACGTTTAGCAATGGACAAGCATCCTTTTGAGGTGGGATTAGCAATACCTCTCGCAAATTAGTGGAGGAGAACAGGGGTGCAAGAGCTCAGGAGAATAGGGGGCGGGAGGCAGGAAAAAGGAGGACAGGAAGGGGGATTCCCAAGGTGGCGGGAACCAGGAGAAATTGAGAAAAATTGTGCAACATTTATTTATAATATTTTGCAATAGAAATAGCACAAAGAGGCAGGAACCAGGAGCAAAAAGGTATGGGAAGCTGAAGATTCAGATCCCCTTGTCCCCACCCAAACGTTAAGCACTGGCCTCTTGATCGAGCCACTATGACATCATAAAGGGCTAACTTTACAACATAAAACCCCAGCTGGCTATTATTAGCAGGAAATAATTTTTCTTCATCTCCTTTCTTCGTTACAGTGAAATTTCTATTGCTGGAGGAAATCTCAAGCATGAGCTCAAGAGGAGTGATGAAAGGTCTTCGCATTACGAGTGCTCATGGTCAACAAATGGAATGAGTGAGTCCAAAAACAAAGATCGGCTTTACATGGTAATATCTGTCAAGTTCCAGGATGGAAAAGAACTAAATGCCAGAGTACAGTGTAAGATGTATACCCTGAAGGACAAGAACCATGTCATGTGGGGAACGTGCTTGAAGAACCTGCACATTGATTGCAAAGTGAAAGATGGGCAAAGCCACATTGATGTTCAACAAGTTTTATTCAAGTAAAAAAAGTTTTATCAAAGAAGATGGAATGGACCCACTTTACGTAAATTTTAGTCATTAACTCCACATGCTAATGTGAAGGAGTTTTTAGATGTTATGTTTAAAGGTGGTCTGTTTTCACACATGACCAAGCTTGTGAATTCAGTCATCTCTTATTGCTCATGATTGTGTAGCAATTGGAATTAACTGCTTGTTAGGCTTATTAGAATTATTATTATTACAATTTAAATACTTAAAATTAAGACATTTTCAAAATAATGTACAAAGTTTGCAGATTTTAAGATGAGAAACTGTTTAATATATATGTTTTGAATATTTTTACTGAAATATAGATAAAACAAAAAAGACTGGTGAATCATTCATGAATTCTGAAATGTTATATATTCTAGACATTAGTGTCCTACTTTTTAACTTAACTTAAACTCATTTAGTGCATGATAGAACTGTAACTTGGAATTAGTTATGCATGCATTTTTTTATATGCACTAAAAGTGCTTTACGCATTGTAGTTATTTCATACAAGTTTTAACAAAAATCAATGATAAATTTGTTTATCCTTACCATCCTTGGTTTTTACTTACTCACTGCAGCGTTCAGAGTATGTGCATGTAAAGGGGTCAACTTTTGAAATTAACCCTGCTGTGATGTGTTTCTGAAACATATGAAGCGAACAGGAATCCCCCCTGAATGGGATTCTTGTCTATTGCAGGGTTACTTCCCCCCCCCCTGCATTTTGGCTGGTTTCCCTAACAATTCGCTGATACTCATTCAGTGGTCCACCCGGGAGGATCAGTGGGAGGAGAGATGCACTGGTGTGCCATGCATAGGGAAGCCTCGAGCCAAGTGGCCCATACTTGTCGGAGCTTATCTCGGTTTCTGTAGCATTAAGCGGCTAGGAATATTTCTACTCCCCCCTGCATGGGATGCTAGTCCATCCCAAGAACCCCCCCCCCCCAGCATTTTGTCGCTGATACCCATTCGTACACCTGGGTGGAGAGAGGCACTATGAGAGTAAAGTGTCTTGCCCAAGAACACAACACAATGACCCAGGCCAGGCCTCGAATCCGGATCCTGTCATGCACAGGGGGGGAGCATAAGGGTAGGTTACCTTGCTATAAACTTGCTTCTTCTTCGCCATTTTGTTTCATATTTCTGACCAGCTACAGACCAGACGTCTTGTTGAAATATGACAGCTAATCAGAACACATCAAGATAAATAAGTTTATGGCTCTTGTGGTCCACGAAAAACTATACCCAAATACCAGCTCAAAATGGCAAACTCTTGATGACCCAATTTCAGCCCAAAACCATACCCTTTGGGGTGGCACATACCTCCATAGCTTATATAGGGAACTGACTTTTTATCAACTTTAAAACTAGTCCCACATGTTTGTCAGGGTTAGCTGAGAGGCCAGGTGAAATCTCACCTCATGCATAACCTGCATGGCGGACGTCCGAAGGGGAGGGAGAAGGGCGTGGCCGGCATCCAAACTTCCCTTCTCCCTCCCCTTCGAACACTGGCCATGCAGGCTACCTCATGCAAGGAGATGTGACACAGAGGGGACTACTCACAAGTCTGCTTCAAAAATAAATTTAGAATTAACCTGATCATATACTAAATTCCCTGACTTGGAGACTTCCTTTTACTTACTTTTTCTGACCGCAACAACATCACAGAATCAGAATGAGTAAAGAGTTCACTGGACATGCACATCCAAAACAAATTCAACTCTGATCAATTATTTATTCTCTATATACTATTTTCAATAATATGTGTACACTGCACATTCTCACTTCCTGCAAGCACCGAGTTTAAAAAATTGAAATCACTGACAAAATTACAAGATATAATTCTACAAACAAGCACCCTGTGAGCTCTCAGTTTTGATTTCAATATGGAACTTGCAAGTCAATACTCTAAGAATGAATTAACATACAAAACAAACCTGAGTGGTTATAATATCATTATTGGACAATTCATGAAATAATGTTCACAATTCCTCACATGTGGCTTTCTATTAAAACTATTTTTTAACTACATAAATAATGTCTATCAATAAAATTAACTCTAACAAACACAATATTAGTCATTGCTGCTGATGTTGAGTTTAAACTTCCACTGGTATCAATGATCAGCTATAATTAACTGAATCAAGGCTTAATTTACAACAGTTATAAATACCAATAAAATCATACATAACAGTACATTGACTATTTATTCTGTAGCTGCATGCAACAACGTCTGCACTTTTTTAAATACTATCAATAATATACATGTATAATTCAGTAAACTGTTTGTACTTATGTTAGCTTTATTTTTGTATGTACATGCACAGTCTATTACAAAAACACTCTACCTCTGAATATCTCTACTTCTGCAAAACATTTTTAGAGAACCAATAATCTATAAAATAAAATTGAGGAACAAGGGAGAAATGTGAATTTTCAAGGGAACATGCCTCCTCCCTTAGAGGGCGTCCATCACTTAGAGTATTTCTTCACAACTATTCTTCCCTGATGGGATGGGAGGCCATCACAGATTGCCACCAGCTTTTTTAGAGTGCCTGGGGGGGAGGGGAGGATTAATCAGAATTATTACTCTCAGGTGGAAAGAGGCACTGTGTTCAAGTCCCATGCAGTATGGGTTTTTCCCGAGCTAAGTGGTTATTTGACACGTTAATAAAGTTTCTATCTATCTATCTAATTTGTACAACATCCAACCAAATGTTGAGGCCCTGTTAGGATAAAATTTCGACAAGTGACACTGTGTTGAAACAGCGACATCAGGAAGCCAGTGAGATGACAAAGAATGACAAGACTTGTGTTGAAATTCTGACAGCAAAGTGCAGACCTTTCAAAAATGTGACATGACAACGTTTAAAATTTAAATGGGAGACACCCATACCCCCTCTAACAGGGCCTCAATGTTGTCAAGAACATGGCAGGGGCATAGCCAGCTTTCTGAAGAGTTGTAGGCCTGGCCAACCAGGCCATAAATGCTGCTTCTATAGGGTTCGGGGGGTATGCTCCTTATAATGACCCTCAACAGTGCATCTCTCCAGCACCAAAATGTTTTGGACCAATTTTCACTTATTACTAAATATATAAACGCACTTTTCTTTAACAACAAATGTCTATCACTTGGCTACACTAGAAGTTTCAAAGGGTAGTTATGATTTTCATAATGAATATTGCTTTCTATATCATTTTGAAAGTGGTTCGGCCTGAATTGCTCTATAATTGTACATTTTAAAAATACAAGTGGGCTAAAATATTTGTAGGTCCGTGCCTACAGGCCTATAGGCTGGCTATGCCCCTGCATGGGATCAGCATCAATCCTGTTAATTCATGAATACAATGCTGGTTGCCAGCTACTGGCACAACAAAGTATCATGTTTTCAGCTGATCAAGACTATATAGCAGGTTAGTCTATTATGCTCTCACAGACTATAATGTTCATCTTGCGGTGTGTGATTACAGGTTCCTACTGGGCTGCTCATTCAAGGGTGAGTTTACTTCTGGCTGTGGCACCTGCATCATCTCAACTTTCACAGGCTTGTATTTCACTACTGGACGAAGATGACGTTTAAATCTAAAAATCCTGCATTCCTTACTGTAGCAGGTTGATATTGCTACCACCAAACCCACCACTAACACAACCAGTGCAATCAGAACTCTGAAGCCGAAAGAGATACTTATTGTGTCTCCTGGCACCTCTGTTCCTTCCAGTGTTGGAGCAACTGTCATTTTTATTTTCACTTGACCATACATCCACAAATCATTTAAAAAGCCGTCACGTTGTTTAACATCATGCCCATTCCCTCCAAACAGCCACAGCTGATTGTCATAGAAAAAGGATACACTACTTTCTCTCGGCCCAGGAATATTACGTGGATCTGGTTTTCCTTTCTCGCCGTAGAACGGAACACCTTCACCCCTGCTTGAACCTCCAACCCACACCCACTGCTGGCTTGAAGCATTGTACATCCAAAAGTCAGACAGGAGACCCGGCATTGGCAAAGAAGCAGTGGAAAAGTTATCCATTCCCGAGCCTCCAAACATCCACAGATTTCCATGCTTGTCTACCCAGGAGGCAGCACCTTCCCTACAACCTGGATAGTTCTTCTTGGAAGCAATTCCCATCTTTCCATACCTTCCAGCACACTTTTTAGAATCTGCCGTCCCACTAAGCTTTGTCCACCGTAAAGTTTCTGGTGAATAACTCCAGAAGAGGGAAGTGGGCAGTCCAGGGAATGCTCCACCAAACATGTACAGAAGGCCAGATGGGTGCATCCATGTTGTTGTTTTGGAGCATTTAGCAGGAATCACACTCTTGTTATTCTTTGGTTTGATTTCCTTCCACTGTAGTTCTTTGAAAGAAAATTTCCAGAAGTCATCAAGTTTCTTGTTGGATGTGTCACCGCCAAACATCCACATCGCCCCTTTCTTTGTGTCACACCAGTGAGCGGCATGACTCCTCGGCTGTGGGGATGCTGTGTTGTTGGGCAAGGCAGTCCAGCTCTTGCTCTCCATATCAAAAATGAATGTACTCATTGGTCCAAATAACACAGCTTTGTTTTTGTAGCTGCACGACACACAACCAAAGCATGGTGGTGGTTTCTGATTATTGCTGGTTTTGTTGTCAAAAGGATGAAAAGTCCAATGCCTTCTTTTTATATCAAATGACCAGAACTCATCCAATGTGGGGTATCCTGCCAAAGTTAATCTTCCTAATCCATATCCTTTCCCACCAAACATCCATACAGTTGAATTTGAGTCAAGCCAGCTAGCTGCTCCATCTCTGGACCCTGGGTAGGCCTGGGAGCCATCTAGTGTGGCGTGTTGGTTTTTATGGTTACTTCCTCCAATCCAGGTCCAAAATGCTAAAAACATTAAAAATAAAGAAATTTTAAAAAAAAACATTTTTTGTGGAACAAATTTAATTATGTATTGATTACATCTTCTTGCTGCCAACATGGGTGCATTTTGTATCATGGAACACACCCTGAGGTATGAATCATATTATTGACGGCTGAACATTTCACACAAGTTAAGATGGTCTGGATGGGTTTTTACCAGAAACCCATAAGGGTTGAAACGTGTAACTCCCTATGATTCGCATTGTACAAAGCGTTTGCACATTCGTTTACACTACGTACCATATTTGGAAAATTATGAGAACCATTTAACCAATCAAAATTACTTTATTTGGATTGAATTCACAGCGCGCACTAGCTCGCGCTCCATGGCGTAATCTTGTTTTTGAACAAGCTTGGTTGAACAATAAAGTTAAATTTGGTTAAATTCTCCTGTTTCATCTTCTTGAAGTAGTCTGGAGAACTTCGCTTCGATACACTTAATGTATTTCTTTAGTTTCTGTAAGAAATTTACGGCGTTTAGGTCGAAATTCAAACAACTTGCCGCAAAACCAAAAATTATGTTGCGTGTGTCATTTCGTAAATAAAGCATTCGCGTACAAATTCTTCGTGTTTCCAAATATGGTACTTAGCAAAATGAATATTCAAACGCTGTGCGCGCGCGTTACACGTTTCAACCCTTATGGGTTTCTGTTTTTACTGATAGCTTAGGTTGTCAGATGAGAAATTCCCTATTTTTTCACTGATAGGGGTGGTGAATGGTCCTTTAAAAAAGGCGAGTCTCGCAGAATTTTAGCCAAATTTCAGGGGTCTCGTCGTCTCTAATTTTTCTTAGATACCTTCTCGGAATCTCGATTTCTCTGCAAAGCTAAAAAGGTCTCGGGCTCGCAGAAAAGATATCAGTCTCGCCGTCTCACATTTACCACTCCTACTGATGGCTGGGATCTAAGATCTGCAAAATTTACTGATAGCTGTGAAATGTGTTGATATTTTAACTGATAGTTGAGAAATCACTGAAAATTTAACTTATAACTGAGATTTCAGCACATCCGTCTAGATCTGATCAGCCATCCTTTCTCTAACAACTTGGTTGACAAAATGTAGCAAAAAAAATATGTTGACCAAGGTTTAATCCCACATAATTGTCAGTTTTAAAATTACATGAAATTTGATTTTAGCCACATGAACCAATTTGCAGGTAACAGAAAAGTTAACGCTTATAATGTTGTATGTGCCAAAATAATAGCACAAACTGTTCCATCCAAATCTGAGACTACAATTTGTTACGGCTGCCAACATTGTGTTGTTAGCTCATTACACAAAAGCTAAAACTGTATTCAAGCAGAACATTACAAGTTTCTGTTATTGTTTTGAGCAAGACGATTCGTCAATCATATTTCGTACTTGGTTGGTGTGTATGCTCTTGTTATTGTTCTTTATTATTATTGATAATTTTTATTACATAATTTCCTGGTGATGTACCAGATGGCAAAAATAGGCATTCAATAAAATTTTACAACATTATGTGTAGCGTGACGTAAGTTTATTAGTATACGTAATTGGACTACATGCTGTCCAATTTGGAAATAATTTGATGAAAAAAATTCCGAGGGCAGCCAAAATTGGACGAGGCCGTAGGCCGAGTCCAATTTGGCTGTCAGAGGAATTTTTTGAATCTAATTATTTCCAAATTGGACAAGCATGTAGTCCGGTTACATATTAATTATATAGCTTGTAGTCAGTCAATCCAGCGTAAACAAGAAACTTATGTCCAGAACGGGAAAAGCATTCAACAATAGTAGGCATAACACAGCACATGCAACTCACTCAAAGCATTGTCTTCACAAATAAAACTTAAACAAAACAGTGCAATTTTATTCACCTAAGTTTGCGAAGCTTGCTACAAAGTGAGTGAAAACACTGCATCAATCAATGAAAGTCGTAAGCAAAGTGTCCGAAGAGCTTTACAACTTCTTGAATCTGACATACTCCTTTCCACTATCTCTTTCGTACTTCATCGCCGTCTTTTCTTTTCGAATTTCAGCAAAAAACTAGCTCATGGCGATGAATATCTGACAGATTTCTTGCTTCGCTTTGCTGCACTTACGTTCACCCAAGTTTTGTACTATTGGAGGTGTTTTGCTCTTGGTTTTTGCTTCTTAGTGTAGCTAGCTCCTCTTCTGACAACATAGAAAATTTCTCTTTGTTGTTACTATTGCTGAAAAGCCCAAAAGGAATGGAAAAACGTAGCAAACTTGCCTTATAAAATTCCGCCATTGTCGACTAACAATGCGACAAGTTTACAGGGCTGACGCTATGCTTTGTGCTAATTGGCTAATATCCGTCACATGTTGTTTTTCCTTCGATTTGATTGGCTGAGACAAAACTGTCCAATTTTTCTTAAATTGGACAGTTTGTGCATTTTACCTGAAAGTCCTAATTGAAACTATCCAAATTTAATCTCAAATTGGACAGTTCTCAAAAATTAAGGAAAAATAGCTGCGCTGACAATATAGGATTTACTGACAGCTATATAATTAAAACAGAAATCGTATGATCTAGCGCACTAAAATATCCCTAACAAAAGATCAGACAAAAAAAACAAAAGATCTGAAATTGCACGCATGACAGACACGCGTGTTTCGCGCGCGTTCTTACTATTAAATGCAAGCTGTACGCGTGCGTGTACTGTACTGTACAGACTCTAATATAAGTTCTCTTTTTCGTATAGAATACAGTTTCTCGTTACGTTTTACCTTTACCAATTAATGGTTGCAAAGTCAAAAGGCAGAACAGCGATAACATTTGCACAGGTAAGGCGTCAAGTGCAATTAAATTATGCACACTATTCCTCGAATAAACAAGATCAACAGCGAAGGAGTCGCTACTGTACAAACAAGTAAAAAAGCGCTCTCCAGCGTCTTGATCTAATATTAAAGGTAGGCAAACAGTGTAAATCTCACCTTGAGTTGTGTCTCCTTGCTTTCCTGCCGTCAAACTGTCAGTAGCATGGAAAATCAAGCAGGCGTAAAATGCGACATGAAACAACATGCAGACGGCTCGCATCTTCGTCACTGTCGCTCGATCGTCTTTTCGCTTCACACAGTCCCGATAAACAACATTGACTTGTTTGTAGTCTGGTTAAATGTTACTGAAGTGTAGTTTCAAAGTTAAAGAATATCAGACTGTAAATTTTGAGAGCTCAATTCCTCATTTTACATCCGCGTTCTACTCAACCTCGTCACTCAACACAACTGCAGATCAACAACAGAGAAATGCGAAATTGATTTGGTCTCAGTCCCCTATCGAATACTCGCGCTCTTCCAAGTTTTGCCCCCCTCCCCCCCAGCCTCTCTGCCTCCGATCACCCGCCGATTTTTTTTTCAGCCAATAAGGCACAGGTAACCAAAGCGTATGAATGTACTATAAAGGTGGATTTCCACTGTCGCGTTTTTATCCACGCACGTCAACGTACGTAAAAATTATTAATGTACGTAAAAATGAAATTTTACGCGCGCGATTACGTGCGTCGACTTTACGTTGTCCAATTTCCAATGCCACGTTTTTATCTAGGTATTTACGTACGTTACACGCACGTATACGCACGTGGCGATCGTGAGGGTTTTCGAAAAAGGGTAAACTGAGTTCAACTTTTTTCGCGGCTACGCACCGATTTAACCAATCGTGCTTTTGGATTTTGTCACATGACACCTCTTACCATGTGGACGCCATTTTGTTTTAAATCGCCATCGATGTAGATCAATATCAGAGGTAGAAGCACTTCTCATCGAGAAAGTTCGAAAATTTCCAGCAATATGGAACTGACTACAGACCCAAATTACAAGCGCAGTAGTGAAAGGGCGTCAGGTCACGGAGGCTGTGAATCGTGAAGCCGGGAAGGTCTACTTAAATCTTTATTCTCTTTTATATGGTGTCTTTCGGAAGAATTTTTTTTCTCTTGCGCCTTTGCCGTAGGTAAAAACGGAGAAGGAAACGCTTGTCTCCAGCGGGTCCATTTAATTACTTGGCAGCAGGCAAATCAAATTTCATATAGCCGATGCTATATGAAACCAACCGTGCGAACGCGACTCTTAAACGAGCCCATACACAAACAAATCCAAAATCCAGGCTCAACAAATTCTCTTTGTCAACATTCGGTTCACAAACGGTTAAGACTCACGTACGATTCCACGACATACGAAAACTGCAAATGACAAACTAAAAACTGACCTAAATTAGCATATCTCATATACAACCGAAAATAATAAAAATGCCAGGTGCAAACGAAAAATGAACAGCAACGAAAAAACAATACTGAATTAAGCAACTCTAACACAAATAACCCTGTTTGTTGGAGCCAAAATTCAGGATGGTGGGCATTTACTTACGTTCAACGCACGTAAAAAAGAAACGCTGTTTATTACTTTTTACGTGTCAGTGGAAATTTGTCAATGTAAGTTTTTTAAGGTGGCCGAATACAGTTCTTACGTGGCTCAAAGGCGCGCGCTACGATTTTCTGCTTGCGCTAGCAACTCTAAACAGAAACGAAAAGAATTTCCAGCAATTTTACCGCGCTTGACCAAATTTGTATACAAGAGAAACTTCAAAATACTTTCAGATAAGTCTTTAAACCTGAGACGGAAAACAATACGTCAAAAAGGTAGATAAACAACCGACAGAGGAGTTCTAATTTCGTCTTTTATTATCGCTCGCGTCGCATGGCGTCAAAAGGCTGGTTCTCATATGATCGCCCCGATCGTTTCTATCGTCTCTGTCGCTTCAAAAAATTGCTTGCGATCGGGGCGATTATATGAAAACATTACAGAGACAATCGCTTACGTCTGCTACGATCGGGGCGATCACGATCGCTTCGATCGCCCGTGTTCTATCTGGGCGATCGGTCGCAGACCACGGCGATCGCGAACGATTATATGAGAACCACTTTCACAGAGGGAGACGATCGAAGCGATCCAAACTATCCCATGGTGCATCAGTATTGTCCAGAACTACGTTTCCGTTTGGCCTCCCTTTTCCTCCTTCGCCGTAAAACGGCGGTATCCGGTCGTTTAGCCCCCAAGCATATTAGCCCTCAGCAGATTAGCCCCCAACTCAAGTCGATTAGCCCTCAACCCGAAGTCGATTAGCCCTCAATCCGAAGTCGATTAGCCCTCAGTAAGATTGAATAAAACAAACTTAATAAACTATCGAATACTATAAGATACTCGTTCGTTAGCCCTCAGTAAGTTTGTAAAAAAGTAAAATAAGCTTAAGTAAAATCGAATACTAGCCAATACTACAATCAAGGTACTCATTCGTACATACCCGCTTGTATCGTTGTAACCAAACTTAGTTGGCCAGCAACTTCGTTCAGTTAAACAAAGTCTAAACTTACTCTTCTGAGCAGATAAATAATTCTCATGTCTAATACTAGTTTCGTTTTGTTATCATTCTCCCCTCGACCGTACGTAAAGACAGCGTGTAGACTTGGTTCCAATGGATTAACACACGCGTTAATCCACGCGCGGTTCCACACGCGAACTCGCGCTATGAACATGAGATAATAAAGATTTAAACGGCAATAACGAGAAGATTGGAGGCCACGAGGTTTGCTCTTGCATCGAAGACTGCCATAAGCGATATCGGAGTTTTGAAAAAAACACACGTTTGTCGATCAGATTAAAATGGAATATTCATATGCGGGAACAAGGAAAAGATCATGAATTATCTTGTTTGATTAACCCTACAATTTAAACTTTCATGAATATTGAATTTTATTCCGACGCACACACGAGGTTTTTGTAACTCGTTTCTTGAGTTTGGCGCCAAAATAATTGTTTCGGACCTAGGCTTTGACCGGGCACTTTGCATATACCAGACGATCGGGGCGATCATATGAGAACCCTGATCGCTTCCAATCGCTTCGATCGCCTACGATCGTCTCAGTATTTGCAAACGAACGATGCGATAGAAACGATCGGGGCGATCATGAGAACCAGCCTTATATTAGCGCGTGCTCGCATGTGCAATTCAATTCTCTTCGGAGATCGCCAGATTTTGATCCGGATTTTCTCGAAAACCTACCGTACAAACTATTATGAAACTTTCACAATTAATTTAAAGGGGTGAACCACGTCCACAGCAATTTTTTTTTTAAAAAATCGTTATGGTGCCAACCGATTTTCAATTGCGTAGGAAAATGAAATTGAATTGTATTTTCATTTTTCGTTTTTCTTCCGCGCTGTAAAAATGGAATTGAAGTCCCATTTTCAAACTCCATTTTTTTCTCCATGAAAAACGACATCCGAATTTTTCTTTTCGTTTTTCGACTTTCTTTTCCTGGAGGAAAACAGAATTTGAATTCACTTCATGCTTTTCGTTTTTCTATAGCGCTAAAAATCAGATTTGAGTTTTCGTTGTCGTTTCTTGTTTTCTTACGGAATTTGGAAAACAACTTTTAAAATTCGTTTTTCATTTTTCCTTTTCGACTAAACGCATTGAAACAATCTTTGTTTTGGTGGTGGTGTTTCAAACAGTCATGAATACTTATGTGGGTATGTAACTACAATTTACTTCTTCATACGACAGTTTACTTTTTTGAGTTGCAAACATTTTTCCGTGCGCCGTGAACAGCTTCGTCGCTTTGTTTTCGCTTTATTATACCCACATAAGTATTCGTGACTGTTATTCTAAATTTGGAACACATCCTTACCTCCGATACGGCGGCTCGTACTGCGATATCAAGCACTCCATCCGAAGTCGGCATTCTTTTCCTGATTCCTTGGCGATTAGTTTTTAAAACTTGTTGGAAGTAACGTCTGCTTTTTGTATGTTGGGGAATCTTCCTAGCATTTCACTGCTTAACATACCCCGTTAGTGTGTTTGTCAAGAAAGCTTCCTGGAACGAGTCTGACCATTCACGTCAGCGTGATATAAACCATCTACGCGCTGAAAGAAAGGAAATAAAATAAAGTAAAATACACACTTGTTCTTTAAATGAGCAGAAGAAGACGGGCGTGGTAAACGACATCACATGCAACGGTTGCGGAGAGCACTACATTGGCGAGACAGCCAGAACCCTTGGTAAGAGACTGGGTGAACATCAGAAACAAACAACATCTGCTATCTGGGAACACCAGTTACAGGCCAATCATGAGATCGACTGGGAGGGAGTCAAGATTTTTGATTGCCAACGAGGCAGCCGAGCCAAGAGGCGAGGCTGACTCGGCGGCAGAATCATAGAACCGTGCGTGTATAGCCGAAAAAAATCTCAACTTGTGCGTAACTCAAGTGAATTAAGGAATGGGTCAGGCTAAATTTTGGAGGGGGGTGGTCTAATCTAAAAGTTATTCAAGCTTTCGCTTAGAAACTTGCATAAGGTAAAGTGTTTGTACGAAATGTTTCAGTTTTTGGTTTAAAGGTCATTCCTGCTTGGTCACGTGACATACCACACCCAAATTATTGACATAAGTTTCAAACCAAATTTACGAGAACTTGCAGGTATAATGATTGACTAATTTTGATTTCTGTGAATGGCTGTAACTACCAAGTATAAAGAACTAATCGGGGATTTACAAATTTATTTCTTTTGTTTCAATTACAACGTCTTTCCCTTGGAGAGGGACTGGGACTAGGCAAAAATAGGAAATAATGAAGAAATAATAAACATTTTTCAAAATCCCCGTTTAGCAGGACGTTTGGCTAGATAAGGTAAAGGTTTCGAGAGAAAAAACGAGAGTTTTCTTGTACATTTACATCCCGTAACTTAATTGCACATAATTTTACATTTCAGGGCGTGGTCAGTCACGTGACCACTTGGGGATGAGCCAGTCATCGGAAAGTTTCATTTCCAATATAAACAAACAAAAAGAAGCAAAGTTTTTGAGAAAAGGAACAAATCACAAAGAAATGACCAAAACGTCGCATGAGAACAAGAACCATTCCTTAATTCACATGAGAAGGAACTATTTTTAACCATATTTAGGTGTAAGTTAACCCCATATTTGGGTTGTATTGTTCTTCCCAACTGGTTCCCAGTCTCTCACTCCTTGCTAAAGAGCAAATGACCAAAATGGCGTCCACGCGGCTCGCTGTTAAAATTATCCTGGATATAAGTGGTGTCATGAGTATTTCGCTCGTTGGCACTTAGCGATAGGTACAACTAGTAAATAGTCCGTAGAAGTCAAAAGAAAAATCAAGGAAACCAACCACATCAGACGCCAACGGCCAACGTTGAACATAGACGGGGGCTATATTATATGATCTTCCCGCCATTTTCAATCACCTGTTGTCACGTGATTAAACAACTTGCATTCACGTGACAACGTGGAGCTCATTTTCATTTTAATCGCTGATGAAGTCTGTGCGATGCAGTCGAAAGCTTTGCTAAGAAATTTACAGACCTTGTGACAAGAATTATTATCCGATGACAAAATAGCTGTAATGCTTGATAGTCTGGCACTTGTATTAAGACATCACCGTTATCAAATCCATTCTAATCCTTTTAATAATCGTTTTTGCAATTCTGCGGGGGAAAAAAACAGATATGTCCAGGATTGAACGCTAATGAGATGCAAGGCCTACATGAAAGGCATCACAAAGTGTCATCATTGATAAAAGTTCACCAAAACACATACAATTAATTGAAGTAATATGGAAATGTCCAATAACCCAGTCTAACATGAAATACTTGCATTCCATCCTGGATATAAGTGGTGTCATCAGTTTACTTTTTGCAATTTTGTTGATAAGTTGCGGTCTTACACAGAGCAAAAATGTTTGCTCTGCTCTTGGCATAAGAACCGTGCAAACATTTTTGGCATAAGGTAACATGTTGTTAAACATTTGTAAATGATTTAAAGTAGGGCTTTCCACAAGTTGCTCGAGATTTCCCAAAAAGTTGCCCGTAATTTCTTAAAAAGTTGCTCAAAATTTGCTCCAAAAATCCAAAGAAGTTGCTTTTGATTAATAAAAGGTGCTCTAAAGTTGCCAAAAAAATCCTAAACGCTGCTTCGTATCAAGAAAATTTTCTAAACGTATGCGTATTTCCCTTTGATGGTAAGATTTCTAAGCAGTTTTATGCAATTTCACTGCAAAAGAAGTATCTAAATAATATTTTAATTTTAAGGTTTACACGAAAAATCATGAAGATATCGATGACATCATATTTGATTTGTTGACGAGTTTTGTAATGTTTTAATGCAGAATGTACAGGGCAACAGACTGCTCAGAAGAGAAAACATTAAACAATGCGAACATTAATACATTGTCACGCAGACAACAGACAAGAATAAATAAAGCCATCAAGTAAAGATGTTTTGATGTAAATCCTTAGAACTAATATTAAAAGAAATTTATAGTTATCATTAAGAAGATTTGAACTCGAACTAAAAGGGATAAACCCTGAATGAGGACGATCCATTTAAGTCAATTGATCCTAAGTGCTAGGAGATAAGAGATAGCAAAATAGAGACACTAAAGATGCGAAAGAAAAATAAAACCTTAACTTACCGTCCTATAATGCTGTTCATCTCCCGAATCCTTTGGGAAAATAAATAAAAGTTCATAAACAGTGGGTTCCTGTTTTACGTCTTGTTACCTCTAACGTTTTTGCATTTTTACTTCAAAAAAAAAGACGAGGAAAAATATATACCGGTATGTATAAAAAGCTTACCTCAAATGACTCTCCGCATGAATCCTGCAAAAAAGGAGAGAGTTTTCACATTAAGAATTCAAATAAGTGAAATCTTTTGGATTGGACAGTTTGACCAATTCTCTCAAGCAAAACTTTGTTTTCTTAGCAGTAAACTTGCTTTGATTGTGTCACTTAACGTAACTGACACAGTTTCAAACGAGCTGCCATTTTCAGCCACAGTTTTGATGCTAAATTTGATGGGGGAATGGAGTTCAAGATCTGCGACTAAAGCCTGATTAGAAAATGAAAACAGGGCGGTTATAACGAGAGATAAAGAAATTCTTTTGTGCCCCCTCCCCCCCCAAAAAAAAATAAAATAAATGACCTGTGAAAACAGTAGTATCGGGTCATTACTATCGACTTTGTCGCCAGGTAGGCTAAACGTTTTCTTGATTTTCATTCCCCCCTGTAGGAGGGGCAGCGTCACTGTGTTGTGTTTTTGGCAAGACACGTAACTCTCGCAGTGCCTCTCTCCTCCCAGGTGTAGAAATGGGTACTGGCAATTTAATGCTGGGGGTAACCCTGCGATGGACTAGCATTCCATCTACGGAGGAGTAGAAATACTCCTAGTCAGTAAATGCTGCGGAAACAAGGAGCAGCTCCGGCCTGATGGGCCACTACGCCCAAACGCAGACTTAATCTGCCTTACCTAGCAACTCCCAAAAGAAATGACTTCTTACAAGCGACAATCCTTTCCGTGTGTTCTAACTCCCCTACTAAATAACGTAGTTTAAAATTATATTTTGCAGTGTGTCGTTTCATACCTCATCCTCGGAGACCCAGGGGCATTTAGTCGGGGCGAAACAAAGTAAACCCGGAAAAACTCGAAGCGGCGAAAGTTTTCAAGAAGGGCGAAAAGGGCCCCTGGGAAACGAGTTTTTCCAGACCATTTCCAAATGGCTCAGCGATCTTGTATTATTCTGCCCAATAGGCAAACAGTAACTTTAGGGTCACTTTCGTGTGTTCTTACACAGTGGTTGTTGCATCGGCCATATTTTCATTTAAATTTACATCAGAGAGCCGAAAAAGTCGGGAAATCACTTCGGATGTCAAAAGAAAGATATTTCAAGATCCACAGGGAAGTTTTCGTTTGGACCTATCAGAGGTATCGTAAATAGTGGCTCGGCCGATAAAACACGATGCCATTAAATTGCCGGAAATGGTCTGGAGAGACTCGTTTCCCAGGGGCTCATTCTGGGTTTCAGAGTTTTGCGTGCTGAGATTGCCAGGAAGATGCACGTGGCTTGGAGGCGTGCTAGGATTCCCAAAAAGATGCACGTGGCTTGGTGGCGTGCTGAGATTGCCTGGGAGATGCACGTGGCTTGGAGGCGTGCTGAGATTGCCAGGAAGATGCACGTGGCTTGGAGGCGTGCTGAGATTGCCAGGAAGATGTACGTGGCTTGGTGGCCTGCTGAGATTGCCAGAAAGATGCACGTGGCTTGGAGGCGTGCTAGGATTGCCAGGAAGATGCACGTAGCTTGGTGGCGTGCTGAGATTGCCAGGAAGATGCACATGGCTTGGAGGCGTGCTGAGATTGCCAGGAAGATGCACGTGGCTTGGAGGCGTGCTGAGATTGCCAGGAAGATGCACGTGGCTTGGAGGTGTGCTGAGATTGCCAGGATGATGCACGTGGCTTGGAGGCGTGCTGAGATTGCCAGGGAGATGCACGTAGCTTGGAGGCGTGCTGAGATTGCCAGGGAGATGCACGTGGCTTGGTGGCGTGCTGAGATTGCCAGGATGATGCACGTAGCTTGGAGGCGTGCTGAGATTGCCAGGGAGATGCACGTGGCTTGGAGGCGTGCTGAGATTGCCAGGATGATGCACGTAGCTTGGAGGCGTGCTGAGATTGCCAGGGAGATGCACGTGGCTTGGTGGCGTGCTGAGATTGCCAGGAAGATGCACGTGGCTTGGTGGCGTGCTGAGATTGCCAGGAAGATGCACGTGGCTTGGAGGCGTGCTGAGATTGCCAGAAAGATGCACGTAGCTTGGTGGCGTGCTGAGATTTCCAGGATGATGCACGTGACTAGAAGGCGTGCTGAGATTGCAAAGGAGATGCACGTGGCTTGGAGGCGTGCTGAGATTGCCAGAAAGATGCACGTGGCTTGGTGGCGTGCTGAGATTGCCAGGAAGATGCACGTGGCTTGGAGGCCTGCTGAGATTGCCAGGATGATGCACGTGGCTTGGTGGCGTGCTGAGATTGCCAGGATGATGCACGTGGCTTGGAGGCGTGCTGAGATTGCCAGGAAGATGCACGTGGCTTGGAGGCGTGCTGAGATTGTCAGAAAGATGCACGTGGCTTGGAGGCGTGCTGAGATTGCCAGGATGATGCACGTGGCTTGGAGGCGTGCTGAGATTGCCAGAAAGATGCACGTGGCTTGGAGGCGTGCTGAGATTGCCAGAAAGATGCACGTGGCTTGGTGGCGTGCTGAGATTGTCAGGGAAAATGCACATGGCTTGGAGGCGTGCTAGGATTGCCAGAGAGATGCACGTGGCTTGGAGGTGTGCTGAGATTGCCAGGAAGATGCACGTGGCTTGGAGGCGTGCTGAGATTGCCAGAAAGATGCACGTGGCTTGGAGGCGTGCTGAGATTGCCAGAAAGATGCACGTGGCTATGAGGTGTGCTGAGATTGCCAGGAAGATGCACGTGGCTTGGAGGCGTGCTGAGATTGCCAGAGAGATGCACGTCGGTGGCTAAGAGGCGTACTGAGATTGCTAGGAAGACGCACATGGCTTGGAGGCGTGCTGAGATTGCCAGGGAGATGCACGTTGGTGGCTAAGAGGCGTACTGAGATTGCTAGGAAGACGCACATGGCTTGGAGGCGTGCTGAGATTGCCAGGGAGATGCACGTTGGTGGCTAAGAGGCGTACTGAGATTGCTAGGAAGACGCACTTGGCTTGGAGGCGTGCTGAGATTGCCAGAGAGATGCACGTAGCTTGGAGGCGTGCTGAGGTTGCCGAGAAAGCGCACTTGACTTGGTGGCGTAACATTTCCTAGTGCATGCATCGGTGTCGGGTAGCCATTAGTGATAACACCAGGTGAAGTGAGCATATGTGTTGAATAAGCTGTGAACATAAGAATAAATACGTTTTTTAAACCGCTAGCAACATAACGTACTTTTTCTTTGATAAATTAGGCAGTCGGGTATTAAGATGCCTACAGTCCATTTCTCTTTCTAAATCCAGTTTTAAACGCTGTAAAGGGGAGGTTAAGGATTACTTGGTGATGTTGCCAAATGGAAACGCGAGAGTGGTGACAAAAATTGTCCCATCTATAAATGGTTTTGATTGTTCACAGTAGAGCTTTTGTCCTATCCTCCTTCAACGCGCGTCTTGTGCTTGCCTCGCGCGCATACTGTACATCACAAGAGCATCTTAAACTTACCTTTCGGTTGTCCCCGAGCTTGAATGTTGTCCAGCATTCCAAAAATCTGTTCGGGAGCTCGACTGCTTGTCCGGTTAAACGGCAGCAACAATTGAAAATCAGAATCACGGTTACTTCAAATGTCAAGTTTCTTAAGACTTTCTAAAATATTATAATGGACTGGACTTATAGCAAGGATGATGACAAAACTTCCTCCACCAAGTGGCCAGGAATATACCCTGTTTGACCTGAAATTACAGGTAAAATGAACTTGAATTAAGAGAAGTCTCTTAAAAAATCTCCCGAGTTGTAGGGTGGGAAGGGAGGGGGAACTTTAGAATGTGTTAAAATATCGATATAGAAAACAATTAGGTCAATGACTACTAGAATCCTGGATCCGCCCCAGACGTTGCAACTACCAAAACGACAAACGACTCGTCCTAGACAATAACTCATTTTCACCACAGACACAAAATTAGCAATTGACTACAACAAATAAAAAGCGTTGCTATAGCGAACTAAATCACCGAAAGAAATATGAAATAACAAATGTTCCTTATAAACTTCTCACATTTGTAGTGGCCCTGAGTAAAAGTCGAAAACCACAAACTGTTCTTCCGAATGTTGAATAGGCGGGATGCTTTCAGCACTGACTCCCGTGAAATATAAACAAAAACTTTATATTCCGCACAGCCGTAATTGATACGGCACGCATAACAAACACGTCTCGCTCTGTATCTATGGAAAACATTTATTCCTTGACAGACTTGACAGGTTTTCAAATTTGGAAAAGAATGAACTAAATTACCATGCAACGCATCAAAAGGAAAGTGCGATAAGTGTCCTATTAAAAGTGAAATTGGAGACAAAGTGGTTGCCCCAACTGAAATCGATCTCCAAGAGAGTTCTTTATGACATTTTTGGTAGTTCTCTGCCATTGCAGTAATGTCAGTTGTCCAGGCTTGGATTTCGCTCGTACGCCGGAGCACACTGCTGGGATGTATATCAGCTTTGTGCGTCATATGTCTTCTTTTTAAAATGTGTTTTTACTTCGAAGTCATTAACTCTTGGAACACGTCGCATCGCAGTGGCTACGTAAATGAGAAGTAAGTTCTTTCATTCTTTACTTAGTCCTTTTTTTAACAGAGCAGGAGGTCTGAATGGGAGAATCTTGACCTCGATCACGAGTACAGACCTTACGCCGTTTTGGCATTAAACAAAGCATTCCTCACAGAGATAAAGTGACGGAAATGAAAATACCTGATTTTGTTTCAACTAAAAACATATTTAATTATATTGTATTTACAAATTTTCAACTCAAAACTATATTCTTTTCAAAATCTCAGCCTCGGGTTTATTCTTAAAATATTCTTAAAAATTTGCTAATTTCAGCCTCGATATTCTTATAAACTAGATTCTTATAAAATAAAAAGAGTGTACATGGCCAACCAAGAAAACTTAAATTCGCTTTTAGTACTCGCGTACTTGCGAACCGTGCGATGAAACATTTGGACAAGAGAAGGTCGAAATTACCGGCAAGTTTTCAATTTCTCTATCCTCTTTCATTGACTGACAGAATATTCTTACAGGAGTTAAAGTCGCTTTAATTGGTGTTGACTGCTTTTAACTTCTGGCCTTGCAAATATTTCGCAATTTCATCTCTAGTTGGTATTTTGACTGCAAAGTTTGCTCGTTCTCTTAACTTTTTATTCTCGTCAAAGTTTTTGGCTCTTCCGTTTAGTAGTTTAAGCCGAAATCAGTCATTGTTCCTGTGCATTTGTTTGTAACTTTCTCACAGCAAATGTAACCGGTCTAGATGCCGGTCTGGATGGGAAAATCTAGACCGCGGTCAACACCGATTTTAGCCAATCAAATTCGTGAACTCGGTAGTTCCCAGTCCTTGTGAGACAGGGGCATATAATAATGAGCAATATTTGGGGACTGCCAAATTGAGAGACTTTCCCCAAACGAGAGCTCTTCGCGCTTATTAATAGTCTATTTTCGTGTCCATCTTGTAATTATAAACTCAAACAGTCTAATTTGTAATATTTTTTTAATCTCCGTTTTCCTGTATTGAAAAGGGGCTTTGTCGTCATGAAATTAAAACAGACGACGAATGTCCCTATTGTGGCGAGCACGACGCAATCAATTATACATTTACTGAATGCCAATTTGTCGTAAGTTACGAAAAAACTACTCCGCCCAAAATTACTTTAAGTGACAAGTACATATACAAATGTCATAAGTAATGTAATGCCGTAAATGAAATAAGTTAAGTAATACAATGTGCTGTTGTACTTTAAGGAACATATGTAAATATATGAGACATATCCAAGGTAATGAAATATATTGTAGTGCAAGGAACATACGTAAGTAAGATGGCAAACGTAAGAAATGTATAATGTCAGAGCAGCAAACAAATGTATGTGAAATAAGTAAGTAATATATAAGAAAAATCTAAACAATAGTCGTGCAGAAAACAAATAAAGTTAATTAAAAATTAATTTCCTGTCAAGTTGCTGTCATAAACGCCGGGATCTTCCACAGCCGGCTTGAGTAGCAGTTTTAAAGAGGCTATATCACGCAATTTTAGGCAATTTCGGCACTGACCATCTGGTCATAGAATTAACTGATATATCACAATAACGGTTTAAGACTATAGAATAACTCAAACGAAACACAGAAAGGCCAAAAAGGGGCATGGATGGGCAAAATTCGAGAAGGATTGCGTTCGGGTAAACTTGAAAAACGTCGGCCCGACTTTTTCAAGTTTGTCTCAATTTGTATGAAAGTGTCATTTACAATGCTTGAAAATCATCCTTGTTTGTTGTGTGGCCGTGATTTAACCAATAAATGACTTTTGCTCTTCAAATTTGAAGTTTACAGCTCTAAATTAACGAAAATAAATAAAATTACCTAAAATACCGTGACCTAGCCCCTTTAAATTACATGAAACCTCAGCGATAATAGGAGAATAGTACGCATTAAATAAAACATATAACACCTATAACTCAGCGAGGAACTCCTTTCGGATGACGAAACACACGTTTCCACCCGCCTCATTAGCATTCTTTATTTAACGCCAAGTAAAAAAAAACAAATGTTTCTCGTCCCCTCCAGCTTTTCATTTTTTGGGGCCGTCTCTCTTTTATTATTATAGGGAAAGTTAGAACGAACAAAAACCAACAGGCGTTACTCCTCATTTAAGTACAAAGAAAATTCTGTAAGACATGGCTTTTGTCTGCGTTTTAATACGAACTCAGGCCAAAATTTTAAAGCCTCGGCACTTTAGGTCCGTACTGTCTAGGTCAATTACCTTGCAGGATTTATTTTGCAAGTTCGTTTCTGGAGAATTTGACGTTGGAGGAAATAACAAATAACAAAAAAAAGCGCCCGCCCGCTCTCTTTTCTATTGAAATCCAGACGAGAAATATTTGGGTTTTTTTTTACTTGGCCTAAAGAAGGGATTTTTATTAGTACAAAGTGCATTAGGTTATGTATTACCATTGATTCAATGTAATTATGAATAATTATTTGTAATTTTTTTTTACAATGTTTTATTTTGCTTCGACAGGTCAAAAGCCAAAGCCAAGATAGCTTCACGCGGACCAATTGAAAACCTGGATATGATGCAAAAGTGCTCTCCAATACAACACGTACTTTACCTCAAGACACACAAAACAGCATCCAGTACGTTAGCCAATATTTTTTACCGTTATGGCGACTCCCGGGACCTTTCATTTGTCCTTGGTAAAGGTACGTTCATTGGTTGGCCTGAACGCTTTCAGCTCTCACACACTCTCCCTTTTGATGGAACCCGACCGAATTTCCTGTGCACTCACACCAGGTTCAACAAAAGGCCAATGAATTTTCTGTTTCCGAAAGAAACCAGTAAATACATAACAATCATCCGAGACCCCGTGGACCAGTTCGAGTCAGTTTTTAATTACGTGGGCTTTGGCAAAGTTCATGGTTTCGGTCAAGACCCAACAGAGTCTTTGAAAGCGTTTCTCAAGAAAGGAATAGAATTTAAAGATATGTTCAAAACCCCGGCATCTTGTTTGGCCAGAAATCCCATGTCGTTCGACTTGGGTTTGGACTACAGGTTTTACCAGAACGTTACCGCTATCAAAGAGTATATTTCGTTTCTGGAGAAGGAATTTGATTTGGTTCTGATATCCGATTATTTTGATGAATCTGTGGTGTTAATGAAGCGCTTACTTTGCTGGAAATTCGATGATATCCTCCACATTAAAACCAACAAAAGAATTGACAAAGAAAGAGCTGATGGCTTGAGCGACGACGTTGAAGAGAACATCAAAAGATGGAACAAAGCCGACACGTTACTCTACCATCACTTTAACCAGACATTTTGGCGCAAAATACAAATGGAAGGGAAAGGTTTTTACGACGATCTTGCAACTTTTCGTCGCAAGAAAGAGGAAATAAAACGTTTGTGTTTTACCAACGAAACAAGTAATCAATTAGTTTACCCCAAGAAATATGTAAAGGTATTTAATTTAAAACAGAACTTGTCAGGAGAGACGAAAGTGAAATGTGAAAGAATGGCGAGATTTGAAAATTTGTACCTTGCGTATTTAAGGGAGAAACGAGAATCAAAATTAAGAGGTATTTTCCGTGCAGAGCCAGAGGAAGACGAGCAAGAAAAACTTAGCTGGGACTTGGCAAATGAACTAAGATACGATCCTGTTTAATTAATTAACACTAACTAACAAGCAAACAAACAAACATTGTAGCAGTAGATTGCACTAGAACATGGGAGATGGAGGGAGAGACCAGGGGAAACAAAACTAAAGAAAGAAAGTTTAGAGCCAGGAACTTAACAAGGGAGAGAGAGGTTGCAAAACCGAAATTGTAAAATAAACATTTTGTAAAGTAGGCACAAAGCTTCAGCTCCTACATCCTACTACTAAATAAATAAGAACACCAGAAAAAAGCCGCAAAGAAACGAATGGCATGACAGCGATGTCAGTCTAAAATGGTCGAACTCTGTAAAATCGTGTCCTTGAAAACAATCTTTTCTCCGCATTCGAATCGACAACCCACCCTATTGGCCAAGATGCTGTTAGTTTTCTAAGAGTCGCGCAAATCGACCTTCGGTATGTCGGGTCGACATCAAAGCAGACGAATCGTCTCGAATCGATCGAATCGACAGCATTTTTAACCCACCCTATTGGCCAAGATGCTGTTAGTTTTCTAAGAGTCGCGCAAATCGACTTTCGGTATGTCGGGTCGACATCAAAACAGACGAATCGTCTCGAATCGACAGCATTTTTAACCCACCCTGTTGGCCAAGATGCTGTTAGTTTTTTAATTGTCGCGCAAATCGGCTTCCGGTATGGCGGGTCGACATCAAGGCCGACGAATCGTCTCGAATCAATAGAAAAGTTACTGTTATTTTTTGAAGTCTTGCGCAAATTGACTTCCGTTGAGTCGATTCGTCAAGTGAAATAGTCGAATCAACCCAGTTTGGGTGTACTGGACAACCCTCCATTTGCTGAATAGGTGTCCTTAATCAGATTTTGCAGTTTTGCAAAATATTCCGTCTCTGATCATGTAGAAAAGATAAAAGTTAGCTGAACGTATGTTTAATTCATATCACATTCCCAAGCTTTAAATGAAATGTATATTCGCCTTAAGGATTACCACACATTTCTTTTTATGTTAGTTTTGAGAGTCTAGTATAGCTGGTCTCAGAAAGAGCCTACATCTTAACTAGAGATAGCCGTTGCTTTTCGCAGCAAGAAAACATAACTTTACTGTGGTGTAAATTTCGATTTAAGCAGCTTTACGCTACCTTTATTTTTTTACACTCAAGCTTAAAAGTTGTTAAAGAGACAACTTTACTCAGTTTAAGTCAAAGTTTACACACGGTAGCGTAAAGGTCGGTTTAACGACCTTTACCAACATTTAATTGCTAGCTTAAAGTTGGATAATCAACTTTGATTTTCTGTTAATCTCTATTTCGTGATTTTGGACCGTTTTGCAACGCTAAATAGTGGATTTTATTGGTGGGGGGGGGGTGAATCTGCTTAGAAAAAATCATCATTGAATGAGGGGTATCAAATGGTCTTTGCGAGCATTTGCGAGCATGCGAGCACAGCGTTATTCTTTGCGAGCACGAGCATTGACAAAAATTAGCCTTGCGAGCAACGAGCACTTTTCAAAAACCTACCTCCACTAAAAACCGAGCATGCGAGCACTTGTAAAAATGTGCGAGCACGAGCAAACGAGCACCCACTAAAATTTTGCGAGCATTGCGAGCACTGCGACATTTTGAGGGACCATTCTTGACTCCTTGAATGCATGTGCGTAACCAGTGTCAGTTTCAAACCACGTGTTACAAGTTACAATCCCTGAAACGCGGAGGTGGAGTTCTAATCATTTTACAAATCAGAGATATTACAGCCTTCCAAGGAAAACTAAGAAAAGAAACTGTACTGAAGAAATTCTGTTAAATAATGGTATTATTTCGTCATAACTTTTACAGTAATGCGAGTTTCATCAAAACGATACGTCACATTAAGCATATTTCAAAACAGTTCTAAATCTATATCTTCGGTTTTGAATCTTTTAGATTTTTTTTTAGAGGCGACAATTTAAAATGCATTCAAATAAAGTATGAATATAATACCGATCATCACTGGTGTTTTGACCTCGTTCGCTGGAGGCGGTGGGCTTTCCTTTGGTTTATTCCAAAATCCCTCATTACAATAAGGAATACAGATCAGCGCTACCGCTTGAAGAAAATGACTCCTTTGCATTTTGGACGCGAATGAAGTGTTGATTGTGACTTGCGTTACAAAGCTTTCGTGTAATAAATATAGCATATGCAAGATAAGTGATCTCTTGTATGTTACTAACCAATCACAGGCTAGAGATATTCAGCTAGGTTGTCAGTTGTCCATCAAAACAAAAGATGCAAGAAGAAAAGCACTAGAAGCTGATTGGGTAAAGATTAACTCAGGGAATCAAAGAACAATACAGAATGCAATGGGGCCGATAAATATAAATATGATGTTTTATGTTTATTTGCTTTATTTCACTTTCAATAAGACGCTGAAACACCAGTCGTGATATTTACGCGAGCTTACGCGTTTCTTTTGTTCGTTTGTAACATGATACTTTTGTTTTTCAGCCAAACACTGCAACATGGTACTTCCGTTTTGTTTGTTTGTTTGTTTGCAAATACGGCGACATCGATGGTAGTTACTTTACTTCCAATAATAAAACCAAATATAACAGAAGTTGTCGATCAATCAAAGAAATGTTTTTTCGGTTAATGAAGTATAAGGGTCACCTTTTCTAAGAAAACAGCGCTGCCATGCGGCGCGACTTAGCGGGTTAGCGGAGGACAACCCACAAACACACCAACGCAAAAGTGCATTCTGCATCAAAAGAACCTTCCAACAGTACTTTAAATCGTTGAGTATGCCATGTATGCTGTTCATGGTGTTTCGGATTTTTAAATCTGTAGATGAAACCACAGCTGGCTGTGGTCATGAGAGCTATTTAGCAGTACTTTCAGTTGGCATGGTCCTTTAAATATCCTGTACAAGGTGGTTCGAACTCTGTTAAGTTTGTGGGTAAAACCCTAGTGTCTGGCCATTCAAATAAAAGCTATTGAGCAATACTTTCAGGTGGTACAGTTAATTCTGCTGTACACGGTGGTTCTAACATTTGAGTCCGTGGACGAGACCCAATTGTGTGACCATTCAAATGAAAGCTGTCGATGATAAGTTGAAAGAAGCTACACAATTTTTTACGCAAAACACCATTTGAAATCACAAGTTTAATTTCAAACATGGAGTGACGAAACTTACCAAAATGGGTAAGAAGAGGATCAGTTACAGCTATATAAACGTAGTTAGAATAGCAGAGTCTTTATATAACTGAACACGTTTTCATCGCTAAGCACGTCATTATGCTTCAGAGATGGATACTGCTTCAATGTGACGTTATATGGCTGCCGCTGACTCCACTTACTGCAGGCCTCCAGACTGCGTCTATTAACCGTGCCATCTCCGTCACCATACACCACGTGTGGTCGAGCATCCGGGAACTTCTTTTCGCCGAATACGAACCTCGCTGCCGTGTTCACACCAGTTCCATACAAACAGTGCACGGTTACATTTGGAGAATGCTCCGTTAGTGGGTATGTCAGGTTTTCCACCATTTTTCGCAGTGTTATTCCAAGTGGGAACCCGATATCTTTAAAGAAATCAGCATAGTCGTTAACGGTGTATACACGCTCTGGTGTTTTTACTAAGACTTCATCCGCTGACCATAACTCGCGGCTCGGAAGCAAGTATACGTTGCTCGAGTACGTGCGTTGTTCGTCTCTGAACTTCAACGGGCTCACGGGGAATTTGAGGATGCCGGGAGTAATTCCGGAAGAATACAGTTTGACTGTCGCTGCAAAACCGCCCCAGACTCCTAGCGAGGCAAAAATTGAAAAAATTGCAGAGTTTGAGTGGTTTCTTATGAGTAAAAGTAGTGGCCATGCAAACACAGTTAAGGCAAGACATCCAAGAGCCAATCAGAACTCGACGAAAACACGCAGCAAGCGCGTGGCAAACGTGGGAAAATGTGCGTAAACCAAGTTATGATTGTTTTTTTTTTTTTGCACCTGATTGGTCTAAAAAGGTTAGCAGGTTTGCTCTGATCCATAACATTTATTTAAAGCCACTACAGTTCGACCTCTATTAAGCGGCCACCCTCGGGACTTTGAAAAGTGGCCGCTTAATAGAGGTTGGCCGCTTAATAGAGGTACAATATAAATTGGATAGGAACGGCAGTAAACATGATTTTATTGACTCTTTATAGCAAAATGCTTTTAAAAAGTGAAAATATATGAAGATAAATCCAAAATTCATTGTAACAAAACATCAAGTGCATTTCCAGCCCATGCATAGTTCTAGCTCTAACACAGAGGGCACGTAGTTGAAATGTACAGTATTTCTTTGGGTTGAGATGTACAGAAAAACATGCAAAAAATCGTTGGCAAGTTTCTTAGGCCTTTTTGCATCAACAGTTAGTATGTGAAAAAATTTAGCTCAAAATATTTCACGGACGATATATATCATCTGTCACCATTTCGCTTGGAATTATAATTTGCTGGCCGCTTAATGGAGGTAAAAAAACATATAAATAATACACTTGAGACAGCAAAAAGGTGGCCGCGGCCGCTTAAAAGAGGTGGCCGTTGAATAGAGGTATCAAATACAGAAGCTTAGTGACAAATAAATCGGGACCGATTAATGGAGGGTGGCCGCTTAATAGAGGTCGGACTGTAGTTTCCGATGTTATAATTAAGATAACCACGTCCCACGTGTTTTTGCAACCAACCATAGAGCTACTTGCTTATAGAAAACCACCACAAACAAATAAATTAAATACTTTTGCCATAAAACCTTTTAACAAGTTATAAAATAAAATATTTTAAAGGGGGTCATTTTAGATTCTCAAAACTGAGGCCCTTAAGCTTTAGAGATTTTCAGTTTTTCAATTAGTCCTATGGTGTTTGATTGAAATGACGATTGTTAACTGATAGTTTTAGTCGCATAATTACAAGGTTCTGGAAACAACAACAATTGTTGACAATTGTTAATAGTTTTAATAGCATAAATATAAGGTTTGGAAAACATTCTTGGATCATACAAATAGTTTGATTTTGAGAATAGTACTCGTTAGGAAGTAGGATGACCAATTATGTCGTGAATGGAAGTAGACTTAATGAACAAACTTGAAAACATGAGACGTAATGCTATCAAATACGAGAAGCAAATGTTTCATCACATTTCCAAACACGGCGAGGAGAGTTGAAAATACGACGCGCAGCGGAGTGTTTTTCGAGAAATTCGAGGTGTTTGGAAATGTAACGAAACACTGTTTCAAGTGTTTGACATATTTTCTCAATCGAAACTTAAACTAAGGAGAAAGTTGAGAAATAAAATCACAAAAATCTATGCTAGTTTAGAACACATTTTTTTAACATTTTCACGGTTATGATTTCTCTTTTAAGAATTACGGTTCAAAGTTTAGAACATCAGTAAGGTTTCTTTGAAATTTTACGGTTTGCTTTTCGGTCATTTTACTAATACCTCGCCATAATGGAGTCGTTCCTTACCTGAGAGAGTAATCCACTGCAGAATATATTTATCCTTCCAGTCTTTAGTTTGCTTGTTCAGGAAAACTAAAGTATAAGGACATCCGAAGCTGTGGCCCATCAAAGTGATTTTCTTGTTGCCATTTGCTGAATAGGTGTCTTCGATCAGTTTCTTCAGTTTTGTAAAATACTCCGGCGCTGATTCTAAAAAAGAAATAAAAAAATGGAAGTTCGTTGAGCTCATATTCAACTCACGAAAGAAAATATTGAAAGAAAATGTTTAGTCTCCTCAGTGAATCAGGACAGTATCTTCTTGTTGACTAATAATAAGTCTGGTCTAATAAGTCAGTTGATGTTTTAATTTTCTTTTTGAAAAAATATCTAACGTGGAATTCCACTTAGCTAAAAGCCACTTTACAGGAAGCCCACAGATAAGTAAACAAATTAACAAAAGGGAACATAAACTAAGTTTAAACTTAGTTAAAAATCAGGAATACTTAACGTGCTTCTCTTATCTCAATTAACTTCATCCCAAAGGGCTTTGCCCTTGAAAATTGGGAGAGGCGTTCATTCCTAAACGTCATTTATGACTTTCATCGCGCGCCAAGCACGCACTGTTCACGTGCTACTTACCAGGCCCATACCGGAAGTCGTACGGAGCCCCTCTGACGCTCACACCTCGTTCGTATCCCCAAGAAACCAGCCTGTCCACCATTGGTACAAAATACTTTACCAAGTTGTCGGTGTCCAAGTATTCTATTGAACTGGTGTCACCAAATCCGGGAACTCTCGTTTCCACGCCAGGCGCGTTCTTCATAGTCTTGGTGCCTTCGTCATACACAAGCCTAAATTTCATTGGAGGAGTGGGAACAGCATTGCTTACTACGATTTCCAGTTGAGTGCGACGCGAACAAAGTTTGGTGACGAAGTTTCAACATAACAACGGCATTGTTGTCAAGGGCAAACTTCTCTGTTACCATTGGTAACAAATTTGTTTTTGTAACTGTCTTGCTCGACAATCTCGATGCTTAAATAAATACAAACACTACAAATATCGTCAGCAACACTTTATTACGCTTTCAAATAAAAAATATATACACAGAGACAACGATAAAAGAAACAAATAACGAAATATATTATGCCTTAGCTGTTTTATATCGACAGTAACAGATCTGTGTTGAGAGTTGACGTCATGTTTAACGTGCGTCACTTTACCTTCCTCGTTAGAGTTACTGTTCAACTGAAATTTCATCGTTTTCCAACTCCAGGGATTTTCTAGCAGCTTTAAGAATTCCTTCAGCTTTAAATAATATATCTTTCTCAAGTGCAAAATGAATAATTCGCGAACTGAAATGAAGAACATTTAGCGCTTCGTAAAGCTGACAAAAGCTAACACCATTTCGGATCGAAATTTCAAAATATTAGCCAATCAAAAAATTGCTCAATTAAAACTGACGCCATCTTGGATCGAAATTAGCCAATCAAAAAATTGCTCTGTTTCCCGAGAGGTCCTCCTTGTATAAAAGAACAATGGCGGTCAGTACCTGTTTACGACAGTTACCAATGGAAACAGAGAAGTTTGCCCTTGACAACAATGCCGTTGTTATGTTGAAACTTCGTCACCAAACTTTGTTCGCGTCGCACTCAACTGGAAATCGTAGTAGCAACCCGACCTTTGAGTGAGAGCGAGGCTAGATTTGACTTAGTTTTAATGGAAAACTTGCCGAATTTTGTGTATTTTAAAAAAGCATAAAAATAAAGTTGTCATGTTTAAAACTAAGTTCTTGTACATAAAATCTCATGCACCCAAAGGATGCTCCTAGCGCAGTTCGCAATAAACGTCACTCATTGACTGGGTCAGGCAATCTTTGAAAAGAAATCAGTGATAGGTACGAGGCGGCACGAGAGAAAGTTTCGTTTATCAATATACAGCGCTTACAAGAGGAACGCAACCAATATGGAATTAATCAAAAACATTTTCTGAGGAAGAACCGACGTCATCATAAGGAAAAGTGGCGTCGGGGAAGGGGGCAAGGCTTCTTGAGCTAATTTTGAAGCATAGTTATTTCTATTCGCGAAAATGTTTCCGTCACCTCATGTTATCCGCCCAACAGTCTATGGCATAAGGTAGAAGCGAGGATTTCTTGAACCATAATGTGACGAAAACTGAAGTTGTTTTGGAACAGTACCAGTGCAAAAAACTTGGTTTGTTGAGCTTTGCTTCCAGTTGACTTCCCCCTGTACCTGGCACTGAGGAGAGAAACAGAGAGATGAAGTCCTTCGGCGCATAGAAAACTTTTACACTACCTAAATTTTTAAAATTCGTCGTTCTTAGAGCAGTTTTCAATTGAGTGTCGTAAAACCAAAACCAAAGTAATTTCTCTGGCCAATCACAAAGGACACAGACAATCCAGTGAACCAATCAAAACTCGAAGCAAATACATGTAGCCGGCACGAAGCGCGGGAAAACGTGCGCGAGCGAGACACGATTGGTTTTGGTTTTAGTTCTGATTGGCTTAGAAAGTGGCGCGAGATTTTTAAGCCAATCACAAAGCGTAGTAATGCAAAACCAAAGCAAACGCAATTTACTTTCGACACTAAAGTGAAAACCGCTCTAATCCCTCTTAATCTTGCCCAATCTTAACCATTCTTGTTCCTTTCTGGTTTTTATTACCTCTTTGGTATTTTTTACCTTAGTAAAATGACTTTCTATTTTACATTTCCAACGTCCTAAGCGGCCTTGACATCTACATCTTGCACAAAACCATCGCTCACAATGTTACGAAAGCTGCAAATAAGTTCATCAAAACACACGAAAGAAGTTTAAAAACCTCACAAATAACACTGTTCTCCCGTTCACCTCAAACGAAGTTGTCACAAACCTCTCTTCGTTTGTTTTCACCACTGAGTAGTTAGATGCGCTCAAATATGGCCTGACACACTCAATCTGCCCACCGTCTATCAACAAGACCGACATTTTTACATGCTTTGAACTGATCAGTCGAAGGCTGATCAAGAATCTCAAGGAAAGCAAGGACACTGGGAGGGTAGTCACGGAACTGTCACATCTTGCACACCTCCTTTTCGTCCGATAGTATCTTCCATTGGGACGTACAATTACAACCTAGCACAGTTTTTAAGCAACCTCCTCCAGCCTCACATTCCTCCTCAATATGCAGCCACGGACACTTTCACATTCGTCCGTGAAATTAATGGTTTTTCTATGAAAGGGATCATTTGATGCTGAAAGTCTTTTCACAAACATCCCTTTGGATGAATGTATTGACCTGGCGGTAGATCACATCACCAAAGGAAGGGAAGGATCAAACTAACCGCCACTGAGCTCAAGAAACTATACAATCTAGCGACGGCGGAATCTCATTTCTTATTCAAGGGAACATTTTACGACCAAATTGATGGTGTAGCCATGGGCTCCCCTTTAGCCCCTGTTCTGGCCAATCTTTTTATGGGACACCATGAAAAGATATGGTTGGAGCAGTACAACGACTCTCAAGTGTTATTTTACCGTCATTATGTAGACGACACATTTTGTCTGTTCCACTCCGAGCGGGATTTCAACCTTTTTTCTGACTTTATTAACAGTCGACACCCTAATATTCACTTTACTGTAGAGAAGGAAGTTAACCACGTCCTGCCCTTTCTTGATGTCCTCAAAGACAACAAAACTCCACCCTTTTCCGTTACTTCCACTTATCGGAAAAAGACCTTCACAGGTGTACTGCTCTCCAATTTTTTGAGTTTGACACCCCTCAGCTACAAAATTGGGCTGGTCAACACCCTTATTGACAGGGCTTTTAAAATAAACAACACTTGGTTAGGTTTTCATCATGATATCCAGAATTTGTTTGTTATCATGCACAAGAATCTATATGCTGAGCACGTTTTAAATAAGATGATTAACAGTTATATAACTAAGGCGGTAGAAAGGGACGGCGCACGACCTATAAACGTTGTCGAACAACAAGAATCGCTGACCTTTCACTTCAAGTTACCTTATATTGGACGGTTCTGTGTAGCACAACATAGGGTACGCAAACTTGTAAACAGATTTTGTAAGCCCATTGATATCAAACTTGTTTTTCAACTTTTTCAAACATGTTCCAACTACGTTCGGCCATATGCACGTGTCAAGCATCATGTTCCAACTACGTTCGGCCAGCGGTTCATCAAAGCAGTCGATTGTCGATCGTGGACAGTTCGAAAGTTCCATAATGATTGTGAAAGTGGCTTTTTTCAATCGGAATCCTCATATTTAACTAAATCCTAACAATTCATCACTGTAACTCATATATCCTTCTAAAGAATAGTATTGTAATCGTAAAAAGCTACCTGGAGAAATTGAGAAATCCTCGTGCCGTTTCGGTACGCTCTCGTTCTTACTTCGTGCTTCGGAAAGTCTTACTTACATTACATTACACTTACTTACCCAGACCGTAGCAAAGTGGTTACCTTGGTAACAACAAAAACGAAACCTTTCAACCTCCCCTCCCTCCAGAAAAAATACCGAAAATTGCCAACTGAATTTTAAACACGAAAATACAACATAAATACAAGTGCGGTGACCGACTACAAAGCTTAAAGTCGACACCAAAGTTCTGTCTCAACATCTTAGCACTTCGCGCCATATTTCAGAGAGGGTCTGGATGGGGTTAACTGACAACTGACAAATGGCCAAAATTTTAAATGACAACTGACAAATGGCGTAAAATTTAATAAAATTTGTAGTGGGTTTTACTGACAACTGGCAAAGGACTTGATTGTCCTTAATATCCTACAAAACACGTTGTAAATAACAATGTTTGACTCTTTTCGTCAAAAAATGTCAGAAATATACAGTAACGTTTTTATACTAAACCTTGACCAATCTTAGCAGCAGGATGCTAGTGTCATGTTTCGTTAATAATTTACCTTATGGCCCATTTACGTATTTCACCTATTTACGCTGGTCGCGCGCCAGCTAACACCATTGCTGCTATAAAATGTCGGCATTAAATACGACATTTAAACGACATAGAAGCTGTGAATACGGTTCACCTTGATGTATTCCTTGGCCCGAAGGAATTTGCCAGCAAACACGTGAGCTTGGAGATTTCGATTGGCACCAACGGGGCGTGCCTACACGTGCCTATTTTTTCGTACTGTGAATCATTCGGGAACGGTAACCTTAACAACTCCTGGGTTACTCTTTAGACTAACGTGACTTTGGGTGTAAACTTCATGATCAGTAAAGTAAACATTCATAAGACTTCGCGCCAACATTGTAAATCTTTGAAAGACATCGAGTCGACTTCGGAAATGTTCGGAAGACCTCGCGCCAACTTCGGAATACGTCGTCTCAACTTCGGAAAGAAGAGTGGAGGTGGAGCAATCGTTCAATCACAATCAAGTTGTTTTGTTGAGTGTACTATAACAATGATATCATTATGGTGGCCCTGCGCATAACTAAATTTTGAAGCGTTGCGCGCATGCGGTGGTGCAAACTACCGAGCATGCTTCCTTTTGGGTGTCACTCGGTGGTTATCGTTACACGTCACATTTAAGTAGAAGTAGCATTTGTTAATAAAGAATGTCATAAGAAACATAAAAGGCTACTTGCAATGATATCAACATCAAAATTGGGAAAAAATAAGTTATAATGTTATCAATATCCCAATCAATGATATGATTCACCTTATATGTGCTTTTCTCCGACTTTTGAGCTAAATTTTGGGTCAAAAAGAAGTAATTAAGCTACATGGTTAATTATTAACTGTCAATTAACTGACAACTGACAAATGGCCTAAAATTTAACTGACAACTGATAAATGGCCAAAATTTTAACTGACAACTGACATTTGTACACCCCCATCCAGACCCTCTTCAGATGATCTCCGAGATACGGGTCAGATGTATTTGTGATATACAGTAAAAACCCGCGAGTAAGAACCTGCATTTCCCATAGATAGCCCAAACAGGCTCTTACATAAATGGTTAAGAAAAAAATTACATTGTTGCTAATAGAATTTTTAGTAGTATTCCGCCTTTTTCTTACAAGAAATTTGCATACCAAATAAGTGTTTATGGAAAAAGGACTACAATAGAAACTATTAAAGTACTAATCACATTAGTTCTGACAGTCAGCTTCAAAGTATCAATATTATTTTCGTTGTCTGCTGTATTAGTTACACTCACTATTTACCGTGCAAACTACAAGTGACTGCAAGAAACACCCCGTCACAGTGAGAACAAGTCTACCACACATTTGTTGCTAGAGGACCTATCTCAAAAAAAGTGTATTACATACTGTATGGTTTTTGTTCAAATGTTCATCATTCTACAGACCCTTCCATATGATGATAGCCATGGAGACATTCACAATCACATATTTAATATTAGTAACCTTTTGATTACACATATGTGACTGTATCAACAATGATATATTATGATTTACAACATTGGTATTTACATTACGACTAGACTGATAAAGTTCCTAGGTGTAACAAAGAGGATCCAGACTGTTGACTTTCCGTATTTTCCTAAAAGTAAACATTTTTAATTGATTTTAGCGATTAAGAACCTGTTTCCAAATTTTTTTTTAATTTTATTTTAGCCTAACAGGTTCTTAAAAATTAAGTTCTTACTCGTGGGTTTTTACTGTATTGGCGCGTTTACATGATCGTATATGGTACCCGATGTTTGGAAAACTAATTAAGAGTTGAAGTATTTTCGGAATTTTAGACCAAAAAAATCAGTCACATCCTTTATGCTATGTGAGCTCGTGCTTGGTTTGTCACATTACATGAGATAACACTACAAAAAACTGCTAGCACAATCGATAAAAGCCGGAGAGTTGATATTCTTTAAAGCGCGCTAAGAAATTATTATTTTCAATTGACAGGCGAGCAAGTTACCCGGGTGACCATTTTAAGCTGTCTGGTATCATTTTTCTGAAAACTGGCGCATCGAATCAAACCCTTTTAAAATTTCTCGTTTATGACTGGAAAATACCTAAAACTAATATGATCCGTTTTTACGTGATTAAAATTTGACTAAATTGGTAGAAATTGCATGATTACATGATGGCCGGCTCCATGATGGCCGGCTCTGGAACTAGGAAGATGGTACCTTATTCTCCTTTATTTTCGCGGGTCCTTAAATTCGCGATTTTAAAAAATTGGCGAACTTAAATACCCGCGAAAAATAACGACCGCGAATTTTAATGTCGCGAAATTTAATGGACGTAGAAAAAATAATGTAACTCTGTTTTCAAGGGTCTAAACAATTTTTTCACAAGATGTTACAAGGAGCTATCATCTTATAACTTAAGATGTTAATCAGTGTCAAGATTCGCCGTCAAGTTTTTCTTTGACATCCGCGCGAATAATCATCTCCGCACAGTTCCTCCAATAAATCCTTTGTACAGTCGTCAAATTGACCATTCTTTTCCGTACAATTTTTGTAAAAAAGAAAAAATAAAGACATTGAATCGTCAATTTCGCAAAATTAAATTCCCTGCAAACACATTTTTTTCTCCGCGATCGCGAAATTAAAGACTCGCGAAATGTGCCGAGAAAATTTTCGCGAAATTAAAGTCCCGCGAAAATAAAGGAGAATAAGGTACAGGGGTTTCGCTAATAATAATAATAATAATACATAATATTTTAAGAGGAGGCCTCCAATCACCTAGGGGTGGTTTTCAGGAGGGTCCTCTGAAAAAATAAATGTTTAACCTTAAAATACATTAAAATCTAAAATATAATAAAAAGATAAAACCTATGCGGTACGCTAACTAAGATTAAAAATTAGAGCAAGAATTAAAATACTACTAACTAAGGTTAAAAATGATTTAATAAAAACTGTTTCAGTTTGTATTTAAAAATAGTTTTCGGCATCAGTTTCTTTAAAACACTAGGTAGTGTGGCCCAGTCATTAATGGCTTTATAAAATGTTTTGCATTTTCCCCATTCCGTTCTTGGCCTACTGACTTTGGGCATGTAGCCATTTCGGGTATTATAACCGTGTTGTTGGTTCATGGTGGATCTGAAAACACCGAAATGTTCGGGGATGCTACCTTTCATTGCATCTTGCACAACACAACACCGATGACCGAACCGCCTCGCATTTAAAGACACCCACCGCAACGACGTCAGGGCCTCGCTAAATATTGGAAGGGTGGTCTAATTAAAAATATATTTAAGCTATAGCTTATAAACTTAGATTTTACGGATTTTATTTAATTAGAAATGCATGCAAAGAAAGAGTAATTACCAATTATCACTGGTGTTTTGACCTCGTTCGCTGGAGACGGTGAGCTTTCCTTTGGTGTAGTCCAAAATCCCAAGAGAAAAAAGGGAAGGGAGATCAGCGCTACCGCTTGAAGAAAATCCTTCCTTTGCATTTTGGACGTGGATAAAGTGTTAATTGTGGCCTCTGTTACACAGCTTTTGTGTCATAAATAATGAGTAGGCAAGATAAGTAAAAAAAAAAAACGTCAAACCAATCACAGGCTAGACCACAGGCAGGCAAGTCTCTGTGTTTGAGGCCGTGTGACGTAAGCTGGGGGGCGGTGACGACTATCGAGGAATTAACGGCCTCAAAACGCCATAAAAACACAAAATATCACACAAAAGATGAAAGGTAAGTGAACTTTATTTATCTAGCTTACAGTAGATCGAAGTTTGGGATAAAAATATGCGAAATTCAGTATTTTATGGAGCATTTCTCACGATCAGTTGACTCAAGCGGAGGTCAATCGTTACAAATGACAGTGAATGTATGGGATCAAATAGCGCATACCGTGACGCTTACGTCACACGGCCTCAAACACAGAGACTTGTCTGCCTGTGGCTAGACATATTCAGCTAGGTATGTCAAATCCGTGTACCTTTGTGCCAACAAAAAATGAAATTGAAATGTATTTTCATTTTTCGTTTTTCTTCCGCGATGTAAAATCCTTTTTTTTTTCAATGAAAAACGACATCCGACTTTCTTTTTGGTTTTTCAAATTTCTTTGCCTGCAAAACGGAATTCGAATTCACTTCATCCTTTTTGTTTTTCGTTTTTCAATAGCTCTAAAAAACGGATTTGAATTTTTTTTTTTCGTTTTCGTATGGAATTTGAAAAACGAATTTAAAATTCGTTTTTCGTTTTTCCTTTTCGGCCAAAAGCATTGAAACTGATCATCTTTGTTTTGGAAAATGCGTGTACCTTAGTGCCAACCGATTTTCAATTACATAGGAAAATGAAATTCAAAGGTATTTTCGTTTTTCGTTTTCCTTCCCCGCTGTAAAAATGGAATTAAAGTCTTTTTTTCAAAATTTGTTTTTTTTTTCACCCATGAAAAATGACATCCGACTTTCATTTTCTTTTTTAAATGTTCCTTACACGACGGAAAACGAAATTCGAATTCACTTTATGATTTTTGTTTTTCGTTTTTCTATATCTAAAAAAACGGATTTGAATTTTCTTTTTGTTTTCTAGTTTTTGGATGGAATTTGGAAAACCATCTGAATTTAATATTCGTTTTTCGTTTTTCCTTTTTGGCCAAAAGCATTGAAACTGACAATCTTTGTTTTGGCGGGAATATTTAAGAAACAAAATGGCGGCGTTAGAAGATGCTCTTGATAAAGACTTTTGTCCACGGTTTCTTATCGAACAGAGACATACTTATGAAGAGCTTGTCACTGAAATTAAGACTCGATATCCGAATCTATCTTAGCTGTAGTTAATGAAGCGTTGAAAGGTTTTGAAATCACCAAGGAATCAGGAAAAGAATGCCGACTTCGGATGGAGTGCTCGATATCGCAGTACGAGCCGCCGTATCGGAGGTAAGGATGTGTTCCAAATTTAGAATAACAGTCATGAATACTTATGTGGGTATAATAAAGCGAAAACAAAGCGACGAAGGTGCTCACAGCGCACGGAAAAATGTTTGCAACTCAAAAAAGTAAACTGTCATATGAAGAAGTAAATTGTAGTTATACCCACATAAGTATTTTTTGACTGTTTGAAACACCACCACCAAAACAAAGATTGTCAGTTTCAATGCGTTTGGTCGAAAAAGAAAAAAAGAAAAACGAATTTTGAAAGTTGTTTTCCAAATTCCGTAAGAAAACAAGAAACGACAACGAAAATTCAAATCGGTTTTTTGGCTAAAAACGAGAAACGAAAAGCATGAAGTGAATTCGAATTTTATTTTCCTCCAGGCAAAGAAAATTGAAAAACGAAAAGGAAAGTCGGAAGTCCTTTTTCATGGCGAAAAATGGATTTTGAAAATGGGACTTCAATTCCATTTTTACAGCGCGGAAGAAAAACGAAAAATGAAAATACATTTCAATTTCATTTTCCTACACAATTGAAAATCGGTTGGCACAAAGGTACACGGATTGGTTTGCTCACATTAATCTCGTACCCAGATCTTCTCAACCCTCGGAGAGAACATCTGGTAAAGTCGGATTTTGCTCGCGTCAAATGTGTCAGAAATGTGACACACGACGCAACTACGCATGCTCGGCAATTTAGTAGATGAAAAGCTCACTTGGCCGCTGTAAATAGCTAATTAAATAGATTTAGCCAAGCCTAAAAGCGGAGCTCCCCGGTAATTTACTTTGCCCTTTATTAAAATATCTGAATTCACTGACCGTAGGCATAAAAAATAGTTAATGAGCCCGCAATCCAATAGAAAAACCATTTTTCGGTCAGCGGTCAACTTTATAAAAAACGCGTTACCTCGATGAGTTATACACCTGAGCCCGCGATATGATCACGTGATACTGGTCAGCGGATACCTTGTATTCACAGCTGTCAATTGACCATAACTTGGATGCCCATTAACAAATAGATGAGTGTTTATCTATTTCTGAAGTGCGCAACACCGTACGTACGCCGTACGCCGTACGCGCCCGCGAGCCATGCCGCTAGCCATGATGACCATGAAAACTCAAGTTCATGGTTTTCCTATTTCTGTGAATTTTCTATGGGTATGGGGCTCCGCTCTGCGGCCCTTCGGGCCGCTGTGGAGCTCCGCTATGAACTTCTTTCCTATACAAGGAAATACAAGTAACACAATTTTGAAATAGAGTTGAGGAAGAAAAAAGCCGCCAGTCGTGTTTTTGCTGATAAATTAAAACACTCAATCCAGCCTTCAACGGTGGGGAAAGCGCACGCTATGTTTAACGCGTACAAGCTAGCTGTACGCGTCAAGTACGCGTCAGATTTTGCCCATCTTTTTACCCACGAATATCGTCATTTTAAAACTTTTTGTTCTAACAAGCTTGAACTACAAACTGTATCTATAGCTTATTCGCATTAGTAACGTTCAAAACACGACGCGTTTGTAGAAAAGCCTTTAAAACCAAATATATTCCTACTAGCTAACACACGGTGCGCGCGTGCGAAACAAAGTTTGCATCATCCGCGCGCAAATGCTGAAGCTGTTTGTATAAAGGCCTGGCAAAACGAGGAAACATGTTTCCATAAACACCCGTAGCGCATGCATGTTTCCCCAATGTTTCCCAGTTTTGCCACTCGGGAAGCATTGTTTCCAGGGTCAAATTTGTTTCAAAGAAGCAAATTTTGCTTCTGCTACACGGTGGAATCATTTCGTGTTTTCGCGAGGCATGGAAGCATGGCAAAACGAGGAAACAATTATGGATGTTTCTGGAAACATGTTTCCTCGTTTTGCCGGGGCTTAAAGGCCTGGCAAAACGAGGAAACATGTTTCCAGAAACATTTATAGCGCGCGCATGTTTCCTCAATGTTTCTCAGTTTTGCCATATGGGAAACATTGTTTCCAGCGCCAATTTTGCTTCCAGGAAGCAAAATTTGCTTCTGCTACACGGCAGAAACATTTCGTGCTTCCGCGCGGCATGGAAACATGGCAAAACGAGGAAACAATTATGGAAACATGCAGGAAGCATGTTTCTGGAAACATGTTTCCTCGTTTTGCCAGGCCTTAAGTAATACCCGATTCCCTCTATAGCGCGCGCCTGCAGGGAATCACGGTATCCACCGCGGTCAAACGACAGAAATATGCAAAAAATAAGAAAAGTACTGCAAAGATAAGGTTTTAATTTTCACAGTTCAAAGTTCGATACATAACCGGTATCCTAAGGGTTTACTAAGTTTTTGGAGCTTTACTAAAAAAGTTCTACGTGTTTGAAAATAGCGATAAGCGGACTTGTAGCTACTTGTCCGCGCCATTTGTCAGAGCACCTTTGGTTCGGATGCGAAACATTTAAAAAGTAAAAACACTCGTTTACCTGAGATAATGGGATTATGCTTTCACTCGGCAACTATTTTATCTATCCTTGGTCGTACTAACACTTCAATACGAACAAAAAACGCCGAAATGGAAAGAAAATCTGCCTGAGACGTTTGACCGCGGTGAAATCACGGTAGTTGTATTCATCATATTCATGCGCGAGACGCACGTTGCTGAGTCTCGCGCAAGTTTTGATGAATACAACTACCGTGATTCCCTGCAGGCGCGCGCTATAGAGGGAATCGGATATTGGACTACATGCTGTCCAATTTGGAAATAATTTGATGAAAAAAATTCCGAGGGCAGCCAAAATTGGACGAGGCCGTAGGCCGAGTCCAATTTGGCTGTCAGAGGAATTTTTTGAATCTAATTATTTCCAAATTGGACAAGCATGTAGGTCCGGTTACATATTAATTATATAGCTTGTAGTCAGTCAATCCAGCGTTAAACAATAAACTTATGTCCAGAACGGAAAAGCATTCAACAATAGTAGGCATAACACAGCACATGCAACTCACTCAAAGCATTGTCTTCACAAATAAAACTTAAACAAAACAATGCAATTTTATTCACCTGAGTTTGCGAAGCTTACTACAAAGTGAGTGAAAACACTGCATCAATCAATAAAAGTCGTAAACAAAGTGTCCAAAGAGCGTTACAACTTCTTGAAACTGACATTCTCCTTTCCACTATCTCGTTCGTACTTCATCGCCGTCTTTTCTTTTCGAATTTCAGCAAAAAACGACAAGGAGTTGCATCTAGCTCATGGCGATGAATATCTGACAGATTTCATGCTTCGCTTCGCTGCACTTACGTTCACCCAAGTTTTGTACTAATGAAGGTGTTTTGCTCTTTCTTTTTGCTTCTTAGTGTAGCTAGCTCCTCTTCTGACAACGTAGAAAATTTCTCTTTGTAGTTACTATTGCTGAAAAGCTAAAAAGAATGGAAAAACGTGGCAAACTTGCCTTAGAAAATTCCGCCATTGTCGACTAACAATGCGACAAGTTTACAGGGCTGACGTTATGCTTTGTGCTTATTGGCTAATATCCGTCACATGTTGTTTTTTCTTCGATTTGATTTTTTTTTCTTCGATTTGATTGGCTGAGACAAAACTATCCAATTTTTCTTAAATTGGACAGTTTGTGCATTTTAACTATCCAAATTTAATCCCAAATTGGACAGTTCTCAGAAATTAAGGAAAAATAGCTGCGCCGACAATATAGGATTTACTGACAGCTATATAATTAATCAACCAATCAGATTGGCGAACTGAACGCACTTGACCAGATGTGTACTACCGTGGTAAGTAGACATCTGGGTAGGAGATTATGCTCACATGGCATTGCTGTTCATCAGAATAGCAATCTCTTTTTAATGTCTGTATGGCGGAAGAAACCCCAAGGGGGAGCTATACAATAAAGTATGTATGTATGTATGTATGTATGTATGTATGTATATGTATGTATGTATGTATGTAAGGGCCGAAGAAGGGCTATTGCCCGAAACTTCAGCTGTAGCCTCCCCAAACGAAAACTTTTGGGGGGCTCAGCGCCCCCCCGCCCCCCCCCCCTCCCCACGTTTTGGTGCCGAAATATCGCGAGCGCAGCGTTCAATTGGTTTGTCAGGATATTCTGTCCCGTCACTGAGTTCAAACACCTTTGAAACTTCCTTGGAAGTCTTCGGGAAACTTCGTTTATCTCCGGAAAAGTTCGAAAAATGATCGGAAATGTTCGTATGGCCTTCGAACAACAATCGGAGCCGGAGAATCATCGAAAATCTTCGGTCTAGAAACTGCTTAGAAAACAAAAGGTTGCTCCAAAAATGAAAACTTGCCGAGTATTTTTGGATCAGTCTTAGACCCCCACGTTCCAAAACACTCTGCCGCCTCTGCATTCACAATTCTAAAGGGATTCATGAAGACTAGACCATTCTAAGTTTTTACACGGTCCCTTTATTTAGCTGATTTTTCCTTCTTCACGGTCCGCAGATTGAGAGTTCTGCTCATAGACTCAGTGGCTATTTATTGTTAGTCTTTCATTTGAATAGTTAAGAAAACTTACTGAAGTGTAAAAAAAGTACTCGTCCAATTGTTTACATGGTTTAACTGGACTTCAGTTTGTTAATATCCCATTAGCTTTGAGTTTATCAATAAGTTCCTTGACAGCATGTTCAATGGCTCCATGTTTACTGTGATAATGTTTTGCCTTCACACTGATTCCACTTTCTACATCCCAAGCTGTTCCATCGTAAACCCACTGAAGCTTGTGTACTCTGCCTTCTGCTTTGTAACTAATCACCCGATCCTTAAAATTCAGCTACGGAGAGAAAATAAAGAAAAGGAAAAAATACAAAAGATAAACACCCAATCCATCTTTATAACGTCTATAACATCAGATCGAAAATGAAAGCTTGTTTTACCCCTTTTTGCCAAGCCCCGCACAATCGAGATCAATCGAAAACGAAACCATGTGAGCCACGAAACTCCCGGACAAGCGGAAGTGATGTAAATTGTGTTGTGTGACCATTTGCATTCAGATGGTTTATTTTTAATAAATGAAATTTTCTGACTGTAATTCCGTATCCTCGGCTTAACGATGTATTAACAAGAGTCCTAAAAAACGTTTGCAAATAGGAAATACAAATTATAGATGAAAAGCTATGCAGGTCAGTTCATTTTGTATGTGTAACGATCTACTTTGAGATAAGTTTAATTGTAAATCGTTTTCAGAGACTGGGCCAGGAATATTCGTTTATTTTACTTTGTTAATTTCATAACCTACCTGCCCTGATTCGCCAGTTAAGAGCAAAAGGGCAGAGTACAACGTCGCCAAATCCTGGATGACTTTCATCTGTTCTTCGATGTCTGTGGACTCAAATAAATGTTTTATAAAATTATAAACATCAGCTCCACTACGCATTATAAGGCTGTGGCTTAAATCACGTTTTGAGAACTGATCGCAAGAGCAAAAGCTCAAACCTTACCTTGGAAATAGTAAAGAATATATTTAACTGACACAGCAAAACTTCCTTACATCAACCTTGTCAAAAGAAAATTATGATATAAAATTAAACCGGAAGTACTTCCGGTTTCCCCAAACTTTTTAGGTCCCAGGGATGCTCGTTCGAAGAAAACGAAAATTAATATTGAAGCTTTGTGGCATTAGCTTTGTCAACAAAAAATTATCGAAAATAAAAGCGGAAGTACTTTCAGTTGGCTTAAGAATTTTAGCGATAAATACCGAAGCTTTCTACTTCCAGGTATCAGTCCAGAGAGTTAATTTCGACTCCAGAGATTATCTCGAGTGAAAGGGGTGCTATTTTCTATCGAAGGTATATGAAAACGTTACTTTTCTGTCTAAAATGGTACATGAAAGGGCAAGGTTTTGAACCTCAGGGTGGAGCCTTCTGAAATATGTTGAGTACCCCGCGGCCCACCCCCTGGTCTTTTTTTGGGCACTTCCTCCAAAGTTCGACTTTTGCGCAAAAATGCCCTAAAATGCGATGCTTGTGGAAAGAAAGGCATGTTTCATAATGATAGAGCAGTTTTCAATCGAGTGTCGTAAAACCAAAACCAAAGTAATTACTCAGGCCAATCACAAAGGACACAGACAATCCAGTGAACCAATCAAAACTCGAAGCAAATACATGTAGCCGGCACGAAACGCGGGAAAACGTGCGCGAGCGAGTCACGATTTGGTTTTGGTTTTAGTTCTGATTGGCTGAGAAAGTGGCGCGAGATTTTTAAGCCAATCACTAAGCGTAGTAATGCAAAACCAAAGCAAACGCAATTGACTTTCGACACTCAAGTGAAAACCGCTCTATGGCGTTTTGAGTGGATTAGAGCAGATTTAGCTCATTGCTGACCAGAAAATGTCAAAAATGTCTCAAAAAGGAACTTTTTTAAAAAAATCTCCAGGTGCAACTGGGTTAAAGTAATAACTGTGTACATTTTGTTTAGTAACATTGTCACAAGCATGGGAGGGTCCACGGAATGCATGACCTTTCACCCACTATTTTATTACTGAAAATTTTCTTAGGGTGGGAACTCAGTTAAATTAGTTGCATCTATTGTTAACCATAGAATTGAAGACTTAGTTTTGCTAGTGGCTTATTTGAAAATGTGACTGTTTCTTAAGGGGCAATCATAACCAATTCAAGATATTTGTTAGAAAAAATGCCAGAAAACAAGTGGTGTATTGAAAAAATTCTGAAATTTCAGGATTAATGCCTGTTCCAGGCAATTGGTAGCTAGGGAGCCGAGCAAAGAACAGCAAAGAGGGGTTAGTTGAACCCTCCCCCTCCCCCCCCCAAAAAAAATAATACCGTAATAAAAAACCTTGCTTTTTTTCACTGCCCATTCTCTGTGCAATTTTCCCCAGCTAATGAATTCAATATAAAATGATACAGCAACAAGCCCAGGTTGAGGAGATGCAAGCAAACTAGCACAGTTTGAAATGCACCAAAATTCAGATCATTGGTGAATATTTATTCTTCACAAATGTGTTTTGAATATGTCGCAAATAGTGGAGTCATGGCTTGTTTTCATCCTTCAATTTTTTTGGCACATAATTTAACAGTCAGGCGTGGGAGGAAACAAGGACCATTCATGGCAAATCTTCATTGAAGAATTTAAATAGTTTTCAATTCTTGTGATCTAATCAGAAAATTGTATGAACACTCCAAATTGTCACACTATGATACAACAGATTCCTTAGCAAAATCAGTGACAAAAATCATTTTTCCTTTAAATGGCCCTTGTTCCCTTGTCCGATTGTTTTTATCTTGACACAACATCTGATGGTAATGACAGCCCAAGTTCATACAGTATTTACACGATTCTATTTATCTACTTGTGTTAAAAATTCTTTGGTTATATTACACATGTAGTACAAAACAAATAAAAAAATCACAATGCCAGGTATTGAATACTTGACGAAAAATAAATGGCATTTTTTTTATCAAAATTTAAAAGATCACTCTAAACTACTTTTGTATACTTTGCTAAGTTACTTTTTACTTTGGGTAGAGCTCTTCTAAAAGATAACTTCTAAAACAACTTACAGATCATTTTAGAACTCTACTTGTACACTGAGACATTGAGGCCCGGTTCAAACGTCGAACTTCTCCTGTACCAAACCTAATAGCCTCAATAAAGTACATGAAGAGATCGACGTTTGAATCAATTAAGTTCGATGGATGTAATTTGGGTCGACCCAAGAATTAAGTTCGACATGGCCACTCGGTCAGATCGACTGTGGAGCGACTCCGATTCAAACGTCGAACTTTTCATGTACCGAACCTAATGCATAAATTACGTTAATACATTTGTAAATATAAGAAGGTTTTTGATTGGCGAGTGAGCTGCCATGGAAGCGGTCATGCATAACATTTAGGCGCGACCAAATGCTCGGATCGGTAAATAATCAAGATTGCGTGATTTCGAACGTTCAAACCCTGTATTATCGGATTGCATTCGCATCCTGTTTCGACTTTTGCTTTTAAATATATCATCTTAATAAAAGGAAACTAAAACAAGACTAGAAGCTAAAGGTAGCAGTTAAATTTACCGAATTGATTGATACTGAAGAAATTTAACCGAAGACTGGCCAGCCTGGCGACTGTACTTTAAAAACTGCTGTTTGTATTTCATTTCAAACCACAAAGTGATATGCTCATCCATTAAACAGTGTTCTTATTTGTTGCAGTAAGTGTGCAACTGGAGAAGTCATTGTTTTCCTCTGTTCGCAGAATGAGTTCGGCACATGAACAGTTCGTCGTTTGAATCAACCGGCCGAACTTAATTATTTGGGTCGACCCAAATAGGTATTAAGTTCGGGTACATGAGAAGTTCGACATTTGAACCGGGCCTGAGTGTGAAAAATAATCTATTCTATGATAACATTACTAATAAATAAAATCCAGCTAAGGCATGGCTGGCAAATTCATCAGTTAAGTATTTTTAGAAGCATCGAATCTCACAGGAGGAAGCGATTTCTGTTTTTCTCTTCCCCACCACAGAAAATTCACTAATTTTAAACTTTCAGGAGATTGGTCTTCATGTGATGCTGAAGGTTCTGAAAGTGATGAGTCTGAACTCTGATTGTTATTGTCTGTCGCAAATAAAACACCATCAGTCTCGCACTCCTGCATTGCCTTGTGGGATTGTACGGCTTGTTGTAGACGTTCAGCTTTGCTGTGAAGTTCTGGAAAGGACTGAAAGGAAACAGACGTAAAAACAGTCAAACAAGTCAAGAATGGATTAACTGAAGAGCATTTAGGTGATTTATTTCATTGTGGTGCATGAGGCATTTTATGTACTATAATGAGTCCATTTAGCACCCCTCTTCCAATAGGCATCCCCCTACCAGGTTTATGATTGTGGGGTTCCAGAAAATATTTGTTCCCCCCCTCCCCCCTCCCCCTCCAAGGAAGGTCATCCTGGGGGGTCTCAAAGCCAAAATTATTAAAGGAAAGTAATTGAAAAATCTTCTGTGGAGGAAGTGTGGATATTTTCTGGAGCGACACTTTTTTTTTTGGATTGTTTGTTAGTTTGCTTGATTTTGTTTAGTTTTTCTTAGCATTTTAGAGTTAGAGTTAATTTAATCTATTAGGGCACATTAAACCATGATCGTGTGTAGTTTGTGCACTAAAGAGGTATCCAAAAAGCACCTAATCCAAATAAGCACATTAAGCACCTCCTTATGAGCTACCAGTGAAAATTAATAGGCCATTTCCGAATTACTCTTTGCCTCTGTTTCAAAACGAGTCCACGTGCAAAACCATTCAAATGAAAATGAGTTTCACCAACATGTCCATTTTCATGCAAATCAAACTCATTTTCATTTTAATGGTTTTGCACGTAGACTCGTTTTGAAACAGAGGCAAAGGGTAACTTGGAAATGGCCTATTAATTTTCATTGGTAGCTCATAAGGAGGTGCTTAATGTGCTTATTTGGATTAGGTGCTTTTTGGATTACCTACCTACCTAGCTTCTTTGTGCCTTGTGGCACATAAGGCTTTTTGGATTCCAGGCACTAAATTAATTTTTATCATTATAATATGCACAAACCAAAGTCAAAGGCATGTTCATTTATATCATAAAACTTGAACAAAAATTCTGTACATGTATCATTATGTGAATTATCACCAAATTATGTGGAAAATTGACGACTTCAGCCAAGTAAATCAAAGCCAAGGTAGGTCAAGACATTACGCATTCTTTTGGGACTATTCCGGCTATTCACATTCCGGAATAATAGGATACACGGAATATCGATTCCCAAAAGAACACATATTCTAAAAACGGAATACTGGTGGAGGAGAACTATTGTATTTGCTCACGCATGAGTTGAGAATGACCTGGGACAGCAAGCCGCGTATGACTTCCCGCCAAAACTATCCCAAAGGAACGCATATTCTGCTTATTCAGAGTAAGCCATATCACAATCATTCTGTTCATTCTGCTATCAGGAGCAGAATGAATGGAATAGTCATCCGTTCATTCCGAAAACCGAATAGGTCCCAAAAGAACACCATCACTGTCTATTCGATGTATTCCTATTTCGGAATAGTCCCAAAAGAATGTGCCCTTATTCCTTTGATTTTTCGTCATGAACTATAATGTACATTTTGTATTACTATGTTTGACACAGATATTCATAATAATTATTTGTCCATTCTAGTGACAGTACATTGATGTGAAACAATACTTGCTAGTATACTTTAAAATTTTAATAAATTCAGTAATCTGTTTTAATAAAATTTTAAAGAAAGGGTTATAAGGAACAGTGCTATTGCTACATACCTTAGATAGCTGAGTAAGGTCAGAAGATGCTGCTTGCAATCTTTGAATGCATTCTTCAAAATCTACAACAAATGCAGATCACCCAATAGAAATGTTAAAAAAAAAACACAAATAGATTGTTAATTATTTGTGTCACTGTACTCAGTCATGGAAGATTTAATGGCAGCATGTACAGTTGAAACCCGATAAGTCAAACCTTCAAAGGAAATCGGAAAAAGTTCGAGATATCAGGAGTTCAAGCTATCAAGGGTAAAATTAAAAAGAAAACGATCTGGAGGGGAATCCGAAAAGGTTGGAGTAGGCTGAAGGTGCAAGTTATTAAGATTCAACTGAACTCCCCCCCCCCCACCCCACCCTGTCTTGTACTAAGTTAGGGAAAAATATGCAATACAACAGATGCCTAGAAGATGAATACCATCTCACCTGGAGTTATAACATCTGAACCACTCAAAGATGAGTCACTTTTTATTACAGGCTGGTACTTTTCCTGTGCAAAAAAAATAATAATTACAAGAGTGTAATGCTTTACTCAACCTATGAAATAGGACCTTGTTTACAGACAAGTACTGAAAACCTGAATGCAGAATAACTGACTTTTTTGGCAAGTTTTTTTTCTTGGATTTTGTATTACACCTTTCTTTGAGAAAACTATTCTACTGGTATGTACAATGTCATTGGTATTTATGTCTATAAACCTAGAAAAAACCTACTGACATAGTGCCATACTAAAACTAGAAAATTAGTAGTAGATGAACAAGGGAGATGAAAAAGCAGTGGATATGTTCCATAATAGGTGCCTACATGTACGTAAAATCCTTTGAATCAGATGGCAAGACCGTGTCAGTACCAAAGAACTACTGGAAAGAGCAGGCATGAAACCAGTGAGTGAGGAATTGATGTCTCATAGGTGGAAAATGATTGGCCATATTCTTAGGATTGATTGAAATGATGATTGCAATGTTGCTATGAGCTGGGCACCAGAAGGTAAAAAGAGAAGGGGAAGCAGGGTCCGAAATTGCGCCTTCCTGGTCGCCAATGCGACTAAATATTGAGAGCTGGCGACCAGAATTTCATAACTGGTCGCCAGCTGGCGATTAACTATTTCAGGCCACGATAATAATACAAATAATAACTTTGATTTTCAGCCAAATCGATTACAAATAAAATTCAGAGCCGCCAGCCAATTGGTCACTTACCTTTCCATTGCTTTTGAATTATAAAACCGATTTCCCTGTTATTATAAATCTGCCACAACGTTTCACAGCTACGATCAGTGCGAAGCTTCGCCGCCATGTTTATTCAGCGGTTTCCCATAACATAGGTATTGCGGGCGCACAGGCCACGTGCGTTCTTTCGCCATGAATATTTATTCAGGCGATGTGGTGTCCAAAGATGTTCTGAAATCTTTCTGTAATTTATTACAAAGTGGAGACGGAACATCCGCAAAGAAATTAGTTGAAGATTTAGATATTCTCTGGGCATCAAAAGGTGGAAATGTAGATCTGTCAAAGTGGTCAAAAGATGATTTCGGCACTGGTTTGATTCCTGATGACATCGAACGCGAAAGGAAAGATTGTTTTGAACATAGAGCAAAGAACTAAGCGGCAGTTTTTCAGTCAGGTACATTTGTTCTCCAAAAGGTAGAAACAAGAGAAGGTATAAAGTTGACTTGAAACATTTGGCACGAAACTGCGTATATGGCCGGCTTTCAATTCGTTTGTCATGGTTTTTCAGTGGTAGGTGTATAAATAATCAGTGCCTTTGTATTTAATCTTATTCGTTAGCTGGAAAATTGCCATTGCGGCCCCAAACGCGTTCTTTTTGTTCTGTTTCTTAAAAAAAAAATTGGCGACCAGAAATTTCCATCTGGCGACCAAAAATTTTGGTTTAGTCGCCAGTTGGCGCCAATAGAAAAAAGTTAATTTCGGACCCTGGGAAGGCCAAAAACCACTTGGAAACGTACGTACAGTGGAGGAAGAAAGGCAAGAAGCAGGTTGGAGCTTATGGGAAGAAGTGCGCACCGCAGCAACCACAGGCAATCGGGAAGGGTGGAAAAGCTCTGTGAAGGCCCTATGTGTCGCGAGGCAATAGGATGATAGGTGAAGGTGAAGTAGTAAAAAACAAACAGATCTCTAGTAAACAGTAGAGGTGAATATATTATTATTATACACTAAATAGTCAATAAGTCAATAAATAGTTTACTAACCAGCATCTCCTTACGTCTCTGAAGAATTCTATTTACTCCTTCTTCTATCTGCTGAGGATACTTTTTACGTTTTCCTGCTGTATCTCTGATCAAATCCTCCAAATCAGAACATATTGCAAATACTTGTGCAAGTCTGTCTCTATTGAGGGGTTCCATCTCTGAAAATTGTTGATACAAATGTACTTAAGTTACTGTCCTGGGCATAGCATGGAATAATGTTTTCTAGTGAGGCCTGGTCACTACCAGGGTGCATTCCGTACAAACGTCACGCTGAAGATACGCCAAGATAGGTCTACGCCAAGGTCCTTTATTATTGATACCTAAAATAAGTCATCTGTACACCAGTTAAAAGGTTCTGACTGCGATCGTACGCTAGTACGCAGCACAATTTTTGAAATCCTACTAAGAATGCAGCCTGGGGTCACTAGCACAGCCTACGTGTAGCCATGCCCAACCCTGTATTTCCTTGGGGAGGGGGAAGTATGGCTTCACATAACCTAATGTCAACATCTTTATAACACTTGCCACATAACAACATCTACATCTACATTGTGGGGGACCTTGCAAAGGAAGGCATGCTCCCACCACTGCAAGACATTAAATAAAAAAAAAAGATCAGAAGGGGAGTAAAAGACCTCAAATGTAGGGGAGGGGGGGGTAAAAGACCTTAAACATAAAGCCAAAGTCGTAGCCTGCGAATACAGCCGCCTCTCATTCGCTCCCGCTACTACGTGCGAAACGCAAAGAGAGACGTCTGCGATTCGCGGCCAGAAATTCCATACTGATGACGTAAATCTGTCCAGAATCCGGACAGGAGCGCTGATTGGTCAGCTAGTTAATTTACATAATGTATGCAAAATATAACACTTCATTACACGAACGGTAAAAAACCGGACGTTATTGCGGACTAAAAGTTGGGGAAGGATCGTGAAACTACGCTGAAGCTATACCTTGGAATTTCTATAATTCATATATATTTGGGAAACAAAAAGAAACTGCTTTATAACCAGATGAACGACCTCAAAGATGTACAGAAAGGAAGCGCCACTGCGATCGTTAAAAATAGATCAATTTTGACACCAAACTTTTATTGTTGACATATTACAAAAGGCAGCCGGCAAAACAAACAAGCAACAGATAAACCTGAACCGTCCTTAACGACCCTCGACCGAAGAATAAATGCTAGTTATAATGTTACAGAAAGACAGAACTTGACGAACAGCAGGGAAAGAAGAAACTAACTCGGAAGAATTGTTATGGCCCAACACCTCTGAGAGTGGCGCTCATGTTCCAAAACAATGTCATTTATTGATTTGTGACCTTGCACGGGAAAACGTACTTTAACGCTTTTTCGTTTAACGACTTAAATCGTTTGTTAGTCGTTAGATTACCGTTAGAACAACTGAGAAAATCGTTAGAAGCGTTAGAATGGTCGTTAGAAAAATTTTCTTTGTCGTTAGAAGCGTTAGAAAAATCGTTAAAAAAGATCATGCACGTCGTTAGATGTATCAAGAAAGGTCGTTCAAATCGTTAGTAAAAATCGTTAGAATCTCCGTTCAACGGTGCGATAAATTCGCGGAGACTGATATTCCGTTTACAAGTATTGACAAAAACCGTCCGAGAAAGACGGTGAATGACGAGTTGTAAAAGAATGAAATTGGTAGAAACCGAAACCGAATTGAAAACTTCTGCTCACCCGAATCACTTGAAAGTATAATCCTACTGCAAGTGCACGTTATGATTATTTCAGACGCAAGCAAGTTTTAGCCTGCGTCGCAGGATTTAGTTTCGTCGGCGGCGCAGGCTAGCAAGTTTCAGAAGCGTGAATTTCAGACGTCTCTTTCTGGTCGCTACTGAAATTCAGACAAGAGTTTCCGTAAATAAAACCGGTTCTTAAATTTGAGTTGTAAAAATTCTGTAGTCGGCAAACGAAACATTCCACATGTAAAACATCGGAGCCGTAAAGCCTTCCGTGAATATTAAATTGAAAGGCAGACTTGGGTCGCGCCATCGCGTCTAGCTTGAAATGATGAACTTGTTTTATTTTTTTGTGAATTTGGCATAAAATTCTTAAAACCTAAATTCTTCGTGAATGAAACTTGTCTTCATTTATAGCACAGATAATGGCGTCAATTATAATTACAGCTTTAGAGGAGATATACAAATTTTGCTTTTTTAAAGCGGCGCAGCTAAAGGAGTCTAAAAGTTGGCAAAATTTGCATATGTCAAAAGTAATTTGAAACCTTTCGAATAAACTCCATCGTAAATAAATGTAACACAACGCCGCACGCAAGTATCCGATTTAGATTCTTTCATACACATCTAACTGCGTTTTTCTAAAGAAAACTAAATGAAAGATTGAACTTTAAGGTTTAATATTTGCATCCTAAGTCATAACACAAACGATTCGTACGCGTGACATTACACACGTGCTACATGTTTTGTCCGAAGATCGCCTGATCGCAGGTTATGTTTGTCCTGATTCGGCGGGACCGAGCTAACTCCAACTCGGTTTCTTCTTAAAGTTAAGAAGAAAAACACTAAAGAAACGTCGTCGCAATGCTCGTCTTTAATCTGATGTGGTCGAAGAGTCGAAAATATGCGACAGTTATTTTACACCTGCAGCGAATTCTGCTTTCGATGTCAGCGAGATCTTTCCGTGAATGTTTTGCGAACGCACTGTTTTATACCATTATGAACTTGGAATTTTCGGTAAGTAATAAAGATTTTATCATTTGGAAATGTTTTGGCGCCCTTTTAATAAGCTAGACTAGTTCTTAGACTAGCTGTGTATCATTTCTCGTCCAATTTTTTGCTCAAAGCACATGACTGTTTCAGTCGTAATGCCTTCTCGATCTCGGCGCGAAATGATAACTTATGATTTTAAGCTTACTTGGCAAATATTTTCATCTTTTAGAATGAGTTCACAAGGTGGATGTTTTAATCAAACGTTTTAGCTTAGTAAGCCAGTCGATAGCTTGAACGTTTTAGTTGTTTATGTCGTTTAGCCAATTCGTTAGTCCGCTCGTTAGAGTCGTTTTAACAAGTCGTTTGGCACTTCGTTAGAATGTTCTCGCAAGTCGTTAGATATTTTTGCTTGAGCGTTCAACTCGTTAACAAAGTCGTTAGAGCGTTGTGAAAAGTCGTTAGTTACTCGTTCGTTAGACGTTAGTTTTTGCCCGTTTAACGAATTATCGTTAAAGTACGTTTTCCCGTGCAAGGTCACATTTGACAGCTTATTTTTCCAAATCTTACTAATGTGAAACTCGTATAGGGATTCCTAATTTTCGCGATGAAGTTGTCCTGTGTAAGTGAACCGTAAACATGTCCTTGACTGCATTGAAAGTGTTTGTGATCAAGCAAGTAATGAGCGGCTGAAAACGAAAATATAATTATGCAAGACCAAATGCGTGTGGTGTGCAGAAATCTAATTAGTTGTTAACGTCATCAGTATGGAATTTCTGGCCGCGAATCGCAGACTCTCTCTTCGCGTTTCACTCTTCGTAGCGGGAGCGAATGAGAGGCGGCTGTATTCGCAGGCTACCAAGGTCGTCATGCAAACTTAATGAAACACTGTTTTGAGTTATCAGTGTGAACGAACAACATAGCAACAGCTTATATAAACGTAATGACATAAGCAAAAGACAATCAGATATTTTTTATGTCTTTATGTTGTTATGTTATTCGTGTGACAGCCAGGCTCTTAGACTTTGACATTACCTTCCTGAACTGCAGAACTGCTTGCTTCTGCTTGGCTTATGCTCTCCCACTCTTGTCCCCCGATAGCTACGTTTTCCTTGATGGTCTCCTCTACAGAATCTTTGTAAAGCTTGAACATACACAAACAAGTAAAGCGATCAGAGCTACTGTACACTTTAAAATAATGAATGTAGATGGATGCATTCCCATACACTGTGAACTGCAAGAAAAAACATAAAATTCCGATAGTTGTTCTACCTCAAGGAGCTTCTCCTCGAATTCATCCTTTTGTTTTGCCGTCCAAGACTTTTTCTCGGCTATTTGGTGCACCTCCTTTTTAAGTTTCTCGTGAATTCTCAACACCGTTTGTTTGCTGTTCACAGAAACTCTTCCCTCGTCCGCCATTTTGGTATGTACTTCATGGGTGAATGCCATATAGTCGCCTTACCAATTACTTCATGTAAAATTCGTATTCTATGCCATATAGTCGTCGAGAAACTACTACTTCATGTTCCATACGTATTCTATACCACTTTGTCTCTGTTCGGTCCTGTTCCACTTCTGTTTTACTCCGTTCACCTTTGTTTAACTACATTCACCTCTGTTCAACTCCGTTCCCCTCTGTTTAACTCCGTTCCCCTCTGTTTAACTCCGTTCACCTCTGTCTTACTCCGTTCAACTCCGTTCACCTCTGTTCATCTCAGTTCATCTCTGTTCGACTCCGTTCACCTCTGTTTAACTCCGTTCATCTCTGTTTAACTCCGTTCACCTCTGTTTTATTCCGTTCACCTCTGTCTTACTCCGTTCGCCTCTGTCTTACTCCATTCACCTCTGTTCAACTCCGTTTAACTCCGTTCACCTCTGTCTTACTCCGTTCACCTCTGTCTTACTCCGTTCACCTCTGTTCAACTCCGTTTAACTCCGTTCACCTTTGTTTTACTCCGTTCACCTCTGTCTTACTCCGTTCAACTCTGTTCAACTCCGTTCACCTCTGTTTAACTCCGTTCGCCTCTGTTTAACTCCGTTTGCCTCTGTTTAACTCCGTTCACCTCTGTTTAACTCCGTTCGCCTCTGTTTAACTCCGTTTGCCTCTGTTTAACTCCGTTCACCTTTGTTTTACTCCGTTCACCTCTGTCTTACTCCGTTCACCTCTGTTCAACTCCGTTTAACTCCGTTCACCTCTGTCTTACTCCGTTCACCTCTGTCTTACTCCGTTCAACTCCGTTCACCTCTGTTCATCTCAGTTCATCTCTGTTCGACTCCGTTTAACTCCGTTCACCTCTGTTTAACTCCGTTCATCTCTGTTTAACTCCGTTCACCTCTGTTTTACTCCGTTCACCTCTGTCTTACTCCGTTCACCTCTGTTTAACTCCGTTTGCCTCTGTTTAACTCCGTTCGCCTCTGTTTAACTCCGTTCACCTCTGTTTAACTCCGTTCGCTTCTGTTTAACTCCGTTCGCCTCTGTTTAACTCCGTTCACCTCTGTTCATCTCAGTTCATCTCTGTTCGACTCCGTTTAACTCCGTTCACCTCTGTTTAACTCCGTTCACCTTTGTTTTACTCCGTTCACCTCTGTCTTACTCCGTTCACCTCTGTTCAACTCCGTTTAACTCCGTTCACCTCTGTCTTACTCCGTTCACCTCTGTCTTACTCCGTTCAACTCCGTTCACCTCTGTTCATCTCAGTTCATCTCTGTTCGACTCCGTTTAACTCCGTTCACCTCTGTTTAACTCCGTTCATCTCTGTTTAACTCCGTTCACCTCTGTTTTACTCCGTTCACCTCTGTCTTACTCCGTTCACCTCTGTCTTACTCCGTTCACCTCTGTTCAACTCCGTTTAACTCCGTTCACCTCTGTCTTACTCCGTTCACCTCTGTCTTACTCCGTTCACCTCTGTTCAACTCCGTTTAACTCCGTTCACCTTTGTTTTACTCCGTTCACCTCTGACTTACTCCGTTGAACTCTGTTCAACTCCGTTCACCTCTGTTTAACTCCGTTCACCTCTGTTTAACTCCGTTCACCTCTGTTTAACTCCGTTCGCCTCTGTTTAACTCCGTTCGCCTCTGTTTAACTCCGTTCGCCTATGTTTAACTCCGTTCACCTCTGTTTAACTCCGTTTGCCTCTGTTTAACTCCGTTCGCCTCTGTTTAACTCCGTTCACCTCTGTTTAACTCCGTTCGCCTCTGTTTAACTCCGTTCGCCTCTGTTTAACTCCGTTCACCTCTGTTCATCTCAGTTCATCTCTGTTCGACTCCGTTTAACTCCGTTCACCTCTGTTTAACTCCGTTCATCTCTGTTTAACTCCGTTCACCTTTGTTTTACTCCGTTCACCTCTGTCTTACTCCGTTCACCTCTGTTCAACTCCGTTTAACTCCGTTCACCTCTGTCTTACTCCGTTCACCTCTGTTCAACTCTGTTCAACTCCGTTCAGCTCTGTTTAACTCCGTTCGCCTCCGTTTAACTCCGTTCGCCTCTGTTTAACTCCGCTCACCTCTGTTTAACTCCGTTTGCCTCTGTTTAACTCCGTTCGCCTCTGTTTAACTCCGCTCACCTCTGTTTAACTCCGTTCGCCTCTGTTTAACTCCGTTCGCCTCTGTTTAACTCCGTTCACCTCTGTTTGACTCCGTTCACCTCTGTTTAACTCCGTTCACCTCTGTTTAACTCCGTTCACCTCTGTTTAACTCCGTTCACCTCTGTTTAACTCCTTTCACCTCTCTTTAACTCCGTTCATCTCTGTTTAACTCCGTTTGCCTATGTTTAACTCCGTTCGCCTCTGTTTAACTCCGTTCACCTCTGTTCAACTCCGTTCGCCTCTGTTTAACTCCGTTCACCTCTGTTTGACTCCGTTCACCTCTGTTTAACTCCGTTCACCTCTGTTTAACTCCGTTTGCCTATGTTTTACTCCGTTCGCCTCTGTTTAACTCCGTTCACCTCTGTTCAACTCCGTTCGCCTCTGTTTAACTCCGTTCACCTCTGTTTGACTCCGTTCACCTCTGTTTAACTCCGTTCGCCTCTGTTTAACTCCGTTCACCTCTGTTTAACTCCGTTAGCGATGAAGAAAGGGAAAGAGAGAGGTCGAGAAAAGAGAAAGAGGAAAGAAAAAGTAGAGATATGGCTAGGAGAGACGAGTTTGCGGAAAGGTTGAGGAGGGAGACGGATGAGGTACTAGCTGAAAGATGGCGAAGGCATCTGATTAAAGAGAGAGAGGAAAAAAGGCGAGCAGAAAGAAGGCAATTGCAAGAGCAAAGAAGAAGAAGAAGGCATGACCTTCGAAAGCATTTAAATCTCAAGCGTAAGTGATATATAGCACTTTTCGTAAAAACAGAAACCCATGGTATAAACGAATGCTGATCCCTTGTTTCTTCCCTTCTCTTTAACAGAGAAGCGCTGTGACAAATGTAAAGGCATTGGGCTCAGTAGTGCTCAATGCACGTCTGTCAAAGAAATAATACATAAATGCCAAAAGTGCCGTGGATAAGGGCACTACAGGCGGGAGTGCCCTTCGAGGCAAAACAACGGACCACGCCAGCAGAACCAACCGCTTCCGGCAGCTCGGCTGTTGTGAACAACTTTTATTTTAATGCTCATATGGAGCATTTCAGTTTAATTAAAAACTTTTTTTTTCACAAGCGTCCCAAACTCACGTATTGAAGAGAAGGTAAAATTTCATTTGGTCGATCGTTTTTGGTCCACGTTATTTTCAACTCCATGCAAAGTCTTATAAAGCTACTTAAATCATTCATTCGAACGATTTCTCGAATCCTAAGTTTGGTACGCCTGTGATCTGTTGCTTTTTTGAATGCTAGGTCTGATATTTTAGGTAATTTTATTTATTTTCTTTAATTAAGAGCTTTAAACTTTAAATTGGCAGAGCAAAGGTCTTTTTGCAAAATTAAGGCCACAAAACAATTAAAATGATTTTCGAGCATTGTAAAAAGCACTTTCATACAAATTGAGATAAACTTGAAAAATGTCGGGCCGACGTTTTTCAAGTTACCCGAACACAATCTGTTTTAATCTTCTTGAATTTTGCCCATCCGTGCCCTTTTTTGGCATTTCTGTGTTTCTTTTGAGTTCTTCTATAGTTATAAGCCATCGTTGTGATACAGTAAAAACCCGCGAGTAAGAACCTAACATTTAAGAACCTGTCAGGCTAAAATTTTGTAAATTAGATGCCATTTTTATAAGAACCTATTTAGCCTAAAATTTGAAAACAGGTTCTTATTTTCTAAAATTGATTAAATATGTTTACTTTTGGAAAAATATGATAAGTCAACATTCTGGATCCTCTTTGGAGATACGTAATCTAGAAGCCTCATTACCCCAGATGCAATGTAATGCAATTTTTATACACGAAACTAAGGCCGAATACCACTAAAATCTCTATTTAACAACATTGAATTTGTTTCCTCAGAAATCAAGAACCAATTAAGAACCTAATTTGCTTAAATTTGTGTTAATAACCCTTTATGTAAGAACCTGTTTAGGCTAATCTGAAAAACAAAAAGGTTCTTACTCGCGGGTTTTTACTGTATTTCAGTTGATCCTCACGAGTTTTAGATACATGTATATGGGAACTACGAATAGTGGTCTAAATTTGTTCCAAATCACCATGCAAGTCTACTGAAGCGATAAACAGTTCTTCGCTTAGTTCTACACACTCCTTCGGTCTGGGAAAGCGTGTGCGTAACGTCAACAACGGGGTCAAAGTTGGCTTAAAAACCACTTAACACGTTACGCACACGCTTTCCCAGACCGAAGGACAAACTCACAACATTCCAGTTTAGATGTGTAGTTTACAGAGTTAACTGCCTTGACTGCAGTTTTACCTATTATGGACAAACGGACAGGGCGTTAGCTACTCGAGTTAAGGAACATCAGAGAGAAGACCGTGTTTGCGACAAAAATTCTAAGATCGCGCAACACGCGAACACGTTTGGCCATGATATGGATTTCAATCATGCCGCGGTGGTGGACAAGTCAGGCGATTACCACAAGAGGCTTTTCCTGGAAGCGTGGCATTCGCAGAGGGACCAGAATTCGGGAAATGAACACATAGACATCCCTGACTGTATATAAAGGTGATGTTAGGGACTGGTCAATAAGTATCAGGGGGGGTGGGCCGGAGCAATTGGAAAAGTGGTGGCTCAAAAATGTGTGACCCACCCCTTCCGTCTGGCTCAAAACTGACTAACCCACCCTTGACAGGGGGTTGAAAATTACATGACCCACCCCCTTTGCTAAAAAAAATCAAAGGACCTATCATTTCTTTATCATCTGTTAGGGGTTGGAGATTTTTTATTTGACTTCAGCTTTTAAAGTGAAATTCCTTACATAGACATTTTCCCTCATGGACACTGCAGTTCCATGTATGTCTTTTTCCATTTCTTGACACACCAAAGAAGGATGAATTTATCACTTCTTATACTTGCCTTTTGTAACTCTTCCACATATTTGTGTGTAAAGTCCATGGGGAAATTTAGACACAAACATATGCAAAAAACTGAATCAGTATTTGATGTTAATTCATAATCAATTTATATTGAAGAGTTCATATTTTTATACAGAAATTAATAACATAAAATACAACCACTGCCGATCATTCATATTTGCAAATTGTTTGAGAAAAGAGTTTATTGGTATTAAAAGGCCTAAAGCCCAGCGTGAATCTATGCAGGTTGAAGAGAGTCAGGTAAAGCTGATGATATGATTACAAGCCATCTAGGGGGGTCAGGGGCATGCTCCCCCGGGAAATTTTTATATTTGGGCCTTTTGGAATGGCTAGAAATTCATTTAAAACTGCTTACATGGAGAAATTTATCAATTTTATATACTGATGCATACAACTTTTCTTGGAACTTTAGTGAATAAATAAGATGACCCACCCCCTACGTGTAGATTAAAAGTACATAACCCACCCCTTTTCGAGGGCTCAAAAACTGATGACCCACCCCCTTTCTGCTCCGGCCCACCCCCCCCCCCCCCTGTACTTATTGACCAGTCCCTTACACGGGACAACATGCAACAACGATTTTTCGCGCAACAATGTTGCGCGAAAAAACATCAACCGTGTAACATGGAACCGGGGACGATTTTTTGCGCAACTTTTGACTCGGCAACACGTTGGGAGTTTTTGAACCCTAGTCAAAAACTCACAACGCAAGATGACGAATATTTAGAAAGTTGACTCGTGTAACAGGGTCGCCGTCGATTTTTCGCGCAATACCTCCCAGAATTCTGTTCAACATGGCCTGGAGGCGCGGGCGAAATGTTGCAAGTTGGCGTTGCGCTGAAAATCGTCTCCTGTAACATGCATGTTGCCAAGTACATTTTGTACGATGTTGCGCGAAAAGTTGTCTCGTTTAAGGTGGCTTAATACAGTTTTGAGAGGGCAAATCAATCCAACCTTTAACTCTCTTGTACAATATCCAAAAAAAGTTTTGTCTTTCTTTTATCACTGTTTGTTACATCCTAAAACCATCTAATGCGATATTTGGAAAATAAAAATGCTAACTGAAACAGCTTAAATGAACGGCCGAGTGCTTAAGAGGGGACTGGCACTAGTAGTTTAAACGGGGTTTTTCTCAAAATCTACCCGTACGACCCTACCTCAAAATTTCAGAAATAAGAAATTGGCTCTTATTTATCATTCATGCAAAATAATATAAAAATCTGTAAGACAGTTTTTTCGCAAAATAGGAAAATGTGATATTTTGCCGATTTTTAAAATAGCTAGAGATAGCGGAATTGAAATTCCTGAAGCATGGATACCTACGATCAGAAAGCATAACAGCCGTTCAACTACAAAGCGGACCTCTGAGGGAACATCATCTGTTAGTCAGAATAATAATAATAATAATAATAATAATAATAATAATAATAATAATAATAATAATAATAATAATAATAATGAGGATCGAAATGCCCAATCACAGCGAACCAACGTGCATAAAAAGCGTCGCGATCAACATCTCAAAGCGATTCTATCGTGAGACAAACGAATAAACGTTCATTACCTAGCTCAAAATCTGTCTTACGGATTTTTTCAAAATTTTGTCCGTGGACGTGGTTCACCCCTTAAATTTAATTGTGAAAGTTTCATAATAGGTTGTACGGTAGGTTTTCGAGAAAATCTGGATCAAAATCTGGCTTTTACGACCTCCGAAGCAAATCAAATTGCGCGTGCGAGCGCGCGCTAATATAACGCCATGCGTCCCGAGCGATAATGAAAGACAGAATTAGAACTTATCTGTCGGTTTTTTATCCACCTTTTTTGTCGTTTGTTTTCCGTCCCAGGTTTCAAGACCTATCTGAAAGAAAGTATTTTTGAAGTTTTCTTTTGTATACAAACGGTAAAACAGATGGAACTCTTTTTCGTTCCTGTTGAGAGTTGCTAGCGCCATTTTAGCCCGCGCGAGCAATAATGACGTCAAGCAGAAAATCGTAGCGCAGCAAGCAGAAAATCGTAGCGCGTAGCCCACGTAAAAACTGTATTCAGCCACTTTAACATACCACGAAAAGTTGACGCGGTGTTGCGCGAAAAATCGTTGTTGCTATTTGTCCCGTGTAACATCACCTTGAGTTCGCGTGTTCTTGTATTAGTCACTCGCGCGCGCGCACAAATGTGAAACCGTTAAAAAAGCCGTTGCTTTTCCTGCCAAGTTAACAACCGAAGAAGACGGAAGATTCGCGGTTGAAACGTCTTGAGTACATTATGAGCGTTGATTACGCTCAAATAAGTCAGCGTCAGAATTTATAAAGAGCATTAACTTTAAACTGGTTAGCACGGAGTTGGCGAACAACTGAATTAAAAACGGTTAACTACGCTACTTGAGCGAGTTCATACGCCATCACGCGACTGTGAGTCGACTGTTAATTTCAAACTAGCGCGCGCAGCATAAACTGCAACAATGCGCGCCTGTTTTCACCGAAACAGGTTTTTTTTGCATTCATCTCAAACATGTTCTCATTAAACTGAAGATGGCATAAGTCAGGCAGAAACATGTTTTTTTAAAAAGTGTTATTGTTTTTTTTTTTAATTTGCGAATCTCACTTTTGTGAATACGATTTGTAACAGCCTTCAGTGTATTGGCTGATCTTTCAGCTGTAGACAATTTGCCTCATAGTTTGGGTCCTAAGGCTACGTTTTCACGGGACCGGACGAAACCGTTCCAAACCGGACCGGACCGGATCGGCTTCTGTTTACATGGAACCGTCTGGAATCGATCCAGATGTTAACACGGGACCCGTTCTAGAACCGGTCCGGAACGGATCCTTAACTGGACGTGCAAAATAGCAGGTCCAGTTTTGAATCCGTTCCTGACCGGTTCCAGAACGGTCACGTGTAAACAGAAGGCCTATATTCGGTCCGAAAAGCGGACCGGTATCATTTGGAACCGGTCCCATATAAACATAGCCTAAATTACGCAGAGAGTGCTTCTCATTAGTAACGGTGTTGTATCTAGGAGTAGAAAAATAAAAAATGTCTCAGGTTGTATGTGGAAGTTTGATCGCTGAAAAGGTTAAGGATGCGATTAGGACACAATCTATGTTTAACTTTCTACATGAAAATACAGATGTTGCTAGAGTTGGCATTTTAGCATGCTTGTACTTATAAACGGCCCTCAAGCCCCTTAACTGTAGTCGTTCAAGTAATTAACGTGCATCGCTAGCTCTACAAATGTGTCACACTAGGTGGCAATAAGTGAGGTATGGTAGCACAGCTGACTTGTATAACTGCATTTTAGCCTTACAGGGGATTAGGTCCTGAGTCCCATTAGTACGCCGATTCTCTGGCTTGCCTAAATGCAGGCTGAGCATTAAATGGAGTTAATAGTTACCCCTAAACCTTGTGGATGAAGTCTTGAATCGAAAATGAAGGGCACGGATGCAGTGGCAAATTAACTGAAAAGTGAACCAAACATAAACGGCGCCTGTAAGAGCGGGCCACTCGGAAAAGGTCAATGATCAACAGAATTGGGAGTTAAACGGGACGGGAGTTAAACGGAGTTGAACTGAACGAGGTTGAACGGGGTTGAACAGAGGTAACGGAGTTGAACAGAGTTGGACAGAGGTGAACGGAGTTGGACTGAGGTAAACGGAGGTAAACAGAGGTGAATGGAGTTGGACAGAGGTGAACGGAGTTAAACAGAGGTGAACGGAGTTGGACAGAGTTGAACGGAGTTAAACAGAGGTGAACGGAGTTAAACAGAGGTGAACGGAGTAAGACAGAGGTGAACGGAGTTAAACAGAGGCGAACGGAGTTGAACAGAGGTGAACGGAGTTGAACAGAGGTAAACGGAGTTGAACAGAGGTGAACGGAGTTAAACAGAGGCGAACGGAGTTGAACAGAGGTGAACGGAGTTGAACAGAGGTAAACGGAGTTAAACAGAGGAGAACGGAGTTAAACAGAGGTGAACGGAGTTAAACAGAGGCGAACGGAGTTGAACAGAGGTGAACGGAGTTGAACAGAGGTGAACGGAGTTGAACAGAGGTGAACGGAGTTGAACAGAGGTGAACGGAGTTGAACAGAGGTGAACGGAGTTGAACAGAGGTGAACGGAGTTAAACAGAGGTGAACGGAGTTGAACAGAGGTGAACAGAGTTGAACAGAGGTGAACGGAGTTGAACAGAGGTGAACGGAGTTGAACAGAGGTGAACGGAGTTAAACAGAGGTGAACGGAGTTGAACAGAGGTTAACGGAGATGAACAGAGGTGAACGGAGTTAAACAGAGGTGAACGGAGTTGAACAGAGGTAAACGGAGTTGAACAGAGGTGAACGGAGTTAAACAGAGGTGAACGGAGTTGAACAGAGGTGAACGGAGTTGAACAGAGGTGAACGGAGTTGAACAGAGGTGAACGGAGATGAACAGAGGGGAACGGAGTTGAACGGAGTTGAACAGAGGTGAACGGAGTTGAACAGAGGTGAACGGAGTTGAACAGAGGTGAACAGAGTTGAACAGAGGAGAACGGAGTTAAACAGAGGTGAACGGAGTTTAACAAAGGTGAATGGAGATGAACAGAGGTGAACGGAGTTAAACAGAGGTGAACGGAGTTGAACAGAAGAAAACGGAGTTGAACAGAGGTGAACGGAGTTAAACAGAGGTGAACGGAGTTGAACAGAGGTGAACGGAGTTGAACAGAGGTGAACGGAGATGAACAGAGGGGAACGGAGTTGAACGGAGTTGAACAGAGGTGAACGGAGTTGAACAGAGGTGAACGGAGTTGAACAGAGGTGAACAGAGTTGAACAGAGGAGAACGGAGTTGAACAGAGGTGAACGGAGTTGGAAGGTGTGTATAGAATACGTATGTTACATGAAGTAGTTTGCGTGAAGTAGTTTATAGGCGACTATGTGGTATAGAATAGGAATGTTACATGAAGCATTTAATAAGGCGACTATATGGCATTCACCCATGAAGTACATACCGCCATTTTTGTTTTTTTTTTTCGCGCTTTTTAGACTGCGCATGAGCAGCTATTTGTGATCGCAAAGGCCCATGGGATAGCAGTCAACATGGCGCTTAGTTGAAGAAGATTTGGCCTGAGCTCTCCAAGTTTATTCGTATTTTCTCTTCTCCTCAGCTTAAATATTGTTGAACTGTCTGCAGGCTATGGAACAATCAGCATATGAAACATTCAGGGGTGGGACGGAGTAAGTTGTTTCCTCGATTATTCTGTATCGTCATAACAAACGAAGGAACTTTCCCAGTTTCAGTGTGCTGTCTCCTGTCTGACAAGCAGCTTTGCGAGTCTCGTTTGATGTTTGTAGCTGGAGCTTTGAACTTTACTATTTTGTATACCAAAAGTAACTTGCTCTGCTTTTCTTTATTGATACTGTTATTGTTGCTTTAAAGCTCGCAAATATATATGTAAAGCTTAAGTTTATGTTGTAAATTCCCAGGCGGGGCAGTATGTGGCCCTTGGTCCGCGAGTAAAAGTTATAAACTTAAATATCTTACCTGAATCAAAGCCCGATGGGCTGAAATTTTTCTTGAAGATAGATTTTATGTCCGTCTTTATAATTACAAAGTGACAACGTCTTAACTAAAATAGTTTTCGTGTAATTAAAAAAATAGTGAACGTGCTCGCAGGTCCTTGGTCCGCAGATGTGGTCCTTGATCCGCGAGTCACGTAAACAGCCTGAAAATTACTATGAATCGCGATAATTTTCAAAAAAGATACAACATTTTAGCAATATTTAATCTATTCTTTACTATTTTTGACATTTTTAAGCTTCAGTCTTGTTGGAAGTCGTTGTGAGGTGCGAGTATAAAACAACCCGTATATTCTTTAGATTTCTTTCAGACAGAAGTCTCCGACACAAACCCGCGTATTTATTTCTTCATTTTAAGACTTTCCAAATTTATTTTGAAACATTCGACGCGAGGATAAATGCCGTAGGACCAATGTGTGCACCCGGTGCTTATGCACCTATCAATGTTAAGCCCGAGGGGGGGGGGGGGTCGGGCTAACCACTGGAATTTGATCGGGAGGTAGGTCCCCAGGGTAGGGATTTTGATCGTACGTGATGGCCCCAGGGTAGGGATTTTGGTCATATATGAAGGTTTGAAGGGACATCTGACCACCTTTCATGGGGATTTTGACCAATTATTTTGTCCCGGGGGTGGGGAATTTGACATTTTTTAATAGAAAATGTCAAAATCCCCAGCCCTTGCCCGACCCCCCCCCCTCGGGCTTAACATTGATAGGTGCATTTATTACTTTACTGAATTAACGTTGTTTTAAAACAATTTTTTTTATTCACAGTTAAAGGTCACGGACCAAGGACCCGTGTACGAAAATTGTTTATAACTTTCATTAGTCGCTAAATCGAAAATTTGCAACTCTGCAGCAAATATCTTCACAGCTGCTGAAATCAGTTGATCTATTAACCTGTTCTCCAAAAAAACACGTTTTCCCGTTGCGTTTTATCTATGCACTAGCTTAGTAAACGCGACCATGTAATCCAAGGACCCGCGAAAAGTTGAAATTTCAAGAAAGGCAAATTTACCTGTCTGTTGACAAGCGTGGATTTTGCACCGTAATCGACAGTACAAAAGCTGAAAATTTGACATACCAAAGAAGAATAGTCAAAAAATCATTGGAAATGTTCATTTTTTGCCGAAGTTTAGTTATCAGGGAAATATTAAATCATATTCGAAAAAGTTGCGGACCAAGGACCACATACTGTACTCAGGATTTCAGGTGACGGGGATGATAGAATGGGGGCAAAAATCAAGACCCAAAAAATCCCTAGGGTTTTCAACAAAACCCAAAAAACTCCCTGTACCAAAAACGGACCCCCAAAAAAAATCCCATGCCGGGTTTTTGACACATAGTTTTCCAAGCAGAGGGAATGATATAGCACAAAGAGAAACATTAGAAACACGTTTGTTTGTACTTTTTTCGCAGAACTATGCGGCCAAGGCACTATCACAAATCTTTAGATTGTTTTTAATATCCCAAAAAAACTCATCTTAAATCAAGCCACCCAAAAAAATACTTGCTAAATTTCCCTACCCAAAAAAATGCCAGAATCCAATGATCATCCCCGCCACTTAAAATCTCGAGTACCCCCCCCCCCCCGGCTGTAAATTATGCTTAACTATATAAAGGTTTTAACCTTCCAGATGTTTCTATTGCCTTTTAAAGAACTCTCCCCCCTCCTTTCCTTTGCCATCCTTCTAAGGAACATGTTTCAGAACAAATCAATTCTCTAAATATCTGACAATGGCCGTTTTTATACTAGAGACGTGTTACTCGTCTGGACGAGCTTCGGAAAAAAATTGTTGTTCATCTGGTTATGAAGTGCGTCTCCAGTATAAAGACGGGCACAAGATGCGTTACACATCTAGACGAACTTCCTTTCACTATCCATCTTTCAAGAAGCATTTCAAAAAGTAGCTTGTCTAGACAGGTAACGCATCTTGTGCCTGTCTTTACTGGAGACGCATAACCAGACAAAGAACAAAATTTTTGCCGAAGCTCGTCCAGATGGGTAACACATCTCTAGTATAAAAACAGCCACTGGTGTATTGGTGCCTACTTGGTTATGCCCCAAGATAAGGAGGGGATGAGATATTCGAGGAATGTGTGGTGGGGTCTATAACTGGGTGTACACTAAGAAATCAAAGGTTTGGTCTTACAATCTATATTAACCTTGCAGGGTTGATATGATGGACATGGATGATAAGGTTAAGGGGGCTCACTTGAGAGGAAAGAAATACACAGTTTCTCAAAATGGCCTGTGTCCTCGCTGTGGAAATTCAAACAGGCTTTATGTCATCTTGGATAAGTATGTTTTTATTATATTTTCTTTTAGACATTAATTTGCCACCTACTGGTGAAATTAATGTTTGTATCTTCTTAGTAAATTAAAGTTGTACCTTTTCTTAAAAATATTGTTTTGTTTCTTTTTTTCAGATTGTTCCCTATGGGTGATATGCCAGAAATTCTTCACACTCTGATTGCTAAGGGAAGAGCTATTCTGTGGTCAAGTCAAGAAAAGGAAGGATATCGGGTGAGAAAGCATGAATAAAATTAGATGAATTGGGTACCGATTACCATTCTACAGAAAAGGAGGCTCTTTTCACATTTTATGGGTAGTGTCAGAAAAGGAAGGATATCCTTTTCTTGACCAGAGGTCTTAACCAGGCTGAATTTCAGTCTTTTCAGCAACAGACCAACTGTTATGCACATGTATATGTTTTTTTAAACTCCAAAATTTTGTCTGCAAAGTGATATACATAGAAAACAAACATGAATCCTCCTAAAGGTACTTTTTAAGGTTTAATTTCAATTATGTGTGTCTTAGGGGCAAATTAGATGGTACAATATTGCCTAGGATTATTGCATGGGACATGCTTATACCATGACTACAACACAAATCCATCATGTGAATCAACCTACCACATCCTTGCGACAGACGTGCACATGTGTAAATTGTCCTTAGTCATGTCGTAGGCAAGGCTGTGCTCTAAGAAAATTAAGATTATTTGGGGCAAAATTATATATAAAAAAATTTTTTTAAAAAAAACCGGACCCCCCCCTAGGCCTGTCGTAAGCTTGTTGCAATGCGAGAAAGTTGTATCGTAATGGACCCTTAGTTAATGCTATGACAGAGCACACCAAAGCCTCTGTTTTTTGACTGGTCAGAACAAGCAAAGATTCAGTACAGAGAAGTAAATCTTTATTCCCTTTTGACTGTACAGGACCCACCTACTTTCCTGTGCCGAGGGTTTTGTCCTCCTGACCCTCTGGGGGCTGGATTTAATGTCAACTGGGGCAATGTTTCTCTGAATCAGATTTTGGAATCTTTGGACAGACCAGTGCAGGTTTGTAGTGTGATGTGTAAATTCTATTGACTCTCTTGTTTCTTTCTTTCTTGTTAGTCATTGTTCCTATGGCTGTCCTAGCCCAAATTTCATCATTTTTCCCCTTAGTCTATTGAATCAATAATAGTTAATTACCAACTCCTTCTGAGAATTACAGCTGATGTATTTGTTGGCACTCGAAGAAATAACGGTATTGCAGGCAGTCCTTACATTTCCTCACAATTGCCATAAAAAGTAATGAGTTTTGCACCTGATTGGAGACAGACTTACACAAGTGCATTGCACCATAAAGTGTGAGTATCAATGGCTTTTGTGGAGTAGATGATCAAACATGATATCTTTCTTGCATTCATTTCACCCTAAGAAGGCAATAAATCCTGTATCAAGCCAAGAGAAAAGCTGCATTCAAGGTTGGTCATTTGTCTGTTTTTGTCATTGTTTGCACTTTCCATAAGATTTACTGATGTACGAGATTTTATTTTTCTATTACAATGTTTGTGTTTGTTTCTTTGTTTTATCATGTTTTTATATTTACTATGTTTTAAGGGGTTGTGGAAATAAAGAACACTGTAGCATGCATTTGTTCTTTCTTCTTAGATGAACAAATTAAGTATCCAAGCTGCCAGGTTCTGACACTTTATAATTTATATTTCTTTTTACATTGATGCTCAAACATAACATGAAGGATCCAGTCAAGATGAATTATCTGATAACCCTATTCAAGTTTTGGATGAGTTTCGAGGCGAAAAAAGTGATGATGAAAGAAATACTACTGAAACTTCAGTCATGCAAAGTATGTTTGTTCTTTTGTAATAACACTGCTCTACTGCCAATGATTTTTCTTTACATTCTGATCCTGTATATACATGATGCATACTCAAGGTTTTGGTTACTAATTGAGCTTTGCATTAACAAGGTGCTAAATGAATTGCATTTGTGAGCAGAGGAATTAATAAGAAATCTTTTTCAGGTTCGTCAGACAAAGAGGAAGAAACTGAGGAAGATGATGACGATGATGATGAACTTGACGAGGAAGAACTCATTAAACAAATGCTTGCTAAAGAGCAGCAAAAACTTTCTCAGGAAAACAATCATGACGAGGACGACGATAATGATGATGACAATGATGACAATGATAATGAAGAGGTAGAAGCATCGTCAGCTCCTTCACATTCTGAGGATTTTTCGGAACAAACTACTACAGCAACTATTGTGGTTAGCTCGACAACCACTGTAACATCATCAATAGCAGAGACAGTATCGTCCACGACAACCAGCAAAACAGCGTCGTCAACACAAAGTAGCTACCCTGTGTCTTCCACTGGTCGTTGCCCGTACTGTGGTGCATCAGATGTTAAATATATCATTGTGGTGTCGGAAAGCACCAAAGATACTGAGCTACCACAAAGTCTGCAGCAGTTACTTAAGAGCAATCATGCTTTTAAAATGGCTAAAGGTGAGGTGCAATGGGCCAGTGCAACTACATGTAGTAGGGGTAGTGTAGCCATGTTAACAATAATTAGTTTGAAACTTCATTGGGATCCTTGCACGGGTCAATATTTATTTTGCCTGGGACATAATCCAATTTAGATTAAAACACTTCATTTGTAGCCACTAGTAAGATAAGATGCCTGCCTCTAATAAGCAAGCACCTTCTTAATAAAGAGTCACTGGGACTAAAAAAATTAACCCTAGTGCAGAACACTTCTTTCCCCCTTAGTCGATATAACAATGGTTAGATAGTTTGTTGTTTTTCTCTATGTGGTGGTTATACATGTGTAAAGAAGTAGTTTGGAGAATTTTATATGTCTGATTAAGGCAATTTGCCTTGTTAATCAGTTCCATGGAATCACCTCTTTAGTGCCCAATAATTTATGAAAAGTAAGTTTTAAGTTAAGTGATGAAAAATATTAAAAATAAAGTTATAGCCCTTTATCAAAAATTACTTAGTTTTTGTTGTTGTAGTGAACATGTTATTCATGGCACTTCACCGATTAAATGGTACATGGGTAGCTAAGAAATGTACAACAACAACTGTTAGAAAATTTGCATGTACACATGCATTGATTAAATGCTTTTATGTTCACCACAACTGTTGCCAAAAACTTTCCAACTCATTCTTGATTGTAACATACAACAGAGTCTGAAAGTCTTGCTTTTAAAGTAAGTGTTGTAAACGTATGTATGAAGTGCAAACAGATGGACTGATACAGAATGACACAAACAGAAGTTTTACTTTTGATATTAAAACAGATGCCAAATTACTGATAACTATGTTATTTTTTTCTAAAACATTTTGGTCAACACATTGGGTAAGGTGGACAGGTTACTGTATTTCTAAAATGCTTTATCTTTTATGCTCAAACAGGTTTTGAATTGAAGGGACCTGTAGTAACTGTACACTGTATATTGTTTGGTAGAACTCACATTTCTCAAGAGAAAATTTTTCTTTTCATTTCCTGTTTTATGTAAATATCTGAAAATTATTAACATTTCTAAAATGGTTCTTGAATGTCATGCAGATCAGTCTAAAACTAGATTGCTTTAAATGACTGTTAATTGAGTTAACACTATTTTATTGGGCAGTGAATGTTGTGTTCAGAAAGAACATCAATAAACTCAGCAAGTGTCTTGCCAGTTGGTGTTTGTGTGACAAACTCCATGCTTGAAATGAACGTTTTGTCTGTTTAGCAGTTAGAAATGCATGTAAAGCTACCTCAGCTTCTTTTGCTGTCAATAAATGGTTATTGAAGAAAGTATCCCCCACCCCAAATGAAAGAAAAAAATTAAGCCACAAATAAGGCTGAAGTCTGGATGCCTCCAGATCCCCTCCAGACAATTCACCCACACTGAAGGTCTCCTGGTCTGTGTGCCTTGAAAAACAACTTGACCTTGACCAGCAAAAGCTGATGCAACACTTTACTGAAGGAAAAAGAAAAACCTTCCTGGATCAATGCTTCAAAATGTTATTTGCACTATCAGCAACACATACTTACATTTCCAGTTTCCATAGGCTAGTCAGCTAAAAGCTGAGATTTTTTATTACAAATTCTAAATGTGCACCACCTTATTTTACTTTGGTCAGAAACGCCTATTAGGTCACATGGTTGGCCAGAATACTAACAATAGAAGGGCTCGCTGCAAAAAGGGCAGAAGTGATTTTGGACTAAAGAAAGAACATTGACAAAACAACTCCAAATTTCGCATGAGGATTTGTTTACTTGTGTGAAACATTGTACTGTTTTTATGTCCCCTGTTTTTGCTTCATTTTCAAGAAATAACATATGCAAAAAGCTAGGTTTTTCAAGTTGGCGTTTTCAGAAGTTTCTTTGTTCCATTAGAAACTGCCAAAGCTGCTGACTGGAAAAACCTAGTCCTTTGTATATGTTATTTCTCGGAAACAGAGCAAAAGCCGGCGACAATAATTTCATTACAATGCTTCACTTACATGTAAACAAACCGGCATGCGAATTTTGGAGTTGCTTTGATAATGTTCATTTTTTGCCAAAATCACTACCGCCTTTTGCACCGAGCCCTTCATTGTTAACAGCTGACTGTTGGTTCAGGCAATGCGCCCTGCTTAAGCAAAGTCAACTAGCACAGAGAAATTTTCTAAAGCGGGAAAACCAAAGTTATTGCCAATCACAAGCGAATGGCAGGAAATTCTTGAAAGGCAAGTCATGATTGTGTTTGAATTTTAATCTGTTCGGCCAAAACATCCTCGACCTGCTTGATTTGAGCACATGGGACAACTCTTCGGTAGCCATTTGAAAGGATTTTCACATGATGAAGCTGTAGTAAGCTGTGTGTTGACTTAAAAATAAAAATTGTGTATTTTTGAGAATCAATTAATTGTGACTTCATATTGTGTCTTATTTGACTGCCTTGATCTTGCTATTTATTACGTCAACTATATATCATGTTTCTGCTTGTTTGTTTGTTTCTTATTCTTTGTTTTGGTCTTGCTTGGATGTATTTTGTTTTGGTTTGATTTGTTTTTGTTTTGAGTTTGTATATCCAAAGTAACTTGTTGTTTTGTTGTGCTCTTGTTGTGATGATTTTTAGGTGACAGTGAGCCTCCATCATTCCAGTGTCAGAAGTGTCAATATGGCTTCAACCTAAACTGGTCCAAAACAAACCTCGAACAGATCTTTGGACTGCCTCCTACGACATCAGCGCCTTCTACCACTACACCTGCTCCACACAAATCAACAGCTGCAATGCCATATCAATCAGCTGAACCTTATGTGACACCTGCTGCTTATCCACCCTACCCCCGACCAAGTGTGCCACCGCCAGGATACCCACCCCCTGTAGGGATACCTCCACCAGTAGCTTACCATGGGTAAGTGAGATGATTTACATGAGGGTCAAGCAATAACTAGTTTTGCTAACATTATTTTATTCTTTTTTTTTCCTCATCAGCTACCCGCCTACATATCCCAGTTATTATGGATCATATTATCCCCCTCCCCCCATACCTCCACCTGTAGGATCATATCCTCCCTATTCCCCAGTTGTACCACCCCCTAGGATACCTCCCCCAGGGATTCGTCCTCCGGGGATTCCACCTCCAGGGATTCTGCCACCTGGGATTCCTCCACCTGGGATACCACCTCCTGGTATACCTCCTCCAGGTGTACCACCCCCTGGGGTACCTCCTCCTGGGTACCCCCCACCAACTGTTCCACCCATCCCTCCACCCGCAGCTGCCTGGGGAAGCTACCCTTATGCACGTCCCATGTACAACACCCCTCCACGGTACCCTCCTCCCACATCTCCAGGATACCTCCCACCTCAGGGTGGAAGACCCTATCACCTACCACCACAACAAGTGAGACCACCAAGGCCTGCACGTCCTTGGTACCAGCCTGCAGTAAGCAGCGGGATGTCAGCACCGCCAGCAGCAGCAGCAGTTCCAACGCAGCAGGAGTCAAGCGCTGAACAGACTGAAGAAGGAGAAAACAGTAAAGTAGCAGCCGCTCGATTTGAGATGGTCTTGAATCAGATCGACAAAGCAAAGGCCCGTGTCCGTCATGAGAAAGAGCTGATGATAGAGTTTCAGAAAGAAGTTCTTGGGACCACTGCCGCAGACACTGAGAAGGCTTATCAACAGTATGGCGACGAACCCAATGCACTGACAGATGAGGGCCAAAAAGTGCCAGAATACGAGGAAAAGCCTCCTGGTGATGAGGACACAGGTACTCTTTACACATTCATTGTACGACAGCAACAACTGAGAAACTGGGAATTGTAATGCTCTGCACTTTTGCTTATAAACTTTTGAAGCAGACGCATTGTATGTTCACAGTATTGTAAGAGGAAATAGCTTTGTGTGCTTAATTGTAATGCCACTCAAGAGACGAAGAGATTCAACCCAAAAATTCCATATTGATAAAGTTGCTTCATAGTTAGTTTGTCAGAACCTTTTACCTTCCATTGTGAAACATAAATAAAAAATCAAATCTGCGTCTCGACGGGACTTTTTATGAGGTTAAAAATGTCTTTTCAAAGCGTCATTTTGAATAGTTTTACAATTCTTGTTCAAGCCATCAGCTGCACTTAAGATGAGTCCGCCATCTGAACCTCCAAAAAGTCCCGTTAAGACATCTGTTTACTAAGTCTAGGGAGTGTAACTTCACTTGTTTTTCTTCCATCAGGTTTTGGCTCTAATGTCATTATTACCGAGTCTTTAGAGCAAACGAAAATTGCAGATTCGTCAAAGATCACCTCCGCAGTAGAACATTCTGCTTCGCTGCCAGAACCAATGTCAGTTGATATCAGTGAAAACCCTGAGGTCGCAACACGTGAAAGTGATGCTGAAACAAACGATGTGGTAGAGAGTGCTGTTGTTATAACTGACCACGACTCCAAGAAAGATATGGAAGATGATGATGTTGAAAATGATTTACCAGAAACAGTGGAAACAAGCCCCAAAGAAACAGTTCCTAGTCGAGGTGGTCGTTCTGGGCGCTCCAAACAACAAGACAAGTTGCCAGATGTTCCTGCTGTGGCCGCCGCTCGGCAGACGCGACGATCTCGGAGATCTGAACCTGCTAACTCCACAGAGGATACAGACTCTACAGCAGCTGAGGAGGAAGCTGTTGCGGCGACTGGAAGGTCAAGAAGATCCCGAAAGACAAGACCACCCAGCAGAGGAGTGAAGAAGCTGGACATCGGGGCTGCCCAGGGCGAGGAGGAGCATGGAGATGTGGGAGTGAGTGACATTGAGATGGGTGAATCTTCAGATATGTTGAGTCAGAGCAGTGCCGTTCCTCAGACTGAAAGCGATTCACAGGAAGTACCCAGTGAAAGCTTGCCTTCATCTTCAGAAACAGAGACTGCCCCTGCAGCTGTCACTGCCATAGCTCGCCCACAGCGTGGTAGGGCGACACGGGGAAGAAAACGGAAGCAGGGAAGCCTTGAAAAGGAAGCAGTTGTTTCTGGACCGCCAACTAGAAAGTCCCGACGAGTAGTAGCGGATGATATGACGACAGAGGAACGCCACAGTGAAGAAAGTGAGGAGGTTGAGTATGAGCAAATGTCAGTGGAGACTCCAGTTGTCAAATGCCAAGAGGAAGACGCAAAAATGGCTACCACTAGTCCTGAGGTAGGAAGATCTGTAAGTGCTGTCAACCAGCCTGTTCTTGATGAGGACATGACAACTGAGGACAGTAACGTTGTTCAAAGTGAAGAGGAAACTACATCAGTTTCACAAGAGCCTGCTAAGCCCGACACAGAAACACGCACTGGCAGACGCCAAAAAAGGAAACCTGTGCAGATACCACAAGAGCCGGACGAGGTCATAACATGTGAAAGTACAACTACTCCACAAAGAGAAGAGGGCACTGTCACAATACAAGAAGAGGATGGAGCACAGGAAGCTGAAAAAACTACGAGCAATCGCCGAACTCGTAGATCAACACCGAGAAATGTTCCACAGGAAACTGAGAAAACTGCCAGTCGTCGCCAAACACGAAAATCTTTGCAGATGCACTCACAAGAGTCTGGCGCGCCAGACACTGAGCAGCAAATCAACAGCAATGAAACGCCAGAGAGTGACACGCTGGGTGATGACAACAAACTCACGGACAGCCAGCCATCAGTGTTCGTTGAGCAGAAAGAAATAACATCAGACACTTACCAAGAAAACGAAGGGAAGGCAAACCGCCGGACAAGGAAGTCTCGGAAATCTTCGGCTTCAAGCGAAGATGCGTCGGCTAGTACTCGGGTTGACGTTTACTCGTCGCAAGAGTGCGATACTTTGATGGCATCAGAGGAAGCTGCTAGTAACCGTCAAACGAGGTCTCGAAAACCACCGGCTTTACGCAAGACTAAAGCAACAAAGTCTGATACATCGATAGTAGAAGAAGATGAAAGCACACCCCCGACACGCAAATCTCGAAGGTCTTTGTCTTCGAACGAAGACACAACAACAACAGATGTTCAGTTGTCGGTTGAACCCACCACCCCTAAGGACAGTGTTTCTTCTCGGCAAACACGAAGGAACAAATCCACGCCAACAGCTCAAGAAACTACTGGGTTGTCGCAGGAGTCGGACAATTTAACAGCTGAAGGAGATATTGAGGAAGAAGATTCCATAACGCCTCAGAGAAGGGCGTCTAGGAAAATTGCCCCTGTGGAACCAACAGGAACTGTCACTAAAAGAGTGACTAGAAATCGACAGAAAAAGTAAATTTTCCTTCATCGTTGGTAACAAGTCTCGCTCAGTTGTGAACAATCAATGTTAGGATCAGTATAGACACATTTTTATCGACTCATTTTAGGTTCAATATTTGGGCCGAAGTTAGCAGTGTGACACATTCACTTGAAACTGCTAAACGTTAAAAGTTGTTATAGTGAAAGGACATGACTTGTTTTTCTGTAGACCTGTTGTGGTGAAAACGAAAACGAGAACTTATACATATTCTTCTTGAAACCTGCCGGGTGAAGTCTTGTTTTGTTTCTCGTCTTGGCATTGTATATAAGTTGAGTTGGCTGATATGATGCAGAGGAAATATATAAGAGGCACGAACACAAACGTTAAACTAGAAAGTTCATTCTGTGTACATTGTAAGGTAATGTTTAACTTTGGTAACTGATTCAGTAATGCCTCTTGACTCGTCTCCGTTTTTAACTTGACGTCCGGTGGACTTTCAAAGTCAACTGAAAAAGAAGAGACGGTTTTGAGATACAGTCTGAACTGTAACTGTTGTGACAAGCATCTGTTTCACTTACGACCAGGATATATTCATAACAAAAAGTCATAACATTTTGAGTAAAATGGATTGTTGTTGATACTGCTGTTGTTGTTTCCTTAGTGTCAAATTACATGTAGATGCGTACAGTTGTCTGATGTTTGCGTAACCTGAATAAGACTGCAATTATTCCTAAAGCCAAATGATACACGGTTGAACATGATTTGTTGAGCAACAAATGTTTCGACTGCTGTTCAACAAATGTTGAACAGTGTATCATTGGCTTAACATTCCTGCTGATAGAGCAATACGATGACGGGAGGCTGATATATTTTTGTCTTCTCGGTAAACAAACCCCTTTATAACGAAGTCCTTGGTATAACGAACGATATTCTTCAGACCAGCTTAATTTACCGACAGTAAAATGTGTGGAACAGAACCCAGTACAACGAACGCCTATTACAACGAATACATTTTCCCCAGCGCCTTGACTTTTTGTTTTATCGGGGCTTTGTATCGGCAGTGGAGTGGCGAAGCAGCGAGGGAAAATCCCCAACTTTTCTCGCCGAAACAAGCACTGGTGCGTGAAACCCCGCCAGCTACACGGGCTACAGGGAAACTAAGGACGCTTTCCATTACTTAGAACTGGCCGGCCTGTCCCGTGGTTTTGAATGTGAGATTAGCCCACAAATCCACCACAACAGTGTAAAATCTTTATGCATTGACTGATTTGACAGGACAATTCTGGGCCCGGTTGTTCAAAGCATGATTAAGCTAATCCAGGATTAGCGTGAAATTTGATTTCAATTTTATATAATTTCGTTGAGGTTTTCTGTTAATATTTTCTGTCCCACAGTTTTGACATGGACCAATCTCAAACTTAACAAAATATTAGCTTTGGGAAACCCTTTAAAACAAGAGAAATTAAAATCTTGATCATCTTTTAATCCTGGGTTAGCGTTAATCGTCTTTCGAACAACCCGGCCCTGACTAACAACGAAATTCTGACCGGCCAGTTCTGAGTAATGAAAAGCTCCCTAAAATTCATCTAAACTTTCGTCATCGCCGCTTTGAAGTCTTGCATACGAGTGCCTCAAATACTTACACTGTATTATTAATGAGTATTTCGTTTTATTAGTCTAACGAGGTTCCACTGTTTGCAACTCACCAAACCAGCTCAGATAAACAAGAACTAACTCAATATTACTGGACGAATATCAACTTGTTATGTTGAACTGTGCGGCGTTCGCTTCATAAGTCTGTTGCAAACAAAGAAAAGGAAAATTACAGATAACAGTAACGCAAGAGACAAAATGACCGCAAGAAGAACAGCTAAGGACACGGAATCCATTGCACCATCGTCGTTAAGTTGATCAGCTGTGTTTGATGAGTTATTTCTGACTCCTGAAGAAAAGAAAATACGAACCCAGTCCTTAGTAGTGGATCACCGTTCCGTTGTATCCTTATCCCCGAATCCTTAGCCTAAGAGCAGGCTCACCTTGGGGCACGCGCAAGAGCGACAAAGCCGCGAATGAGACTGCATCGATCTCTGCTAATTTTTCACTCCCACCCCGGCAATTAAACCGCAGGAATACTGATAAGCCAAGTTAATTGGCGCCTCTCCTTCCCGCCGTATCGCTTCGCTCCCACTCGCGCGTGCCGCAAGGTAGTCTATTGTATCCTGGGATAAGTCCGCGTTCTTATAATTATTTACGTGGGTCACGCGAAACTAAATAGAAATTTTTATCGCGCGATCAGATTGTTTGAGCTCGCGAGTGTCATAAGTTTTGTGATGTGAAATTACCGGTAGTACCTTTTTATCAAATGAATACTTATAATTAAGAGACTGGGCAAATAGACCTTTTTCGCTTGGGCGGTTTGTTTTCCCATTACAGACCACGTGATGTTCTCCAGAGAATTTTCCTTTTATCCACATAAAATTTATTCAATCATATACACGCAAGTATTTGAAAATTTGAAAGCAAGAATTCTAGAGTATCATCACATGCATGGTCTGTAATGGAGCAACAAAACGCCCAAGCGAAAAAGGTCTATTAAGTTGAAATGAATTGATAAACTACCGGCACAATAAAACTTTCAAATGAACAATACAATGTACGATGAAATCTGCAAAACAAAATCTTAAATTACCTTTCGAAAAACAAGCTGTTGAGCAGAGAAGGAAAACCATCCGAGCTACACCTTGTCGGATAAAATGTACAGCCATTTTATCTACAAGAAAAACATTACAGCCTGCCCTAACAAAAATTATCAAGTCACAATCTGACCCTTACACCCTTACGACAGAGAAATGAACACACGAAAACAAAACAAATATGTGTTAAAATATACTTTTCGTTGTCAAATAAACATATCTGTTTCGTCACCAACCAGACTGATCCGCTGCCCGACTGTTTAGCCAAAGAGCGGGTTGTTTGCAAGACTTGGACACAACTCGAAGATCTACAATCGCAGCAGTACAAGCTGAGTACAAAACTTAGCAAAACATCGAGTTTCATATCTTAGTAACCTACTAAAACATGTCAAGGTCTCGTCACGCTCACTGTGATCGTGTCTTTCCTCGTGGCTAAGCTTTTCAACTATCCTAGCACCTGGTAGTCATTAGTTTAAAAAGTTACCTGGAATATGCTCACAGTCGTATCCCCGCTTTTTGTCAGTTTGCCGCGAAGCGCTGAGTTTAGTGGGCAGTGAGAGTTCTTGTTGATGCGATTGTGTTAAAATAAAAATACCAAGTGCGTTTAAGCTCATTTATTAACCTCTTTCTTCTTTATTACACAAGAATAATCGTTTCTTTCTTCATTTCTTTAAGTCAATTGTCATGTTAAACATTCTTCATAACTCAATTCACACAGACAAAAGTAATTACTTCAAGATACCTAATGTTCATTGTACATTTTTAGATAATATGAGAACGATCTTGATAGCTGAATCTTTTCTCAGCCCGTATATACAACCCCGCTTCATCGGTCTGCAGGTTCTCTGTGATCAGTGACAGGCAGCTGGTCTCGAAAGATCAAACATTTGGGCTTGGTGGAAGTGGTCTTATGCTTGGACCAACGTAAACAATATAGGTATGCAATAAGTGCAGATTAGGCACATCCAAAACGGCACTTGTTGCCCGACTGTATTGTTTGATTCTATAGTCCTCAACAAATTCCTATAATTAAAATTATTGTGTACTGATAGGAGGTAGCCGGTTCGAGGGTCTTTCTGGTGTCACCAGGGACTCAATCAGGAGGGGTTCGGTCTGGGTTGACCTGTTGCGTCGTTTCATAGTTCGTATCTTAGGAGATTGTAGCGGAATGTCCCCTGGTACCGAGTCCCACTCTGTCATCTCCGTCGTGATCCAGCTGGTCTGCATGGCTCACGGCATTTCTTGAAAAAGAAAAAAAAGGGACGAGGTAAGAGGGGGTAAGAATTAGAATTAAGGTAAACAGCAACAGTATCATGAATACAGGCAGAAGTCAACAAAAAATCGACTACGTAAAATGTAGTATAATTTAATGTAAATAGACCAGATCGTTTTTTACTTATTTTATTTTATTATAGTTCCGAAAGGAGAGAAGCAGACATATAAGTTCTTTTTTTTTTTTTTTTTTTTTTTTTTTTTTTTTTTTTTTTTTTTTTTTTTTTATTATTATTATTATTATTATTATTATTATTATATACGGATGGTCTTGATGGTGAACGTTGAGCAGTGGTCACGTGAAAGAGAGCTCCTAAGCCTGGTTCACACTAGTGACATAACGACATAAAAAAACACTGATCCTTCTTCTTCCTTGTAAAGAAAGATCAGTGTTTTGTTGAAGTTGTTATGCTGGCTTCAGATATCAACAGAAGATGCTTCTTTGCGTTAGAATGACCTTGCCATTATGTCGGAAGTGTGTGAACAAGGTCTTAGTCTGGTCTAACTCGTTTGTAGCGTCAACTTACCTGTTAGCAATCTAGACTGACCTGTTTTTTCGATTTCTAAAGTGGTAACGCCAGTAGAAAAAGAAAATCAAAACAAGAACAGCTAGCCAGGCGGTAAACAGGATTACTATGGCTATGCACAGGGATACCAGTGTCTTGTAGTCTGCTGCTTCAGAACCGGTAGTTCCTGGGTAAAAGAAATGAAAACAACTTAAGCCTGGTTTTCACTAGCGATGCAAGCACAAGCGCAATCACGCAAAAAGGACAAATTTTGATCCTTGCACTTGTGCTTGCCGCAAGCACAAGCATCAAAATGCAATGCGCTTGTGCTTTTGCTTGCGTCAAAGCTGTTTTCACGGTGAAATAAGACCTGTTATCCTTGCGCCTGTGCTTGCGCTTGTGCTTGGGGAGCAGGGATGGCACAGTGGTGAGAGCGCTTGCCTCCCACCAATGCGGCCCGGGTTCGATTCCGGCCCGGTGCCATATGTGGGTTGAGTTTGTTGTTGGTTCTCGTTCCTGCTCCGAGGGTTTTCTCCGGGTTCTCTGGTTTTCCTCCCTCCACAAAAACCAACACTCCAAATTCTAATTCGATCTTGGATGCACGTACACGTCTTTACGAGCTCCTGAGCTCTTCCGTGTCACGTGGGTAAATAAATTACATTTACATTTTTTGCGTCGCTAGTGAAAACCAGGCTTTAGTTATTCAGAACTCCACTTGTTGTGTCTTGTGCAGTGGTTTTTCTCTTTTGCTCGGTCGCGTACGAAAACGGCTCGCTTATATAATCGAGTGAAGAAAATTTTATGAAGCATAAGTAATTGCACGTCTCATTGATGCATCTCTTTTGATTCAGTGATTAATTAAGTCGCTGAGGCACTGAGTCAGCTTTCACAGTTCACCCTACTACTGCAATTTGTTGGCCAAGTTCAATTTTCTTTTTTATGTACCCTTTCCATATAAAGCTTGCAATTTCTTTTTTCCCCTCTCCCTTCCTCCCCTGCCCTCCTGACCGACCGATCGACTGACTAAGCCATCATGTGACCGAGTCCCCCTCCTGCTGAAATCAGCATATCAAGGATATTTTTCAAGGTTACTTACTTTTCAACGGTTATTGCAAACAAGCTTCTTACCTTCACAATTACAAGACAAAGCGGCCAACAGGAGTGAAATCAGGGTTACTTGCGCGTTGTAACGATCCATTCAATCCACAGGGTTCGAGATCTTCAATGACAAGGGTTATTCACATGAGGTTCTCTGAAAATATCAAATATGGCCGAATACATGCGTTGATGTTTTTCCGTCGTTTTTGTGGTGGTATTTTTTTTTTTCTAGTGATATACCACGAATATCTCATTGTAGCCCGATTTCTCTTTTCGGTTACACAAGGCTCGCCTTTTTGTGGAATATTTACTGGACAAAGCTAGCATCTGTTCTTTGCAGGAAACTCTGTCATTTGCAAAGTTGAGTAGCAAATCTCTACGGATAACTTTACTGGGAGAGGAAACCTGCTCGGTCATTACACCTTCTTTCCGTTAAGAAATGAAAGAAATTATCTCACAATAGTTTGGTCTGGCTAAATTCGCTAACTTTTTTCTGTTGGATAATATACTGGGCAATGACAATATGAGTTTTTGCATAACTTAATTTCAGTTAATCATGGTAGTAAATGCATCTTAAACACGCGCTACAAATTAATTAAATTAAATATATGTAGTCATATATCCCCCCTTTCGCCGCCCCCTCCTACCCCCCTCTCCCAAATCTCTCATTCTTCTCCATGTCAAGTTAAATTTTCTTTCTTGTCTCAAGTCGAGGCTGGGTCTAAGGAGTAATGTATAAAATCAAAGATCTCTGTAATGAACTTATCATTACAGTTGCTTTGTAGTTTAGTTTAACAATTTCCTATCTTCGCGGAGGAATTGTTATATTTGTCAGTCGCGAAGTTGGTTATACTGTGGATTGGTTGAAAATAGTAAACTTGTCGATTGCCTTTTTTCTAAATAGTTGTTTCCTTTCGAGTAAGAATGATCTACTCGGTTTAATGTAGGGTTCCCGATAAAGGTTACGCACGACAGAAAATTCACGAAGACGTCCAATAGCAAAGTGCACTAATGACGTCACAGAATTTTAACCCCCGGTGTGACTCGGACAAAAGTCAGACAAACAAACCGCTCTCCGTAAGAGCGATGTATGGCAAAATGGAGTTGGCGGCCACTTCGGAGGCATATTTAGCGGGGTTTTTTAATCATGATACTATTGCCAGATGGGCTCAGAATTCGAGAGAAAACCTTAGCTGTGCAACGTAGAAAGCTAAAACCTTGGTTTAATAAAATGAAGAGTTTTCTATCCATGAATCGAACGTCAGTGACGTGCCCGGAGTAGGTTTTCTAGATAAGTATTAAAAGTAAAGTCTTTTAAACTTGGTGGCTCCAGCCTGGGAACTGGCTCCCTGTAGCATGAAGTAACTAGGAGTATTGCTATTCCCTTGCGGGGTGGGATGCTAGTCCATCATAGGTTAACCCCCCAGCATTCTGTCAGGTTGCCCCAACATTTCGTCCGTACCCATTTATACACCCGGGTGGAGAGAGGCACTGTGAGATTAAAGAGTCTTGCCCAAGAACTCAACGTAGTGATACCGACAGGGCTCAAACCGGGACCGCTCGATCCAGAGTCCAGCGCACTGTCCATTTATAGGCCACAGCATGCCACACAGGTTTTGATTGACAGAAGCGGTTTAGTAATGAATCAAGTTTACATGCTTACCCCGCCAGCGTAGAGACTTAAGCGGTTCAAATTTCACGATGAAAGGTACAATATCTTATATGTCCTGGCTTTTCCGAAGCAAAACATTCATTTTTCCAGCCAATAAATTAAAACTAGTGATTAAAACAAAGGGCCAATTCACACTTTTCAATATTGCTTTAAACTGTTTTCCTAAAATTTTCATATTACAAAGTACCTCAATAGTAGAAAGTCTCTAGGTTAACCTCAGCACGCATCTAAAAACCTGCTTTTCCATTGAAATCGTAACTACAATTCACAAAACTCCTTTTATTAGCTGATATCTTGGTAACAACGTACAATAACATTGATCTTAATATACTTAAAGTAAGGTTAAAAAGATTTCCCAAGAGGTTCGCTGAAAATATTTTAATTTCATTGTTGTAATGAGCTAATTTTTCACTTAAAACATGAATAAGTAGATTCCAGGGAATTATGCTTTCTTTGTTGTTCGCGTCAGCTGTTTGACTTAAAAGGTTTCTGGATGTGCTATAAATATACGTTGAAATAATTGTTCTTTTTACAAAAAAAAAAGGTTCTGCGTCTTCGCATATGCATTTTCCTATATTGTCTTTTACTTTTGATACATAGTGCTGAGTATCATATCTGTGGACTTTGCACTCGAGTCTACTCCAGCTCTCTTTGTAATCGATATGCCGTCGGGTGCTGATCGTGCACAGTCGGTTATCGCTCGACTCTAGCCGTGCATGCCGTCGGTACCCGATCGCCTATAATTGGTTTTTCACCATTGCAAATCGGTTTTGCAAGCAAACTGATGCTTCTGGAAGAATCTATAGAGTCTTTTCGTTGGAACCCAAATCATCAGCTGTCTTATCGTCTCATTCTGCTTGTTTCATTCATTGTTATTCGTGGTCCTGAGCTGTATCTCCTGGACAGTTTTCAGCCATGTCTTGATCATCTAAAGCAAAAGAGAACTGTAAGCCTTGGATAGGCCATTCTTGGTAGTTACAAAATGTATGAATGAAAAAATTTATTTAGATGTTAAAGGTGTTTAGCTTTGTAAAAAACTAATTGTAGTTACCCTGCAAGTAAAGTACTTTGGTTTCTGTAGCATGAGGCAGCTAGGAGCATTACCAACCCCCTCCCCCAGGATGGAATGCTAGTCCTTCGTTAGTTACCCCCGGCATTTTTGTCAGATTACCCTAATTATTGATCGGAACCCATTTATACTCCTGGGTGGATACATACTGAAAGTAAAGTTTCTTGCCTAGAATGCTATCAGTGATGACATTAAGCTTCTGTCACTTAAACAATTTAAGAAAAAATATAAATTAAGCATTATCACAAGCTATTACTGAACCTTTATATTTTACTATAATACTCATTTTCAATCTTTTTTTCCTTTTTTCTTTGCACTTAGTTTTTTTTTGTGTGTTTGTGTTTGTATAGTTGATAATTTTCCTGACCTTATTACAGTATGCCCACTTCCCGTCTGAGCTGCCTCTTTTTTTTTGTTTGTTTTTTTGGGTGTAAAGTTGTTGTTGTTGTTGTTGTCGTTGCCTAACAACACAACATCAACACCCTAGCCTTGCTCAAGCCTTGACCCCTTGATCCAAGGTCCAACACAGTAACCAACAAAATGGAAATATTCTGCAATAGACAAGCAACCCATCCAGGAAGAGTAGTAACTATTTTTCCCCTCGTCCTTTTTTTTGTCTTGTTGTTAATGTACATGAACAGTGGAATCTCAACTTCTCAATGGAATGAGAATCTCAATGGATTTATCGCACCTCCTGATAGCTCGAGCAAAAAGATGTTTCCCTTCAAACACTGTAATTACACCCCTGTTTCCTTAAGCTCCCATCAAAGCCAGTCTTCAAGTATGTCACTCAAACAGAAGTAACAATATAATTATTTCAAATGAACCTAACACGCTAAGAATTCCAACTGGCAAAACGTTGACCAGTTGCCTATTTACAAAATATAGTCGAAGAAGTGATCCCAGGACTATCAAGGAAAAAAATCTAGCTAGAAACAGGGTGGAAGGCTTAAACTTTAGAAGCTCTGGAAAACAAGACTAGTGCCCTGATCACTTAGACTTACTGCCTTCTATGTGGGATAACCCCTCCCCTCACCTCCGCTCCCCATTTACTTGTTCAGCTTACCATCAAACTTGGTTCCACACCAAATACAGTACTGATGGGTTCTTCTCAGATACATGGTCAAATGTACAAGCTTCTCTGATGGCTATCAAGAAAATGTAAAAAATAAATAAACACTTTCACAACCATTCAACTACTGAGATACTTGGTTTATTAGAGACTTCTTCTAAGAACTTCACAAGAATGGAAAAGAGAGGTTGAAGTAAAGATTATTACTTTGTGAGTGTTACTCAGTTCAACTTTAACAAATTATTAAATATAACCGTAATGGCCATTTTGGCATTTTTGCAATAACTTTAAGAATAAAATAGTTAGTGTAAAAAAATCAACCACATTATTCTATAGTCTAGACAATTATAAACAATGGAAATGTCATAAAATGTTAAAAACATCACAGACAGTTGAATACGGTAAGTATGTGCTGCAGGCAAGTGTTCTCTACATTTTTCCCACTTCTCGCAACAGTCTGATCACAAAAAATATAATTATGTTCAAAGCTCCCCCACCCCCCCCCCCCACAACAAACCTCCAGTTCCTCCTCCTCCTCCTCCTCCTTCTCCTCCTCTTCATCCGTATCTTCTTCCTTCTCTTCCTCATCATCTTCATTTTTCGTTTCTGGCCAAAACCAGTTCTCAACACAAGGTAAATCCTGTGGGGGTATGCGCAAATTGATATGTCTTCAGTCAATAAATACCTAATTATTAATTATGTTCATTCAATTTAATTTTTTTATTTATATTTCTGTAAATTTGGTAACATGACATTTAGTCATTCTCAACATGCAAAGTTATTAATTACAATATTCAGAGAAGAAGCTACATCAGCTCAAGCTGGGGTTAATTTGCAGGTCCTCTATCCAGGTCGAATTTGAATTTGGAATTATTGATGGTTTTCATTAAAGGGGGGGGGGGATTCATTGGACGTGGAGAAGTAACCCTGTAGGAAGTGAAACTCAACCCACTTAAAGCAGCTGGGAGAAATCAAACTCTGGCTATATTCATGGGAGACAAGCAGTCTCACCAGTGTGCCATCTCTTCTCCGCTGTTAAAGTGTTTACAATAGATAGATGGTAAGCTTAATCTCCTATCATTTTGTGCATCCATAGGCCTTGAAGCAGTTGGAAAGGGAATGAAAATCAAATTCACTTTCTGGCTAGAGAAATAGGCTAGATAGAAAGAGGCCTCAAATGTTTAGTAATGTTTGTAAAAGTCATACAGCTGTAGGGTTATAGTACCTTTGATTTGTCCAGCTGTTCACAAGCCTTCTGGCTCTTATACAAATCACTTGATGTTTGTCTCTCAGCAAACTTGCCACTCATATGCCTTCTAAAGTTCTCTCTCTGATTCTGTTCTATCTTCACTCTCTTCTTTGCAGTTTCATGTTTTAATGCCTCCTTTACCTCTCTCTGTCTCTTCAACAGCATGTCACGACCAAGGCCTCCACGATCTAAAGAAAGCAATTGAGCAGTTTATATTTTAGGACAGTTTAGCCTGCAGTGCAATCATTTGTTCACAGGAATTTTACCTGTTTCCCTGCTTTAGTCACATAGAAGAAGTATTTTGACCTTATTCCAACTTGACCAAAATGCATGCACTACAGGTTACCTTAGGTGGTGATCAAGCTTACTGAACAGCATTAGTCTTAGAGTCTACTGTTTCTGGTTCAAATACCAACTAATATTCATTGACTAAAAATGAAAGCACAAATGTTTCACATATTTACCTAATAGAAATACAATATGCACTCAGTTGAAGCTATTATTACAACCAGTGTCAAGTCGACCAGCTTACAAAACCCCGTAATTATTTTTTCTCAGTGAAACTTTGTAATTATTAAAGCCCCTTAATGCCATATTGTCATGGCAGTAACATTGCCAGGATCACTAAAACAGTACTGCTGCCACATCAACTAGTTAACTGGCATATTCATGTTCCTCATTTTGTACAATTAAAAAGTAACTGACCAGCCTTTACAGCCAAAGGTATTGGCTCTGCTCTGCCAGTTCCTAAAAACAAATAGACAAAACAAGAGTATTTACTATAGATAATTAAGCAGCAAAATTTAGTACTGTGCATTCAGTTGAATCAGTAGCAACAAAAGCTTCATGGTTTCCCATACTTTTTCTCACCCCATTTCCAAAGTTTAAACCCGGTTTCAGGCCTGACAACCTAAATTCATTTTTTGTTATTTTTTTTTTAATTTCTTTAACTTATTTCCTCCCTATAACCATTATGGTGTTTTGATCATAACTAAGAATTTTTAAATTCCAATTAACTTTCTTCGTTACACCTCTTTCACTCTTGTACATTTGACGAGTAATGTATCCATCTTGCAAATCTGTCAGACCTAGCCTAACTTTAAACCAAACTGGGAAAATTATCTAATTACGATCTAGTTTACATTTAGCCCCAAACAAAAGCGACTTCAAAGGCATTATTTCATTTCCTAGGTCCTTAAACCAACGTACCATCTTTTCCCAGACCCATTCCATGTTTGAATCCCATTTTCTGGAGCATGGCAAAACCTTTGTTACTACTATCCAAAGCACTAGCTAGTCCTTGTTCACGGTGCTCTGTCTCACGTTCTCGCATTGGTTTGATTTTGCTACGCTGACATAACTCGTTGTGCTTCATCTCCTTCCTGTACTTCTTTGCTATCTTGTCTGGAACTAAACCTGGAGCGTTTTCAGCTGCACCCAGAAGAAATTTATCCGACATGTAATCTTCTTCATCCTCGTCCGCCATCTTGAAGTTGTTTGAAAAGCTATCGTTCCCATTCCCTCGCGGAAAATTGGCCAATCGGGTGATCGGGCAACTACTGGTGCGTGACGCGTTACAGAAGTCGTGACGTGACTACTCTTAGCCATTGAAAATGTTCCAAATGGACGCTATTTTTTGGTTATTTTGTACACGGACAAACACAGTGATAACATTTATTTGAAATCGGCCTTTGTGAATGTTTTGAGGGAGCTAAGCGATAAATTCTTAGCTAAAATCGCGAAAAGGTATGAAATCAGTAAATTGGCCCCTTGGGTACTGTTACGCCACTTAAACAAATGCGAGCTCAATGCAAATTTTCCATATGTTATCAACTTTGTTGATTCAGTCTGTTAAATTTGACAGTGGTGAGTTGTGGACACGACCCTTACAAGCGTCGTGACCTGCCTTTACTGGTAGCAATTTTATAACAAATTTTAAAACGCCAGGATTGGTTGTTTAAATAGGGTAACCTCCCTGGAGCGCGTCCGGCCGGATGCTGGGAAAAGTTAAAGGTATCAGTTTACTTTCGTGGTGTGATGTTTAGGAGCTGGTGGACTGAACTGGCCTTGAGCGATTAGAACGAGAAAACATCAGGTGTGATCTCAAGCTTTACACTGTCCTGATCTACAGTTAGCTTTTCGTCGCTGTGCGGAATTCTAAGGTAAGCACCGATGATTGACCGACGTATAAAAATGATTGGTGTCACAGCATGGCTAGATCTATGATCTTCTCCGCACAGTGACTCTTGCAATCCTGGGTAGTATAACATATGTTTGAATTTATAATCAAGTGAATTCTGAGAGTGCTGTAAGCTTTATGATGTATAACCCTTCATGTTATACTCGACTAATAGGACGGTCACATGTTTCTTTCGTTTGAAAGCTTGTGAACTTCTGACTAATTAAATTTTTCACATGGAAAGGCGGCGTTTAAAATTTTCTCTCAGTGGATGCCCCCGTGACTCTAAATTTAACTCACCATTTGTTAATACGTGACTTGTGACAGCGTGTGGTGAGAACTTATCGGAAGTTGTGGTTATCCTTTTTAGATTTCCTTTCTAAGCATAACTGAGGTCCGATAGAATTTTATTTTAACCACAGCATTGATCCCAGTCCAAGTAAATACTGTAAACGAATAACAACAATGTAAATTATTGTAACGTGAGAAATTATTTAAAATTATTCTGTTGTGTTTGGTATTCAATCAAGGCGAAGTTCAATTGCATATTTATCAAAACATGGTAGATAAAATGGATCTTTGATTTATTTTTTTTAAAGAAATCAGTTTTTTATTGATAACATCTGGCACCGCCAACCTGAAGATTTCCAGAAGTATAAATTATTTTTGTTTTAATGTCCCTTTATGGCCGTGTTTCCTTTACTTTCTATCTTTGTATACATGTATGAACAATCTATTGTATAATTCTTCTTTTTATGCATTCCATTACAGACCATTACAAGCTCGACTCCTGATCTGGAAGAACCTCATCCCATAAAAAGGTCGTTCAAATAATTTTCAGGAACAATGGCTCCCGAGGTAAAATCCAAAGGTGCTAAGACAAGACGCGTTTCCGGACAAACCGTCTACGTTTGAGGAAAAAGCGATGGGCTCTGACTGGACTGAAAGCGGACAAAAAATGTGTCGGTGAGTCATTTTTAAAAAGATTTATTTTGCTTTTGTCATTCGAGACCTTATTGGGACAATTTGCCGCACTTCTTCATTTTTTTTCTTTAAAAAAAAACATCCTGTATTTTCACCTTGGGTCAAGCAAATCAACGGATGGTAAAATAGTTTGCGTCGTAGCGGGTTAGGATGGGGAGGGATATGGGCATGCGTATACTGCTATCTGGCCTGATTGTTAGACGTCCGAGGTCGATCGCTTCCCCTCTCTCGGACTAACTCAGACGTCTGAGAATCGGGCTAACTTCTACAAGGTTTTCATATTAATGCGCAAAATATTTGCGCTGAAAAACTACGGGAATCTAGAGAAAAGGCTTAGCAATGTAGTAGTACCTTCAAAAAATTTTCAAGTGCCCCTTTGTATTGACCCGCTGCCCGCGTACTTGTCCCAGACTGTCCCGGGGACTACACTAGATACTTTTTTACATTGCAAGAGCATACAATCATTCTAGTTTAAACGGCCGGTATATTTTTATTTAAGACACGTGGAAAAGTTCAAGAGTTTCTGAAAAACTTTTCTCCTTAATTTGTACAGTGCCATTTCGTTAATCATCTTATGTAATATCATACGGTCCATAATGATACGCGTACTCTCCGCGCGTTCCAAAAACTGCCTCAGACAGATTTCCGCTTGTTGTTTCAAATTACACCATGGAAAATGCTTTGTACTATTTTTATTCACTCGTTGAGTTATATCAGAAAACTCACTCGTTCGCTACGCTCACTCGTTCGTTGTCCATCATGCACGGAAGACTGGGGGAGGTAAAACGGGATAAAGGGAATTCGGACTGCTGGCATAGCTTTTGTATGTATTTTATAACACCCTGTACAATCATTACCTACAGGTAACATGGTTGATAGCAGTTCGACCCGTAAATGATACAATGATAATATCATCGCTGAAAACGGATCTTGGCTGTTAAAGAATTCCAGGAAATCCTATCAGCCCAAAGGGGGCAAGCTGGAGGCTAAAAGAATAACATTTAAAAATAATCCGTAGAATTAACAATTTCCTTTTGGTAGTGGAGTGGAGGTATTGTTGGGTTTTAGGGGGGGGGGGGGGGTTTTTTGTTTTTTTGGGGCGCCGGGGGGGGGGGGGAGGGGGGGGGGGGAGCCCCTTCTCGAGAGCATTTGCGCCCCGAAAGGAAACTGAAATCGGGGCGCACGACTTACCAATTTAATTCCACTCTATTTTTGTGGAATAAAAAAGTGACAAAAACCGTTCATTAGAATGTGAGCAGTCTCTTTCTTTTCTTATTGTGCGATGTGAAGGCCCTATGTGCCACGAGGCACGAAGAGGATAGATGATGATGATGATGATGATGATGATGATGATGATGACGATGATGATGATGATGATGATGATGATGATGATGATGATGATGATGATGATGATGGGGAAAACACGAGTGCTAACCATTCATGGGATAAAGTGAGATAAAAAGAGGATTAAAACAAGTAAAACTTAAACCTAAACTCTATCGGCGAGATGATGTTTTAAAGTTTTGCTGGTGCTGCGCTTGCTTCTTTGAATTCTTGCCAAGGCCTAAGAACTCTTTCAAGAGATAAGAGATGTGGTGTTTGATATAACGTTAAAAATGTCAACAAATGATACAATTACCTTTGGCGGTCATCATAATACGTAATTCGGTCCAAAAAATTCGGTATGTTTATATTATTTTGGACTTCCTTTTGGCTCCTTTTGCAAACACAAAACGACCGCGCAAAAACTGGAGACGAGCCTCTTCTCCAATTTTCGGCCATGCTCGACGAACGAGGCGTGGAGGATAGGGACTGCTTGCACGCAGTTTGGAGGATGCGTCCTGTCGAACAATGTCTAAAGAGTTATATGCCTCTTTCTAACATATTGCAAATTATTAACACTAGTGCATTGGTTAACGTATTTCCTGATTTTTGATTGGCTTAGCAGTCATTGGGTATCAACCATTATTAAAAACTAGCAATGGTATATTGCAATTCCTGAGTTTTGATGGTTAACAGGATGGTATATTAGTTCACATACCATTGACCATAAAAATGGTAGCTGATACGCGTCAACGAAAACAGCTGGGGAGCTCAAATATTGCAATTCGTTGGGCGTTTTTAATAAAACTACGCGCCTCGTTGGCTATCTACCATCTCATATCCAACAACGCGCGCTCGTTGAATAATTGTTAATTATGCCGTGTCCGGCAAACATGGCCGATAGAAAAATATCGACTTTCGGTCTTCTGTTGCAAAAGGAAATTAGGATGATTTACCGATATTTAGTGCCTGATAATAAAATAACTATTCCCTTTGCACTTGTTAAACATGAGATGAATATAGCCTACTCTGCGCTACGCAGCTCGTTCGCTATCTAGATCTAACTACCATTTCATATCTAACGCGCGCTCGTGGAATTATTGTTAGTTATAACGTCATGAAATTAAATTGTGTCGTAATTTCCTAATTATAATATGTTTAACATAATTTGTTCGATTCGAACACTTGTCCTGTTTCCATCGAATGGCTTCTGATATTTACGTTGCAACTGCTAGTTTCTGCAATGATTTCCTTCTCATAAAACGAAAACAAACAGAACTGCATCGGAGTCTTCTGCGGCCTAGTTGCATAAAATGCCGTCAAAGGTTTTTCCTGCGTTTCCTGATGCGAATGAAGATTCGAATGCTGCTCCTACAACTTATATTTATGAAGGTTAGTCAATACAGTCATGTTTCGTTTAAATTAATCGGAGATTTAATTTTGATTCAAGTTGTAACAGCCGGAGCTGTGATTCACGTATTGTATTATTTGAAATATAAAAGGTATTTGCCAAGGGATTTTTCAAGTAGCACAAAGTGATTCCTGTAGTTTTGCCTTTCTTAGAGATTTTTGTTTGTTTTTGTAAAGAAATTCCGCGTACAAGTTTATAATTCAGATTCGTGAGAAATAACCGAAAACGTATAGACGGGTATCCAGCTCCACCAATAAGGGCTGGTTTACACCAGCGACGGAATCAGAAGTAGTGTCGGAAGCCCGCGGGATGGGGCGGGGTGCTACTCAACCTCGTCCCGGCACACGCCCTTCCCACTTTGAAGGGAAAAGCGCGATGGAGACAAGGTTGGGGGCTACTTAAGAAACTTTATGACAAGCGTACCCTTGTCATGCAAGGTCGGAGAGATTTTCAAGTTATAATACTAACAGTTACATCCTAGCCTGCGTCGCAGACAGCACGAGCAGACAGTCTAATCCGCCGGTATATCGAGGATTTTGTGACATGTCCGGTTGCAACGCAGGCTATTACAAGAGAGAGAGTTTACCACACGGAGACGTTTGACTGTGTACTGACAACATAAACATGAACGCGAGTCTGCTTTGCAATCTTGTTAAGACGTTTTATAAACAGCGCCATTGTTTACATTTTTCAAAGCGATGCTTTGTGGTTACCACGGCAATGCATTTTAAAGGCTGGTTTTCATATGTCGGCAAAATCCCAGATGATCGGGGATTTTACCGTTTCCCGACCATCCCAGATTTTGCCGTATATCGGGAAAATCTGGGATCAGAGTCGCCTTGATCGGCAATGACAGACGCCATTTTTAGTTGTGAGGGGCGGTGAGAGACTGGAGCTAAGCAATTAAAAGATTGGTAACGAGCTAAAACTATCGCCGACGTCCCCGACACTAAGAATTGGAGTTTTCATATATCTTGAACGATCGCCGACCATCGCAGAAATCTGGGACCCGTCGGGAAAATAGAAACGCTCCCGATTCTCCAGATTTGTCCCCGACCATCCCAGACGATCGGGGATATTTACGATTTCGAGTTTTCATTAGTCGGCAAAGTCTGGGACGGTCGGGAAACAGTGAAATCCCCGATCGTCTGGGATTTTCCCGACATATGAAAACCAGGCTTAAGAATTGGAGTTTTCATATATCTTGAACGATCGCCGACCATGGCAGAAATCTGGGACTCGTCGGGAAAATAGAAACGCTCCCGATTCTCCAGATTTGTCCCCGACCATCCCAGACGATCGGGGATATTTACGATTTCGAGTTTTCATTAGTCGGCAAAGTCTGGGACGGTCGGGAAACAGTGAAATCCCCGATCGTCTGGGATTTTCCCGACATATGAAAACCAGGCTTAAGGTTGCCAAAAAGTTCAGGTAAAATAAAATTTTAGATTTTGCCTCTGTCCACGAATCTGATTCTTTTCCGTAGCTTTGTTCACTTTAAGTCTTTCTTTAACGACGGTAAATGAAAATAAATGCATTCGCTTTACACAAGGAACATAAAGACTTTATCAGGACCTACAAAAGGTATTTATATCTTTCAGTAAAGCTTACTTTGATTCGAATACGTTGAGCATTTCAGCTGATGTTTAAATGGCGCGCAAAACCGGCAAAACCGGCTTACTCAGAAGTTATTAGTTTGGAATAGAAATTCTCCATACTGCTGACAGGCATTTGTTAATGCCCCTTTATTTTTGCCATCGGTGTGCCCATCAATGTATTTTTATATATTAATGTTGGGAGAAATTAGCGTCGAATCTGTTTGGGACTTAAACAAAAGCGCAGCAATCGAGAAATATTTTTAAAAACGTGACTTTGTTTATTTAATACTTATTCTCCACAGTTGCAAATCACCTGAAAACCTTCGCCAATCCTCCACTCTCCCGAGAAAAAATACATTTTAAGAAATCAAATTTTATATTTTAACACATTCTTTGGCCAACTTCACCGCGCTGTAACGATTTTTTTGTATAAAACGAACATTTTCTTTCAAGAACAGTTTTATTAACGACTGCGTGACAAAGAGAGCGGATGTTTCATCACGCCGTCCACACGTGGGAAAACCCGCTTATTGTGAAAAATAATCCAATCACCGCGCTTTAAGCACAATTGCTGTCAATCATCTATTGTTTCAAACATCTTGTTTTGGATCTGACATGCAAATCCTTAAAAATATAAACCGAAAAGAAAAACAACATTGCCGGCGATACAGAAAATATCAATGGTTCGGATTTCGTGCCGGAGAACTTCAGTTTGCCGTACTTCGGATACGGGAAGAGTTTGGAATCAGATTTCAAAAGGAAATCGCGGAGAATTTTGGCCTAGAGGATTTGCCGAAGTGGCTCGGCGAAAACCAGCTGAAATTGATGCGCTTACGACAATGGCTTTCCCTTGAATTAATGTTCTCAAACCGTGTTTGATAAAGCTACTACAGTGCAGTCGTACGGTAAATATATTACTATTTAACGATCGTTTAATATGAGGTTTTATTTTTTTTAGAAACTTTTTCATTTTATTGCACGTAATTCCTTAATTTAAGCTAGCGGTTTTGTTTCTTGCCTCTGCGAAACGTTAACTTTACAATTTTAACTGCGTATTTGTGAGCCGAAATTTAAAAACAGCGATTATGTTTTTTAGAAGTTCCAGCTAAAAAAAGTTGTTTTTTTTTTGCTCAGCTGTAAGAAAAGCAGCGGTTTACAGTTAATCAATTCAAAGATACTTAATTCCATACAGATAGCCTCAGGTGGGTCGACGGTTTAAAAACAATAACAACATAATAACATGTATCTGAAAGGGATAAAAATAATAGCGTTCGTATACAATGCGACCATTTTCGCATAAGCCGTTTGTGAACTGTCCTTAATTCTTTGAAATCTCCACAAAATCATGCACGTTCTCTTTCTGCTGTAATCGTTTAATAACAATTTAACCTGTTTGTTAACCATCCACTTTTCTGAGCATTGCGACTTATCGTTTACTGTTATCAAGAATAGCATAATCAATGCACCGCATATTCAGTACTTGAAATGTTATCTTAAGTGGGAAATCCTGTTTTCAGTCTTGTCCATTTATATTTCGCACATTCCTTGCTATATAAAGACTGATTCCTCACTGCACAAAACATTGCATGCAAAAGCCATTCATTTTAAATTTACGAATTCAAAAACAACCCGGAGCATCGAACGTTTTAATATCGCAAAAACAAATATAGAATACTCTCCCTCTCGTCTTAATCTTAAAGGCCATAAAATTCATTTTTTTTTTATTTTTATTCATGCAATATTTGTCACCGGCTTTATAAATTGCAACGCTCTGCAATTTCAACACTGTTCCATTGTAGCATTTTGTTTTTCACCGGTACCTGCAGTTATTAATTCAAAAAAGCTTACAACGAATATCTAAGCACGATTTTGCGCGGCTGGTCGGTTCTGTTTTCCTTATTGTTGTGTTTGTTTACAACGACTTAAACCTGTGTTCTTTAAACTTCTCGTTAAATCCCAGCAGCAAAATGAAGATTTAAACATTAGATAACAAAATAGTTACATAACGTGCAATGATTGTTTATACCTTCCCCGTTGTTAATTGGGCAAAATTGCGCGACACGAGAAAAGAAGCTTCAAAAGTGGCAGGCACCGAAAAAAAGGCTAAATACTTAACTCAACGGAGTTAAGAATGGAAACACCTCTTAATTGCCCCGAACCCACAGTATTATAATACTCTTATGCTGCCATAAACTTAAATCTTTTGGTTGAATTTTTTTCATAGCCACTTCGTTAGCATCGGACACCAGTTCAAAAATGCACACCAGCACCAGGAAAGCCGAGGACCGACAGTCATTTTTATTTCCAAACGAGGACGGAATGGTGGAAATAAACTTGGACGATCCGTGGGTGAGAAGAGAGGATTACAAACCCAAGAGGTGTGGCCGCGGTAATGGTAAGTGTGAAAAAATTACTTTTATATGATGTTAGCTAAATATTTGCTCAGAGCTCTTATTTTATCGGTCATGTTATGACCGAGCAGATTGTTCAGCAAGGATATAAGTTGTCTGTTCATTTAATCTTCGTAAAGGAATCCTGAGCTTTTCCGATACTTATTAACAAACCCGGTTGACACTTTGTTGTCAAACATGTTGGATGAATATGTTCTGTTGCTTAGTGACGCCTTTAAGTGACGCCTCCTTTTCCTTCAAAGCGCATGTCTAGTCAAGTCAAACAGCAAAGGTCGTTGTTGATTACATCTTCCAATAGAAAATTGTGGTTAAAAGATTTCTGGTCGCTCAATTGTGGAAAGGCTTCAATTTTGCAACGCGTTGTAGCTAATTGGGTAGTTAATCATCTTATCGATTGATTCATGTAAATAAATTTAGCTGAAATTCTTTGCCTTCTTTGGCGTGTTTGAGTTAGCCTATTCCTGCAAGCGTTCGGTTAGTTGGTAAGCAGCGCGAAAAACGGCAAGCGACTAAAGCCCCCCAAGCCCCTCCCTGAGTTTGCCATGTTTCAATGCTCAATGAGCCAAAGTTTATCGATATTAAGTCGAAACATCTTCGGATCTTCCTCGGCAATGTTCGGTAATCTTCGGTAATCTTTGGAAATTTTTGGAAAAGTTCGGATTTTTTTTTTTAATGGACCATTATTTTTAGGTTGAGGCGACACAAATATAAATTTTGGCTGTTCAAAAATCTGCAAAAATCCGTGACATAGTTCCTTTAAATCTTATCGTTATTATTGAATTTAATTGTTTTTTTCCTTTCACAGATGTCCAGAGACGCTCTCCCGAACACGCTAAAGACTCGCTTTCTTCTGATAAAAGACTTCTTGACGACGACAATGTTCACTTTGTCCAAGACGATCCTCCTGTCGAGTTCAAAAGCTACAAAAGACGTTTCTACATCCTGTTGTTATTTTCTGTGATCAGTTTCAGTCAGTACTGCGCGTGGAACACGTACGGACCTATCGCCACAACAGCCAAAATGGTATTCGGTTGGACAAACACGGAGATTGCGTTTTTAGCCAGCATGGATCCTATCACTTATCTTTGCTCCATGTTCTTTTTCTCTTGGATGATGGATGAGAAAGGTAACATTTGAAAAATAAATGGTTCACAATTCAGGTTTTGAGTTAGTACTAATGTACGAGGAAGGCGTGGTGGCCTAACGGTCGCGGCTTAGACTCGCGATTGAGGGGTCTGGGTTCTAGCCCTGGCGTTCGCCCTGGCTGGGGACACTATGTTATGTTTTTGGGCAAGACACTTTTCCTCTACCCAAGTGTATAAATTAGCATTACGGTGAAAGGTCAGGGTAAGCCGGCTGACAATATGTTGGAGATTACCTGAAATGAACTAGCATGGACTAGGGGATTAGCAATACTCCCTTTGACAAGGAAACGGGATAAGCTTCAGGGGTGAGGTCCGCTTTAGCTTCAGCGCGTGTTCAGTGCAGGCTTTACCAACCCTATCCCTGTTAGAATTAAGAACAGTCAAAAGGGCATGCCGGGAGCATACATTCAGCTCTAATCTCCCTCAAACGAGGATCAAATCAGGAATGATTCGCATTGATATATTAAGTCCTGGCCAACGGTAACGCGTGTAGACGTAAGTTTTCAACCTGCGTCCACTTGCGTCTCCGTTTGGCAAGGATTTGCGTGCACTTGCGTTGACTTGTGACGACTTGCGTTTACTTTGGTCGAGATCAAATTTGCACGCAAATTTGGCCACCTAACGCAAATCAACGCAAGTACTGAATCGCAGCGCGCGCAGTAGTATTGAAATGGCTTTTTTCACAACTTGCGAGTTCGTTTGGCCAACCAACGCAAGTCTGTATGCAAGTTGAACTTACGACTACTTGCGTCCACTTGCGTTACCGTTTGGCCAGGACTTTAGTCTACCAAACCATGGAACAAACGGTGGAAAGTCATAAGCAAGAGGAAGCCCAAATGAGAGAGAACAGCAGTTGCGATAAATATTTAATTACAATAAAAAAATCATTTTATTTTTGGCCGAGAAGATGCAGTAGACTCATCAAATTCTCAAAAACGAAGGAAGATATATTGTGTTGCTAAGTGACAGCGCCCGTTTCTTAAACGTTTAAGGAATAAAGAATACGTAATTGGTCTGCTCTCTTTGATTAGCTTATCGGTTATGTTATTTTAATTGTTGTGTATATTTTACCCTACTTTACAATTGATGATTTTTTTCACTGGAATTCTGTTTGGAAAATAACGTATTTACTAACCTAACCAACTTCTAGCATCGGACATATATGCTTGTTAAAATATTTTTGAAAATAAAACCATTTTTTCGCTGGGAAATTGCGTTTCCACCGCCCAACAGCCGCAAGTTTGTGACGTCGTTCAGTAAATGTTGTTTGCAACTACTATACCTATCTTTTGATTGACAGGTCTTAGACTGAGCATTCTCGTTTCCTGTGCGTTCATGTTCATTGGAACTGGACTTAGATGTGTGACGTCACATCCGTCATACGCCATCTGGTAACGTTTGAATGTCCTTGTTCGAAAACATTAAAAAAACGTTGAGATATTTTCTAACTTTTAATGGCATCTAATTGACATTTCAGGGCCACAATGTAAACTACTGGGTAACCAGTCAGTAACTGCGTCTACCCAAAAAAAAGTTATTACTTGTTTCAAATTCCGCCAGGACTTAAACTTGAGGTCGTAATTTGATACCCAAACAATTTGTGTAAGGTTAACATTTTACTCTTGTGTTTTTTGGAGATAACTGAAGCTATTTCCACTCATCTATGTGGTGACTTCTGTTGTACATGACGAATTCTATATCGGTCTCATTTTCTCCTGTAAGACGTCAAGTTGTTTTTCTTTCATAATTTCACACAAACACCACTAAAAAAGATTTGCCTTGAAACTTTCCTATGAACTGGGTTTCATTTTCTGTACTCCAAATAATCCCTTTCGAATCTTTTTGCAATCTCGTTCCCAGAGTCCACGTTCCCTTGACCAGCGGTCGGAAAACGACCGCTGGTCAAGGAGAACGTGGACTCTGGGAACGAGATTGAATCTTTTGTTAATCTTCACTGCGCAGGTCTATGGGTGCAGGTCAACTGTTGAACGGTTTAGCGGGACCTGTAACTCAAGCTGCGCCCACACTCCTGTCATCGACTTGGTTCCCATCTGAACAGCGGACTACTTCAACAGCCGTAGCAGCTTTGTGTGGTTCACTGGGTGTGGCAATATCTTTTGTCGTTGGACCGTTAGTTGTGAAGGATATCAAGTATGAATTGGATAGCATGATACCTGACAGGGGAAATTTGTCTAGAAATCTAAGGTAAGTAAGTTTTTAAAGTTGAATCGTGTAATTTCAGAAAAAAAGGCAGAAAACAGGGGGGATTTTGTTTCACGTGGATTTTGTTTTCATGTTTTGTTGCAAACGCCCTAGCCTGCAGTGCAGGCTTTTTCCGTTGGCGCGCGTAGTATTAGTTCGAGATCGAGTACATTCGCTATCCTCAATCCTCTCCCGAGTAAGAATCTAAGATGGCGCGATGGTGCCCGATCAAAATGCGTTCGAATATGCTCTCTAAATACGCCTGCTTTGCATTTTCCTTCCCCTCCCCCCATCACTGTCTTTTCAGCCTCACTGCTACTACCCTAGGACACGTTTCTCCCATCCCCAAACCTCTCCCGAGTAAGAATCTAAGATGGCGCGATGGCGCCCGATCAAAATGCGTTCGAATATGCTCACTAAATACGCCTGCTTTGCAGGCTACAAACGCCCAACCTCTTCCGCAGAGCATTTATGGACTTCTGTCCTGGAACGTGATCTCTCGGCATCTCGCTAGGGTTCTAATATTTTAATGATATAAATTTTCAATAGATTCTGTCCTATCTGAGTCTCAATTCCTCGGTTTGCTTTTACGTACACCGTTCGTATTCCATAAATGCCTGCGATTAGATAGTACTTCATGTGCGGAATGTGTCCATGGTGGATACAATTTTTTCGTTATTCAGTATAATAGCTGTTCGATATCAACTTTGTAGTTAGTGAGAATGCTTTAACAGACATTCGTATTTTCCTCTTTTTTTGCAGTGACACTCTAGACTTGTACCTCGACGGAAATACTCCATATTCAGGTAAAGAAACTTTCTAAGCACACACTGTTTGTTTGTTTGTTTGCTTGCTTGATTGGTTTTTTCCCTTTTTCCTTCTTTCCTTTGTTTATTTGTTATCATATTCATTGCTTGTTTCCTGTTTGTTTTTGTTTAGGACACACATCTGACCATCCTCGGAGACCCAGGGGCAGTTAGTGGGGGCGGGGGAAAGTCTATACGGTCGAAAAAAAAATCGGCGAAGAAAAGTCATTCTTGAGTTTTTTTTCGCCGATTTTTTTTCGCCCGTATAGACTTTCCCCCGCCCCCACTAACTGCCCCTGGGTCTCCGAGGATGACATCTGACAGACATGGCATCAGTGTGTTACACCAAAAGAAAAATATTTCCTTGGTTCCGATGCCATAGTATGACTTCTACTGTTATATTCAGGGTATAATATCTCTATATTGATTTGATGGCGTAAACTGTTTTCCAGACTCCATCTATAGAGACGCTTTGTACTACTGGCCATTGGACAATCTGAACATCACTGTTAAAAGTGTACAGAACCTCAAAAAGGACGAGAAGGAAACTAACAGCGTTACACCACCGCGTAGTACCGGTGAATATTGGGGAGTTCAAGTCAACAAGGGAATTATAGACTCGAAAACAAACAAGGAAGGTCTTTTATTCAATGATTGCGTCTTGTCACGTGGTGTTGTCAATCAAAGTCTAGCGACAGACGGCAAAGGAGCGTGGGTAAATTTTGGTAGCTTTATTAACACGTGTATCAGTGACCCTTCCCTGTGTCCGAGTGGGTTTACTGTGGCGCTGTGGATGAAATATCAAATACTTGATAACAATGGACTGCAGTATTTCATGGGAACCAGCGGCAACAAAGACGGTTTGCGAGGATTTCTGATCTATCAAGATTTCCCTTACGACAGGGAGGACCACCTAGCAATAAAAGTAGAGAACGGCACAGTGCTATGGAAACGGAGCTTTGCTGTACCACGTGACAGCTGGACTCACGTGACCTTCACGTGGGATGAGCGTGACGGTCTCGTTATTTACGCTAATGGTTCAAGCGTGGGTGGGGACCCTAAGGGGAAAACGACCGAGCCAGAAGACATTTATTTTACGACTTTTACTCTAGGAAGACCGAATAATGCTTTGATTTTTTCGAAAGCCGCGTATGATGAAATAGCGGTATGGGAAAGAAAACTTCACGCCAAGGAAATTGAAGCGGTTTATCAACGCACTGCGAACATTGGACTGAGTCCTGATTTAGAGAAAGGTAAGTACAAAACTCGGTTCATGACCCACTCTTTTTCACTTAAAGTAAGAAGAAAAGCTTTTGCTGTATATTAACGGCGAACAGCGAGCAGCAAAACTCCGAATTTAGGGAGTTAAAGCAAACGTAAAAAAAATCAGAATTTTGGTTATTTACAGACTTAGGACGTTAAAAAATACACCAAAATTTAATACACGTGTAGAGTCATTTTACTGCTAATTATATTTGTTGTTATTTGACGTTCTTGTTACCGTTGTGGTTTGCTTTCCGCCGATGATTTCACAACCTCGTTCCCAGGGTCTCTCTCCCCGCCCATCTCTTCTCTCGTTCTTGGGAGGCGGGGAGAGAGAGACCCCGGGAGCCAGGTTGATGATTTCATGCCATTTTGGGAAATTTCCTTCCGATTGTTATTATTAAAAGAGATAAGCGTAAATGTTCGTGATTACAGTCGATTGACATTTTTTTCACGCGCGATTGGACTAAACATATGGCGTGACCAAGCCAAACTGTGGAATATCCGAGATTATTAAAAACTAACAATGGTATATTGCAATTCCTGCGATTTGATTGGTTGACAGCCAATGGTATATGAGCTCATATACCATTGACCACAAATATGGCAGCGGATACACGTCAACGAAAACACCTGGGGAGCTAACATATTGCAATTCTTTGGACGTTTTTAATAAAACAATTATTCTACTCGCGCTTGTTGGATATAAGATCCAACGCGCGCTCGTGGATTAATTGTTAAGTATACTATTCCGACCGTTATCAAACAAAAGGAAACTTCACGTTGTCTAGCGACCTCTGATGAAAACTTCAGACTCAGTCAATTTATATTCCAGTGCTGATTTATCAGAATCTATGTAGAACAGGTTATACTATTGCCGATTGTGTTCATTTGTTGATCGTTTTTTCCTTCGGTCTTAATTTCAGCAAAAGAAAGACTAATAAAAGAGGGTAAAAAGGAAATCATGACTTTACTGTATGTCGGTAAGTAAACCGCAGTGTACACAATAATCCAAAGAGGTGACAAGGTTCATGTTGAGTTTCTAGTTAGTCTCCGGAGCCGTTATTTTAGCGTTGTTTGTTGAAAAAAGCCCTGCTCGACCTCCCCCTAAACCCTTCGCACTTTTTCCACTAGCCGTTCTTCGCGCTTATCCCCAACTTACCGAACGCCTTGAACAGGTTACGCCCCAAAACAAGTTTCTAGCGTACGTCAGTTCAAGTTTCTGTGTATGCCCAAATCAAATTAAGAAAATTTGAAGAAGGGTAAAAAACAAAATTCCCCACGCCCGTTTTTCAGAATTGTATACCTTAAGGTTACTATTTTTAGCGACTACTAATTTTAGCGATTTTTTCTAGACAAGATTTAGCGACAATTAAATTTAGCGATTTTCCGAAAAACAAAACAAAAAAAACAATTTTAATATATAGCTAAGATGGAAATAAATAAATGTTCAGTAATAGAACAAAGTCAATTTAAAATTGAACGAACATTATCATTGTCAGAAAGAACAAGTGAATTGCAAATGTTAGAAAAAAGGTCCTCATCAGGGGATCAGTCATATTCTCCACGATGCCGGCGTTCCCAGCTCTCTCCCAACCCTTCTTAATTGTTGCCCTACCTTCTGACGTTGTCATATAGTTGAACAGGGCCACTATATTTAATTTTGTATAGCTCTGGCGGGCGGGGGTATTAATTTAACGCGTATTAAATTTGACCGAGACAAATTTTAGCGAGTACTTAATTTAGCGATTTTGGCCCAACTCGCTAAAATCGCTAAAATTAGTAGCCGCTAACAAAAGTAACCCTAAGGTATTACTATTTTTTGTCCTTAATATTTCACAAGAGTACGTCTGATGTTAACTGATTTTTTTTATTTATTTATTTTTTATTGTTTGTCGTAGAATGTGGCGTGGTTGCGTTCCTTTTTCTGTTAGTCTTGATATATTTTCCAAGCAAGCCTCCATTACCACCAAGTAAATCGGCCAAGAGAAAGAGAGAGGACTTCTTTGCTGGCGCCAAACAAATATTCAAGTAAGAAAAAAACGGAAGATGGGTAGAACTGCTAAAATTTCTTATCGTCAGTCCTTAGAAGGAACAATCTCTTGTGCTTCCACACTTATCCTTCCTTTGTTTGTCCAGTTTTTTTCTCTTCACGCATACTGCTTTTTGCGTCATTTTCATGTGCGTGTCAATCAATCAATCAAAACGCGGACGCAATTGATATTTCAGTGTCTGTCTTCTGCTCCTTCTTGTACTGTTCTTATCGTTTTATTCTTGCTGGAGTATTTTCCGCGGTTAAATCCTAATGTTTTGTTTATATGCACAGGAACAAGCAATTTTGGACTCTTGCTTTGGTTTACGGGGTTACCACAGGTATGCTCTTTGCATTTGATATTGCAGTGTAATTTCCACTCCCCTACTATACGAGCGCTCAGGAACTCGCCCATACATTTAGCCCTTCACATGCTTCGTGGGCCACTGTTTTTCAAGTCAGATTTCTTGTCACTTTAACAGTTGATAAAAAGAACCTAGCGGTAGATCAAAGATTCACCCATGACAGTGACTGTTACAACTTCAGTGTGTTGTAATTGGTTGAAAGAAAGTCGCGCAAACAAGGCAGAGGTTTTTTTCTCGGCCAATCAGATGTCAACGCAGAACCAATCTGGATCTTACCGTTCTTCCTGCACTAGTGACGTGCTCTGGAATGACCAGATACATGTTTTCCTGCGCTTGCCACCATTTACATGGTTTTTCGAACTTGCCGTCGATTAAATTGTTGTAGTTTTGTTTTGTTTATTACGCTACTCAAGTGACAAAATATTTGGCGGATGAGCTATTGACTATCCTTCTCTCTCCCCTGTACAGGTGTTTACAGTGGTTGGGGCGCCTCCTTAGCTGTTAATCTAGAGACATTTTCAATTGGACAAGTGAGTAATTATTTTTTTCTTTTTTGCGGGGTGGGGGTCATCTGAGAAAACTAAATACTGCTACCTACAACTTTGCTGTAGTAGAAGCTCTAGAGGAATCTAAAGGTGGATCAGTATCCAAGTCCTTTGCTTCGGTGGCGAATCTGCGAACGCGCTTCTTAACATTATCCTGGCGGATTTGCCACTCTCGTTAAAGACTCCGTCGCCGAAACAAAAAAACTCGAGCGTAGATTCCCGCCAGTTACGTAGGCTGCGAAGTTAAAACCCCCTGCGATAGGAAAACATTACTCTGAAAATGCACGAAGTTACTTTTATTATAAAATTTTTGTCATTAACGTCGAGATGTCAATTTGCTATTTTATCAAGTGTGAGCGACTTCAAACACGCTCTAAATATGTCAGTCTTCCTTGCGAGACCTATTCATTAAATATTATATTATCACTTTAAAATTGACTTGGTTCTTTTTTCTTTTTTTAAGAACGAGGCGGGCTGGATCGGGTTTTACGCCACAATAGCTGGTATTGGAGCAGGTTTGATACTGGCCAGGTGCGCTGACCTGTTTGGCGGGAAAATGAAGGCTCTTCTGCTCGTGTTGTTCTTTGGATCCGCGGGATGTTTCTTATGGTTTTCACTTCTCTGCTTGAGGATGATAGAGTATGACAACGGTAAGGGAAAAAATTATCTATCTGGAACTGGCTCCTGATCTCTGTGAATACGAGATGCTGAAGAACACTTTCCCCATCAAGCCCATTTCAACACTCTGTGTAAGAGGATATTTGCAGCTAGATGCAGGGCATTTTGTTTTGAATAAATAAACGTAGCATGCAATGATGCATTAGAAATGGCTGTGATAGGAGTTCATTTTTTAATGCCACCTGGCAGCGAACCAGCGTTAACTAAGTGCAGACAAATTCCGTTTTTAAATATAGCCCATTCCTCTTATAAAAGCTAAAGTTTAGAACAACGTTGGATTGAAGTTTGAATGGATACTGTATGTCACGTTTTCATTTCACAGCCCACCCCACCCCTTAATTGTTTATTTAATTTAACAATGTAAAGGGTTCTTTGCTTCTCGCTTTTCAAGACACGTGTCGTGCATCGACTATTCCAGAGAAAAATCAACGGAAACAGGAACTGGCATAAAAAATCTAGTAAAACAGTCATTCACAATGTAGTCTAGCTTATTGTAAGTGGGTAACCTATTAATCAAGTGTTCGCTTGCGGGGATTCACAAGTCGGAACCTTCGAAAGGAAGAGCTTGGAAGAGCTGACAGTAGGCTATATAAAACGTCTATTCTCAAGTGGGCTGTTCTTCGTATTTCAGATGCCCTGTACAAGTCCAGTATTTTAGGTGGATTTTTCGTCAGTGGAACCATTCCTCTGTTTTACGAGCTCACAGTAGAGTCCACATACCCAGTGGCAGAAGGCGTCACCACAGGAGCCTTGACAATCATCAACAACTCATTCACTGTTATCTTCCTGCTTATCTTGATGATACCAGGAGTCGGTAAGAGCAGTTTTGATTGAAAACTGGCCATTTAATGAAACTGTTGTGTTATGTAAAATATTTGCACCATCCCCTTGTCGATAGCGTTTACGCGTCTGGGGTTCAAAAACGCTGTGTAACTGGCAACAGTAAAGGTCGGGACACACTAGGCGACAAGTCGCTGCAACATGTCGCGGGGACAAGTTACTGCAACATGTTGCATCGTGTGACATGGTGCCTTTTTGCGAAATTCAAAACCATTCCTGCGACTCATCGCAGCGACAAAATGAGCGAAAGCAGCGTTGTCGGAGCGTGTGTGCACTTCTGCAACAAGTCGCTGCGACATAAATAATTAACCAATAAGAGAGCGTCATGTTTTTTCGCCATATTGAATTGGAAAACTATTTCACATTCCCACTCTTCAAAATTCACTGCGTGTGCACAGCGACTTGTTTTGATGCGACTTGTCCCGAGCTTAACTTATCAAAGCAAAAATTTTGTTCTTTTGGCCAATCAGGAATATATGCAACATTTTTTCGCAACTGACACCATTTTGCATGTTTTGCTGCGAATGCCACATGTCACATGTTTGAGGCTCCCCAGGATTTTCAGGGAACAAGGGAACATGCCCATAAAATAATTGGGAACAAGTCAACAAAATTGAAACTTTTTCTGATATTTTTGGGAACGGGGATCAGAAAAATTCGACAAAAACTTTTAGGGTCGATTTTAGGGAACGAACCCAAGTTTTTCTTGCCATTTTAAATGATTTATTTCCTGCACTTTGTTCAACCGTTGCAATTTAATTTGAGTTTACTGTCCGATAACAGAAACCACCAAGTAAACATTTTGAACAAACTCATCCTTTCCCCTCCTCACACAGGCACTGTATGGATGAACTGGTGTATGTTTGGAGCATGCGCAGGCTGCATCCCAATACTAATGGGCTTCCATGAAAACTACCGAAGACTCAGTATAGACAATGAAAATTCATCAAACGAGGTCAAGACTCCACAAGAAGTCAACAAGAACCTGAAGAGACTAAAATCCCCTATTGGCTCAATTCTTTCTTTTACACACGTTGACGAACTTGTTCACAAGCTAAAAAGAGCTAAGGAGTCAAACATTTAATCTGTACATATATCACCTAAAAAGGGATTGATATTTATTGACAAAATGGGGTAAAAGTGGTCCGCTTCAGGTAATCTAGCTTTATCAAATTTGGATGGGGTTAATAATTAGGTAGGATATACAAAATTATTGTCTTATGCAACACTTCGATCAAAATGCATGTAATCATCTTACTATCAAGCTTCTATGAGTTAAAGGAGTGCTGTATATTGTACGTGTATTTCCTCAAAACTGCAATAAATGAAGGAAATTTTCTTTTGCTATTAATTAAAAATTACAAAACTTCAGATATATTGTAAAAAAGCAATTTTTGAAGGAAATTAAGCTATAAACTTGGAAACATGAGCCTCGCATTTCCTCGTATATCGTATTTTCTCGATTAGACGCCCCCGGCCTGGTGGACCCGGCATTTATTTGACTTCTGCAGTTTATTTCAACCCGATTTTAATTAAGCAATGGTTTTTATTTGTTTATATTTTTGACAAAAATGTATCTGGCTACAGCTTATTATACTAAATAAATACCCGAGGGGCCTATTTTCAACTTCGTCTTGGCATGTAGACCCGGCGTTTAATCGAGAAAATACGGTATATCGTTGAACCCCTGCTGACGGACATCTTTTGTCCGGGGTAATCCGTTGGTTAAGTATGTTTACCATTTGATAATTTTCTTAAGCTATAATAGTGGATTTAAAAAAATACGCATAACGCAATAAAAGTCATACACAGAATTAGACATGTAAAGCTATTTAATATTATCGTATATTTTACAGTTTTCACTACAATACTCTTGATTCACATTTTGACGAAGAGTTCTCAGGTATACTGTGAGCATAAAAATAGTTTATTTCTATCCCAGAAAGAAAGAGAACATCGAAAAGCATTAAAGGAAAATTTTCCATTAACTATAAATAGCAATTTGAATAAAAAAAATGCTAAATCTATCTTACTGGACATTGCTTTGTTCCAAGTTGTGTTTGATAAAAGCGAGGAAGACTGGTGCATACCAAAGAAAAGAAGAGACTCGGGAAATGAGGAAAAGATGGCGACTGGTACATCTTAGCGCATCTCTGCCTTGTGGGGTTGGACTGGGAACATGTTTTGGAAGTAATACATGTACAGTAGAACCCCGGTAACTCGAACTCGGATAACTCGAACAACCCCGCTAACTCGAACAAACTTCCATTTCCCTTGGATTTGACCCCACTTTTCAGTCATTTTTACTCGGTTAACTCGAACTCGGATAACTCGAAAACCCCGTTAACTCGAACTAAATTTCGTTTCCCTTGAACAAAATTTGGGTCAAATTTACCCCGATAACTCGAATTCCGGTTCTTGCAAGACGCCACGGTTGCCCATTGATTAGAGCAACGAACAGATCACGTATTTGACAGCCATTTTCCACTCTTATCATTAGAATGTATGGCCGTGTTAGAGTTTCTGGCAAGATAAGTTCAATTTGCACTGTACTGTATACTGTAGTACTGAAAAATCAGTAAACTATCAATTATTAACTTGGCAAATTAGATATTCAATCGACCCCGATAACTCGAAACCCCGCTAACTCGAACTGTTTTTCGTTTCCCTTCAGAGTTCGAGTTACCGGGGCTCTACTGTATATACAAAAATACAGGGCAATTGACAACTGAATAAAATTAATATCCAGCGGAGTTCTTTTTAGATGAAAGTCTTTTTAAGTGTTGGACACTTTTTCTCAAACACGTAAAAAATTAAAGAGAAATCATAGCAACCACGTCGCCAAAAACTTACTAAGCTATTAAAATTATTAAGACCAGGCATTAAATGTTTTTCTTTGCATTTGTTGACTTTCAAGACCACATCCAACTTTTACAACTTATATATTCGATTGGAGGCGGAGGAGCTGCAGCGGCAGTTAAAATATTCAAGGTTTCTTGGTTCATTCGTTTGTTTGTCTTCCAGTAGTCAAATCTCCTCGACGACCACATGCCATGTATCGTGCCTGTCTTTATAAACAACCAAACAGTGCTGAAATGTTTCCTGCATCATCTGTTCGCTGTCAGTTGTAGAATGCAAACACTTCGTAATTTGTTACATACCTACTCTCTGTGAAGAATCGGAACGACGGGTAAAGATGACCTGGAGGACATTCATAACACGTGCCAGGGTAACCATCACTTAAAGGATACATGTTAGCATTCTCTGAGATGTGTAGGTCATGCTGGCTTCTGCCAAACGTTGGTCCATAGCTGATGTCACTGTAGATGGCATAGTTTTTTCCGTGAGACTTGAGTGGCATTTTAGTTGGTCCCAGGCCATACGGGTTGACCATACTAAACAAGAAAGCGTCTTCGCATATAATGTATGGTGCGGAACCTGTTGATGATATGTATTGCAAGTAGTCACGTTTACAGCAACAATACCAATTACTAGAATTTTCTCCAAAAAAATGTGGGCTAGATTGCATCACCAATCAGTTAAAGTGATTCCTTGGTACTGCATTGCGCATCCTGCTTACTGCGTAGAATTTTATGCGTAATTTATAGCGAGCGCACACAAACAAAATGGCCGCTTTTTTCTATGCGGCTTAGCTCGCAAGACAGATAAATCATCGTTTTCTCGTAAACTAGTACGGTGACCTATCATTTTATTCATTTGGCATTAAATCGGTACCTGACTTATGTGTTTGTACAAATGTTTGGAACAGTCCCTTCCTGCCTATTGGGGAAATTTTTTAGATATGAATGAAAAGTCAGACTGGATGCTCGCTGAAAAGTTTGCCAAATTGTTACTGTGCTTGACTTTGGTTCGAGTGATCCAGGTTTGAGCCCTGGCGGGGCTCATTGATTACGCTCTTTTACAAGGTGTGTAAATAGGTTTGGCAAATTTAATGCTTAATACCCTGTGATCGACTAGTATCCATCAAGGAGAAAGGCGGTGGGGTGAATTCTCGATCTCCTAGCCCCGCTAACTCGCAAATTAATCATTCAACAATATTCGACTTACTTACCCACGACTTCTCTGTGAATCCTCCAAAAATGTTGTTTCCACTTTTCACAATGGTGACAGTGGGTCCTTTGTTATCACATCTGGAGTGAAATGTTGCAGCTGTAAAGCCATCTCGAGAAGCTCGGAACAGAAGACGGAGACGACATTCGCCTCCCCGATGAGGCAACCAAGCTAGTAACTGGCTTCGATGCTCTTGGTTCGTCAGAATCTCTGAGTTCATTTTAAACTCATCCAGTATCCCTTGAATCTGATAAAACCTAGCTTCAGTTTCAAGTTCCTTGAGAAATGTTTTATCTTCACGCAAAATCAACTCTCCACTACGAAGATAATTGAGTTTATTATACATTAGAATTACTTTGAAACATGTGATTGGTCGAGAGCATTCAGTCAATATACAGTAGCATGTGAACTTGACATGATAACCCAATATCTGCAGCAGATATTGGGTTATCATGTCGAGTTCAAAGTCCGCCTAGTTTCCAAGCCCCTCGTCCGTGTAGTGCCGTCAAACGTTTAAAAATATGTCTGAGCGATTCGCCTCCGTTTCTGAAGAGGAATTGAAAGTTTTGATCGGGAATAAAGATTCTAAAACACCAAGAGAACAACAAAAACAAATGTAAAAATTCTGAATGGCTTTTTGAGGGAGAAGAACCTGAAGGAACCACAAGATAAAACCGCTTTGGCCAAGGTTCTGTCGAAGTTTTACGCTGGCGCTAGAAAAAGTGATGGCAAATTGAAAACGTATAATAAAACAATTATTGAATTCGGTTTTCGCATGATATCGTGAATTATCAAAACCTCGTGTCTTTGTTATCTGCCTCAGCCTTCGGCTTCGGCAGATAACACAGACCTCGGTTTTGATAATTCACGATATCATGCTGCTTAATATACCGGAAGTGTTTTCCGTCTCGGTCGATAATGAAAGTACCGTCGTTAGAGCGTTTTATGTCAAACCTTCCTGAGAACATGGCTGCCAGCATCGAGTTTGGATCTTTAGTCAATGTTTGAACGCTTGTTGTGAAGAGGTGACCGCCAACGTTGAGGTTTACTATCGCCAAACTCTTCGAAATCAACTTCAATTCTTCCACCATTCCCTGGATCTTATAAAATTCAGCTTCTTCTTCGAGTTCCTTCAGAAATGTTGCCCCTTCTGGTAAAGTTAACTTCCCAGTGCGGAGATAATTGAGTATAAACCGGAAGTGAGTTCCATCTCGGTCGATAAAGAACGAGCCATCTTCAGAAGGTTTCGTTTCAATTTTTTCAAAAAAACATGGCCGTCAGCTTCGAGTTTGAATCTTTGGTCAGCGTTTGAACGCTTGTTGTAAAGTGATGGCCGCCAACGTTGAGTTTAACGGGCAAGGAAATTTGCGGTGCAAAATCCATGTCGATTGCTTTTTGCTCGCGATCCTGGCAAAGTATTCAATCGATATTCAAAGTCTTTTGCTTCTCGTTGAAAGATCTCGTACGCTTCTTTGAAGTGAAGCTAAAAAGCCCACCAGTTGAAATCAGGTTACCACGGCTACTGGTGACCGAGTTCAGAATTTCAGTTACCGGTTACCTTTGTATAAACAACCTCATGGTGATCTGTATCAAAAGAAGTGACCGATGTTGCTTTTAATTGGAATCCCAATTTATCGAACCTCCGGGAAAAGAAAATTGATTCCAGAAATCAGAAGTTCTAGAAATCGGGGGCCAAATTGCAGTGCCGTGAGTGACTGAATGAAAGAAATTTAACGAAAATGACTTTTCGATCGAGCTAAAGGACATTTATATTTTCCTTGATTGTTTATTAAAATTTCGGGCTTAAAAATAGAGCTTAAATGTTTATCAAAAAAAATAAACACAAATGCTAAAAATTGTCGTTATTATTACAATCAATGAAATGTAAAAAATATATATAAGCTCACCATTTCTTGGCAAGATCTTTCCTTCTAAATGGAAAACGAGGGCTATGTATAGCCGTGATAGTGGTGTAAAGCTGTGTAAGGTTATGTATAGCCGTGTATAGCTATATAGCCGAGTATAGAGCTCTGTGTAGGACTGTATTCCTCCCTATATTAAAATATCACTATATGATAAATACCTAAATACACGTACCTACCGGGATCCCTGGCGCAGACCAAAAGGATCGTGGGCTCTGGGAATGAGAATGAGTGAATGGATGAACTTACCGGATGAACTGGTGTTGGAGCATGCACAGGTTGTATCACAGGGACCGCGGAGACCATTTTGAAGTGGTAGGGCTAAAAAGCTGGCTCACACAAGCAAGCATTAGGGGTCACTTTTCCGCCATTTATCATGTGAAAATTCATAGCAGAGCTCCCGCGCGTGCCTTGGGCGCGCGAGCGGAGCATTCATAAGTAAGCAAATGGTTATCCATCGAGCTGAGAAATTTGGGGGGTCGCCGCCGCAAATTTCCCTTTCGTAAACGGTCGTTGCCATTTGAAACGGTCGATGCCATTTCTCAGAACGGTCGTTGCCATTTGAAACGGTCGATGCCATTTATACTTTGGACCAAATCGCATGAAAGGATCTTTCAAACTGCTTGAGAGTATCAGATGTTTGTTTAGAAATGTCAAGCGATTCCAAAAATTATTTTGGTTTTCTAGTTGACGAAATATCCGAGCTTCGGTATACCATAAGATCGCTATGTTCTCGACACTTGTAAAAAATTTAGCTCAGCCCGGAAGTAAGAAATATTGAAACAGAAAACTACAGAAAACCTCACGCAAACGAATGAATGGATGAATATCTCCATTTACTTTAGTAACCTAATGAGAATATTCTATGCCTGTTTAGAAATGCCAAGCGATTCTTAAAATTATTTTGGTTTCGAAGTGGACGAATTCTTCGAGCTTGTGCATACTATTAAATCGCTACGTTCTCGACATTCGGCATGCCGGTATGCACAAGCTCGAAGAATTCGCCCTGAATTCGTCCACTTCGAAACCAAAATAATTTTAAGAATCGCTTGGCATTTCTAAACAGGCATAGAATATTCTCATTAGGTTACTAAAGTAAATGGAGATATTCATCCATTCATTCGTTTGCGTGAGGTTTTCTGTAGTTTTCTGTTTCAATATTTCTTACTTCCGGGCTGAGCTAAATTTTTTACAAGTGTCGAGAACATAGCGATCTTATGGTATACCGAAGCTCGGATATTTCGTCAACTAGAAAACCAAAATAATTTTTGGAATCGCTTGACATTTCTAAACAAACGTCTGATACTCTCAAGAAGTTTGAAAGATCCTTTCATGCGATTTGGTCCAAAGTATAAATGGCATCGACCGTTTCAAATGGCAACGACCGTTCTGAGAAATGGCATCGACCGTTTCAAATGGCAACGACCGTTTACGAAAGGGAAATTTGCGTCGCCGGTACACACTCTGGGAAACTGAAATGTATTTCTCTTTCTCTATTGGCCCTCACAGAACAATAGAAATCAACACGGAAGTATGAAAATCTTCCCGGAAGTAAACCAAACCGGAAACCCTGGAAAAACATTTTTTTGTTTTCCATGGTCAAATGTTCAGAGGTATCAGCTTAATTTTGTAAAAACACCTAAGAAATTTTGATATGGCTCTAAATAAATGAAGTATTTTCTAATTCTTCCCTTCTCTTTGAACGTAAAAGATACCATGAATAAAAAAGGACTTCCTTTAAACGTCGATTCTGAACGGAGTTTTTAAACAACAAACGACGGCGTCACCAAGGACAAGGTCGATTGAAAACTCAATTTATTGTTGACTTACAAATCTCGCTAGAACTACTGTTTTCATTCAAATCTCCGTTCCGGTTGAAAAACTGAATATGGCAGACAGTGCACGATTCAAAATAATTACTAATGACGCAGAATTTGAACAAAACGCGTTGTTGTTTTGCTGAAGAAAATGAATTGTACAAAAATTATAACACACGTGTGCACGTGCTAAGTCGCCAAAATGCTAATTACGCCTTTTGAATAGCGTTGACCTGTGTGCGTGTGGCCTTCAACGTCTTTATTAATATCACCGCCATTCAACGAGGAAAAAATTGTTTGCTCGAAAACATGCAACCTATCCTGAAAAGATGCGCTGTCAGCGAGAAGCCTTTCCAATATACAAAAGTCGCCAAACAAAAGTATGCGAAAGTCGCCAAACAAAATTTTTTATGAACAGAACAATAGCTTGTCTGTGCGCTGTGTATTATGTAAATTTCTTAGCTGTCCTCGGCAAAACAACAACGGACACACGCACGCAGTCTTCACGGACGAAATCCTGGAAGGCTAACAACACCTTTGATTTAAAACAAACATAGCAGAATGCTCAAGAAAGAGACTAAAAGAAATCAAAACACCAGACGCATTTTTGTTAACTCTCTCTTTTGTTAACTGCAGGACGTTATTGTTACTTTTGTTGAATCAATGAACACCAGTAATACTGTAGTTCAACTTTCTCGATTTACTTCCGTTCTGGGAAATTTACTTCCGCTTGGAACTACGAGCATGCGCAATAAAAAACGGAAGACCAAGGTTCTTCCTGAAATCGACCTGAAATTGATCTGATCGATTCCAGTTTCCCAGAGTCCATCCCATACCGCTGACCGACTAGATGGACTCTGGGCTCGAGATTGCTTTGTTATTGTTAACTACCAGTTCCAGGCGTCCTCCCAACCTCGTTCCCAGGGCCCCTGGGACGCTTTGGACAGAAGGACGTCTTGCGTACGGTCCGTGTAAATTCTCTATTTTTTCAACACAAAAGAACGCGAGAGAAATAGAGAACAAAGCGAACGCGAGTGTGAAGTAAGGGGGTCCACTACGCCCCTCGCTCTACCCCCTTCCGCTTTTCGTTTTGCGCTGGCGACCAGCCGTCTCGTGATTCTTTCCGCACGTTCAGCGGTCGACTGTGAACAGTCTAAAAAGTACGGAAAGTGGCAAGTTCAGACCTCCCTATCCCACCTAACTTCCCCCTGCCAAAATATCTGATGATTCCACTTTATGAAGGACTCCGAAGGAAGCCGCATACGGTGACCGTCAATGTTTTCATGTGTTGACGTAAAGCTCGGATAAAGCCGAAAAGTTAATGATGCGTGGTATTTCTTACGCTGTTAAATAAGATACTACTAGACTTGCGTAAGTCCACCTTAAATGCTGAGTCGAGCTACATGTGACGAAGTTACGAATTGTGATTGCACGCATCACCGACATACGGGAAAATATTTTACTTTTAAAAAGTTAAGCACGCAACAGATAGCCCGGGCGTTTTGCCTGGTGAAAGGGTAGCACCAGACGTTCATAATCCAAGAACTTCTAGTAGCACTCATTTCACATTATCTGATATTTGTATATCAGTTGGCGGTTTTTATTTCCAGCTCACCCATAAACAAAATATTTAGAATTCAGTACAAAGCAAAGCCTCTATGATAACGACTACACTAGAATTTGACAAGTTACATCTCCCAAGGTCACCGAATTCTGGACTGAACGCCCTGAAGGAAAAAGCAAGAGCAAGAGGTTGCGCCCTTGCCGCCTTCCGACGAGTTAAAGGGGCACTCCTTCGACTGAATGGTACTGGTTGCCAGGGTAGTCATTCTTCACTTGAGTTACCCATTACTTTTCATTTCCAAGTCTAGCCTGTTCCAACCTCTGCGACTGAAGTTAACGAACAAGGATATGTCGATTTTCCTTTCTTGTCCAGGCGTGTATTTCAACCGATCCCTCGCAATGTGAGGCTGGAACATGCTTTCCTAAGTCTCAACAATTTACACAAACAACCACCATTTTCTCTAATAACTATTTACAATTTATTTTGTTTTGTCGAATGTTTTCCAGCAGTCTACTTAGAATACCAGTTACAGTGAAGTTTCACTTGAGCTGATGGAAAATCCATATAGCTTCTTATCTCTCCAATCATATCCCTTTGTATTACGACGGCCTGCCGGAAAATACCGAACGTCTTCGGCTCTCTCCGAAGGCAGCGATCGACAATTGCACGGAAACCCAAGTTTGGACGAGCAACTGAAAAACCAAAACTGCACACACATGTACGTTAGGAGTTATGGCGCAAACCCCGCAAACCGTGTGACAACTCACTCGGCTCGCCCAGTCTCGCCTCGCTCCTTGTCACACGGTTTGCGGGGTTTGCGCCCATAACTCCTAACGTACATGTGTGTGCGCCCATAACTCCTAACGTACATGTGTGTGTGCGGATCGCAAGCCGCTTTTTTATCCCTCTTGCGCCACAAGTAACAAAAAAAAGGCCTTTGACTGCTTTAACTTCCCGAAGCAGTTTCACTTGACCCCACTGTGTACCAGTCGTTGTTTGGTTGCATTATTACCTTATAAATACAAACTTTTAATTGACAAAAGTGCGGATCGCAAGCCGCTTTTTTATCCCTCTTGCGCCACGAGTTACAAAAAAGGCTTTCGGCGGCACCTCTAACGGCCCGCAGCAACATAGTGCGCCACCTGTGCGCTAGATTTATTTTTCAATTAAACAAATGCCCAATAAAGATAAAATGGGAAAAGGAAGGAAATCAATCATATCAACATGCCCAAAAAAAATCTCAAACAACACAAAAGAACAAGACTTTATGCGCCCTAATTACAAGAAAAACTCAAAAAAGGAAAACTATTTAATAAGAGAAGAAACCATCGAATTGTTAAAAACATTTGACAAAAAGCTTCTTGCAAACTTTTTGACAAACAGCACGTGTTAAAAACATGCAAAAATTGTCTGACAAAGTGCAAAAACGTTTTTTTTTGACAGAAAAATGGTTGCCCTGCTAGCGGCACGCAAAATCGCGAGCGGCTTACGTGAGTTGCGTGACATTTTCAGAGAGAGTCTGGAAACCATATTTCTAGTTCTCAGGCCCTTGGACGAGCAGAAAGAAACATGGCGGCCTAATCAGGATTTAGTGTTTGGGCCGATAAAAAACGAAACAGAACAGATATTACAAAAAAAATACGCTCAGTTAACGCGCTGTAAGTTTTTGTGCCCCCATAGAAGCTGGCGAAGTGAAGCGAAGAGAAGAAATCGAGAAATAACAGGATTTGATCACAGAAGTTTATCGATCGATCGAAAGAACTTTCCCGAAACATCGGACTCAATCGGGCCTGTTTATTTTTTTTCCGCTTCAAGCATTGCTTCAACGACTTGATATGTTATCTGTCTGACCTCATTTTGCCAAACGGGAGTAGAAAGTTCGGTTAAAATAAAGCAAATCGCTTGGAAAAGCACCAACATTTTAGCCTATTTACCAAACTTTACCAAGTGTCTAATTAATGATGACATCATCCTGATGCTCAAAAGCGCATGCGCACTTGCTCAAATATTGCAAAATTTAGGTGAATGACATGGAAAAGGGTACCACAAGTGAAAAAAGTGACAAAGTGAACTATATATAAGTTAACGCGGCCGTAACTTTTTGTTAGTTCACAAATTCTGGTGAAGTCAAGGGAGGTAGTGGATGGCCAACCACTTGAATCCTGTTATAATGGCTTGTGCGGATGGTGAATTACGGGGTATAGGGGGACTCCTTTCAGTGGGAGATACCCCTGGGTGAACCCGCCTCGGCCCTACTGATAACGTGGGGGTGCTCAGAGATCCCTCGGGAACTCAAACCTCGGCAGAGGTAAAAATGCAAGGGACAGCCGCCTTGTCAGCGGCGGGGAAAAAGTCCTAGCCGGGGCTAGGCAAGAAACAGCCAACGAGCACCCCCCGACCAGGGTTTTGCCCTTTCGTTTGACCTGTCACGCAACGTCACGCGTGACTGTAACGCTCTGTGTCACACAATGTCACGCTGTGTGTAACACAATGTCACGATTTGTGTCATGCGTTAATTTTATTTTTCTGAACACTCAGATTAAATCCAGTGTTTATTTTCTCAAATCTGATTTCGACTCGGCTGATATTCTTTTTTTTAACCTATCTAATTCTTGTTGTCGAATTTCCTCTCTCAGTTTCTCAATGTCAGGCTGTGGGGATGGCTTTTTTTGGCTTAAATTTTTTGAAAGGTGCCTGCGAACAGTCTCTTTGAGAGCCATGTAACGAGAATATTCATCCAAAATAATTTGGAACTCTTTGTCATCAACTTTATTGTCAATGAGTGCGGCAGAAACAAGTCTATTGACTGTTTCACGTTTGGCAACAGCAAGCGAAGTAATTTCATTATTTTTCAAAATTTTTGGTTCAAGTTTTTTACTTGCTCCAGTGAAAGCGGCAGACAAAACGCCTGTAATGGCAGCACATGCAGCGAGAGGAACGCTTACCGGCAAACCAACGACCGTTACCGCGGTGCCAAGACTGGAAGCAGAGAGAACACTGGACAAACCACCCATTGAAATTGCGGAATAATGGAAAACAGACTTCACCTTTTTATACTTTTTCAAAACAGCTCGGTATTTAGCAACTTCTTTGTCAAAATCCGAACAAATTTGATTGATTTTTGTTAACCTAAAGTTTTCTGGTTGATTTGGCAAAGCTGGATACAGTGTTTGTTTTACGCTGTTTTCTTCGCTTACACCATAAGCAGGGGCACTCGGAAGAACATTAGCAGATGACATGGTCTTATACATAAAAGTTATTTTTGTATTTAATTTAATTAAATTCCAGCTCATATGTAAGATTTGAGCCGTTAAAATCGAATGGATTTCCATTCTCATCTCTAATCGAAAGAGTCAGAGATGTCACTTGTGCATCAGCCATAACGTCACGCAAGACATTGGGCTGTTCACCTTTGTAATTTATGTTTTCGTAAGCCTTTCCTCGGATGTCGAAACAAGCTAAAACAGAAGATGGTTTACCATTAAAGAGATTCTGTTCTCTGTCAACTAAATCGCAATGAATGAAATAAGTTGTGGGAGAATTTAATCTTTTTATTTTAGTTTCATGTTCCAAATGCGAAGTATAATTTTTTCTTAGTAGTAAATTAGACATATTTGGATCAACAATTAATTTTTTAAACTGGGCATTTGTGATTACAAGCTGGCCAAGTGGAGTATTAATATCTGTGGGCAATTCAATACGATGTTTGGAAAAATTATTTTTCAATTCACTTGCCAACCTTTTGAGAGTGTAATGACCAGCCGGAAAGGGCACATCGACAGGCTTTTCATGATCGTCCAAAAACCTGATAAATCCATTTTCTTTAAGATTAAACCAAGAGTTAGGGATATGAGATGACAGAAGTCTGATATAGCTCGGTTTTGGAATAGGATAATCGAAATTCACAGTGTGAGGATTTTCTGTTGTGGTGACAGTCAGCACAACCATTTTTATATTAAATAAAAATAAAAAATGTTTAATATAAAAGAGGACCATGGATGCGAAAACAAGAGATTTTATGAAGTGGATGAAAACCCCAGAAGCAACTACAATTTCTGAAGCGGCAAAAGACAATGCGTGGAAACCTTTTCTTGCAAAATATCCAAACGCTGACCGAACAAAATTTGTTGCACAGGTTGAGTTCGCGTACAACCACACAGCAACGGCAGACATTTATTACAAGGCAGAGCAAGGCAATTTGATAAATGTTTTTGGCTCAGACAGCAAATATTGGAGCCCAGATATGAAAAAAGCACTGGGGGTAAATCAAATTTCAGGCGGTTTTCCACAACAGCTGTCACCAAGCGGCGCAAAAGGCTCATCTTTGCCAATTCCCGCGGTTGGATTTCACGAAGCCGCACCGGCGAGTTTGAAAAAAATATTTAACAGCAAAATCAACATCTACGTCACACCAGAGCAATATTTCACAACTAAATTAAGAGAGATTTTTCAAAAAACAAAACTGAAGCATACATCAGGAAAAGAGTCAAAAAGGTGGCTTGCTAGCCAAAATATGGGCTACTGGCCTCAACAACTAAACTTTGCGGTCTGGTGCGCGACAACAGGTTGTGGGATCGGTCGAGAGATTTTTGATGAAGAGCACTCAGCTCTCAGCTTGCCACCGGTTGTGCGTAATTTTTACCTTTTTCACGTTTATTTCACAATCAGGCGAATATTGTTTCAGATGGGGGGAATTCAGAGCGTAAGCGCCTTGCCTGGCGACCCAACGTTTAGCCAGTTCGACAACAAGTACGACGTGGCTTCGTACAAAAGAATATGCGCTGAGTTCGGTGTCGACCCGTCAAGCGATTTTCGTTTCACAAGAGGCGCAAACCACGGACTTGGTGACGTTTATATCTGGATCTCAAATATTGGTCCGAAAAATTCTGGAGCAAAATACCCCGATTACGATAAATTTTCGGATGAAGGTGGAACTGCAAGCAAAGGTAACTTAATTCAATATATCGAGCCGGACGACGCTGCATATGCACAGGCAGACTGGTTTTGTCCTAACGCCGCGGAAGGGTTGACCCAAGCAGGTTTGTCGAGAGTAAACCAGTCGATAGAGGCTTTTGTTTATTGTATTCTTGGTTCGCAGGTCAACGTTCGAAGTAGCATACTTGGCACAGGCGGCCGTGCAAAGGAAGCGCAAAGCGAGTTCCTTGTACTGGTGGAGGACGCTATAAGGCAACCTGATCTGGCAAAGTCAGTTCAAAGATACCAACTCGCCATTGATGAGGCCAAGGTTCGGCTTAACCTTGCCGTCTGCCCAGGTGCCTGGCTTATGCCAGCCAGGATGGTAATAAATACAGAAAGCGTTGTTGGTTACAACAACCAGCTTAAGCAGGCGGTAGGAGGAATGAAACTAGGGGTTAATCTTGATGTTAATACCTCTACAAAAAAAGTGGGAGCAACAAGTATGAGCGGTGGGCCATCAAAAGTCAATAGACCAACAAGTCATCAGTCAAACCCGATACACAAAGCTGCAAAAAAAGAGCCGGCGCCACATACGCCTTCAGCGGGTACTCTGTCAAAAACAGACGAAACGCAGAAGCCAGACACTGAAAATACAGCGCACGAAAGAAACAAGGCCTACCTTATTGCTGGTGCCGTTATTTTTGCGTTTGCAGTCAGCCGCTTCGTTTTGTAACTCGCTCGATAAGAAAGATAGCAACACCGACAATCAAAAGCCAAGCATTCTTGCCGAGAAAGCTAATTACCTGGCCAGCCGCGCGAAACACGAAACTGACAATCGCGCCAAGGAGTCCCGGAAGAATACCTGCAATTTTTTTGCCAAGTGTCTGAAGACCGTTTCCAACACCATTTGCTACATCTTTTAAACCGTTTGAAAGATAGTGAACAATAACACCAATAGTGGTCCCGACTGCAAGCAAAACAGCTGTGACTGTGAAGCCATATTTTTTGAAAATCTCTTTTACCTTTTCTCTTAATTTGTCTGTTAAAGACAATCTTTCGATCTCTTCTTCTCTTTCATTTTCTATTTCATTAATTTCTTGATTCAAGTCATCAACTCTTTCACGAGCTTGTTGCCTTTCAGCTTGTGGCCTGTTTTCGTCGTTTGCAATATCTTCTTGTTTATGTCTCTCTTGTCGTATTTCATCTTCCCTTTCGAGCCTTTCTGCTTCATGTTGTTGGAATTCTTGTAAAGTGGGTGCTTCTGGAATTCTTGTTTCTTGTCTAAGTATCTGGTTTTCAACAACATTTATTCGATTATTAATTTTCTCTATTTCTTCTTTTTTCTTTTTTATGTTTCGCTCTGCCAAAGCTCTTTCTGAACTGTCTTTAGAGGTATCTTTTGAAATTTTTTGTTGATCGGAAATATATTTTTCCAATTTTCCCTTTTGTTTTTTTTGTTTGTCTAAGAAGTCGTCTCTTGGCAAGCCAAGTTTTGTTTTAAATCTATTTATGAAAGCAGAAAGAAGTGATTTTCCGTCTGCTTTAAAAATTTCAATGTCTCCACCTTTAGGCCCTTTCGCAACGATTTTGCCACGATTGTTTATAGTCAAATCAAGGCTTTCATCATATTCTGGGAAATAGTATTTGATCGTTTTATGAGCCTCTTGTATCTGAAATTCCCTTGTCAGGTTACCACGGCCCTCGATAAAAGAGGTTTCTGCAGTGTGTGAGCCGCGCTCATGCGGCCTATTCATCGTGGTAGTTCTCATTGGTATTTGTTCGCTTGGTCCGGGCGTTGATGCCCCTCCAGGTTGGAATGGGCCTGTTGTATCGCTGTCATCGTTGTCATTACGGTCGTCACGGTCTTCTGTATGTTCCAAAAGAGGATCTGTGTCACCAAAGCCACCGCTTGCTGCCATGTTATATTAAATAAATATATTTTTTAATTTAAATATACAATGGCTGTCAGCGAAAGACACAAGCCAACGTTCGAAGAGAAAACACCGAACGCGCTCAAGGCAGACAGAGTGCGACATCGCATTACATTCAACCCGAATAAAGCGTCTCCAGAAGAAACTCTGAGAGTTGCTGTGCCAAAGCTTGAAGAGGGTGTCGTTCTCGTGCCAGGCTCCCTGGCTCTTGTGTTCAACTTGACGGTGAGCGGCCATGCCAACAACTTTCTCGTAAACAACGTCACCAGGGCGCTTGTCTCAAGGATGGTTGTCAGGTTTGCTGGAGAAACGCTGCAGGATACAAACGCTTACGACGTCTACAAACTTTTCGAGGACCTTTTTCTCCCAGAAGAAAAGCGCAGCAACATGTTTCTTGAAGGTATCCAGTCCGAGGATTTATGCAAAATCCGTTCAAACGCTGGTGACAAAAAAACCTCAGGAGTTGACGCGGAAAAGAAGCTGGCAGAAGTTTATGGAAGCAAGTATCGTATCCCACTGGATCACGAGATTTTGAGAGACCATGGCGTGTTCTATCCGCGCGCACTCGCAGACGAGCTTGTCTTCGAGATAAAACTGAACAGTCCAAATGTGGTTGTAAGAGGAACAGATCCATCAAAACTTGGGTATGAGCTAACTGACATCCAACTCGAATACGAGGCTATTTATCACAAAGAACTTGCAAGAGAAGTAGAAAGCACTTACATTAACGGCAAAAGTTTCTTTTACGAGCATTTGCATAATTACAAAACTATCTCAGTAAAAAAAGCTTCTGACACGATCATAAACGAAAGCATTAACGTCCCAAAGCGTTCCTTGAAGGGTCTTCTACTTCTTTTTGCTGAACCCCATGCCGCAGGCGCAAGAGACACGGAATCTTTCTTTAACCCTGACATAACAAGTGTAAAAATCTGCATTAACGGCGTTCCAAATAAGGTGTACAGTCAGGGCGTTGAAGGAAGAGACATGTGGGAGGAAGTTCTCAAGTTCTTTGGCAAACACGCAGACCAAAAAATCTTTAATAACGCCAAAAAGTTTTATGCAGAAAAAAAGTTTGGGCTTTTCATTGACCTTCGCTCCATGAGCGACAACAACATGCACGGCAGTGGGCTCCGTTTGGAGAACACAAAGGATGGTGTAAATTTAGAGATACAGAGAACCGCCTCAGGATCAGGGAATGTCAAATGCTACATTTTCGCTATCGCTGATGCACAATTTTCAATTGTAAATAAAGAATTAGACATTGTTGAGTATTGATATAGCCATGGATCCTGCCAATATACCCTTCAACGCTCTCATTGTTGGACCAACGAACTCAGGAAAAACAAGGTACGTGGTCAATCAGCTTTGTGGCCCTTTCCGCGGCAAGTTTGACTATATCGTGCTCATCTGCCCGACTTTCGCGCACAACAAGACTTATTATCGCTTTGCTGAGGAAGATCCGCGCTTTTATGTTTACATTTGCGAGCAGCACGAGGTTGAATCTTGGTTAAAGCTTTCAAGATTTCTTTTTGAGGGAACGAACACGCTTATCATCCTCGACGACTGTGCTGCTTCGAAAGATGTAAAAGGAAGAACAGGGGAGTTGGTGAATCTTGCTTTCTCTGCTCGCCACGCAGGTTTGAGCGTATGGGTGTTAACTCAAAAATTGACAAGCATAACAGCCTCATTCCGCGAAAATGTTGCGTCAATTGTTTTCTTTTACACCCCCTCTGCCAAGACCACGAAGGCAATCTTTGAGGATTACGCTGGCGAACTTACCTATGAGGATTCCAAAGAACTCATTTCAAGGCTGAAAAAAAATAAGTTTTCGCATCTTGTCATTTCTCATCGCCACCCTTACGGCACAGAATTTTTTTATTGAACATATTTTTTAGAGTAATAAATGGCTGACCCGTTCGCAACTTCCCCTTCCGAGAGCGACAATGTCGCTGCACAAGAATTTGCTTCCGTAATGGAACTGCTAGGAGCTGAACCAGAAAGTACACAAAGCGCTATGGCAACCATTCAAGGCCCTGACATTCCTGCTTTGCGTGAACAGCTTGCAATCCTTGTTTCAACAGGAAAAGCCAAAGAAGCAATCGGTGTGCAACTGACACACGAGCAGGTGAAGCGCTTGACAGATAAAGAAGTCGAAAAGTACTTAAAGAGATATGAGGCATACGTTGGATCCAAAACAACCGACAGCTTGATTGACAGCTTTATTTTTCTTGTAACTAAAGTCGTTGGTATAGCCGTAAATATCAAGGACGTCAATGATTATCAGAAGGAACTCAAAAACGACTACATCATCAGCAAAGAGCTGTCCACTTTGGCAGGCGGTCTGGCTTTGAAATGCGGCCGCTTTCTTGCCGTTGCAAATGCTGCGCTCATAACAACAAAGCACATTGATTTAAACGAAGCAACAAAGTCGCACACCAAAGGTGCTTCCAAAGATGCGGAGACACACACTACTGAAGATTTTTCTGAGAAATGCTAAGAAAATGCTAAGTAATTACTGAACAATGCTTAAAAATTGCTGACCAAAAAAGTTTGCTGAGCATTTTTCATTTAAATATTATTTTTTTCTCATTATATAATGGCTGAGCTCGAACAAACTCCGATCGCTCAAGAAGAACAGAAACAAGTTACTTCAACAACTCCAGCAACAAAGCCTGCCAAAAATCCAAAGCGAGTGGCTGCTGGCAAGCTTGCAGCTGAAAAAACAAAACAGGCTCGTGAAGCACAGAAAAAAGCTGCGATTGATGCCCAGGCAATCATTGCAAAAGACAAAGAAAAGAAATCTGCCGCTGCGAAGCAAAAGGTAACTGCTCCCGAAGAGACACCCGAGGCTGCTTCCCGCGGTTTAAGCACAACCCAATGGATCTCTTTGCTTGGTTTGAGCGTTACAATTATTACAACTTATGTCAAACGCGAAGACATCAGAGCCTTTTTCAATAAAATAAGAAATGCTCCTGCTGACTCTCAAGTTACAACAGAGAAAAACGAAGGCACATTTTCGCAAAGTGTTGAAAACTCAGAAAGAGAGAGAGTGCCAAAGGCACCTGCGGCATCGAGAATCCCGCAACCAAAAAGAGGAATCCGTCCAATGGATTAAAAAATTTCTTTTGAATATTTATTTTTCATTTATTATACCGACAATGCCCCTTGATTTTATTCTTGATGGCCTTGTTAAAGGTGCAGCTATGGGTGGCATTGCATTACTTTGGTTTGTATTTACCAAAACTTGCGTTAAAACCGCTATTTTGTTGCAAAAGGATGAGGATACAATTTTTAAAAAAGGTAGAGAATTAGGTTACAATGAAGGTAAAAAAGTTGCAAACTTTGCTTCGCAAAACGGTGAAGAATAATATTCAATTCAATTGAATATTTTTTCTTATTTTATACTTAACTGCCATGTCCGACAACAAGCTCGTGAAAACACTCATGGATGCCGCCACCATTACAGGTCTAGCCGCCGGAATCGGCTGGGCTGCCAAAAAAGTTGTAAAAGAAAACTTCACATCCGACCCAAGCAGCAGTTTTATGAACTATGTAAAGTTCACAGCCGTCATGGCTGGCAGCGTTGCACTTAAACAGTATCTCGAGGACCAGAAAATTCTCCCCACCAATTAAAAAAATGTTAATAATATATTAACAAAGTTCAAAAATGGCAAGCATCGCTATTATGGCTGGCGGCGCTATCTTAAACGCTGCTGCTTTCATTGGCGGCAACTACCTTGCTCGTGCTTTGGGTGGCGGAGATGACGCCGCTTTAAAAGAAAAAGAAAGACACGACAAAGCTCTTGAGGCTTACCAGGCAGCTTACGCTAAATACTCTCGAGACCGCACCAAGCTCCTCGACTGGATACAAACCAACGCGGAAATAAAAGAGCAGGCCAAACAGAACTTCACAAACACTGACTACGCTTTCAAACTCTACAACCAGGCACATCCTGACAAACAAATGATTCCTCCGAAAGAACCCAAGTTCTCTGACTTTTATCAGCCAAGTGAGCAGCAGAAACAAGGTGAACTGATGTTTGTTGGCGCTGGCGCGCTTGCACTTGGGTACGCTGCCTTTCGGTTTCTTTAAACTTTTCTTTTTTTCTTGTATACACAGTCACGTTGTGACACACGCACGAAGTGCTCGCATGGATGCAAAGATCTCAAAAGTCTACTATAGCCCCCAGGGCTACTGGAAAGGAATTGCCGCGATAAAAAAATTAGCCGAGGCCGCCAAGGTTTCCGAAGATGCCGCAAAAAAGTGGCTAGTTAAGCAGGCCCTTTGGCAGATCTACCTTCCGGCACCCCGATACGTTCCTCGCCCAAAATTCGATGTTTCTTCTCCAAACGCGGTCCACCAGGCGGACCTTCTTTTTCTGCCACACGACAAACTGCCGCGAGGGCGAAAAGTTTACAAATACGCTCTGACTGTTGTTGACGTTGCCAGCCGTTTCAAAGAGGCCGAGCCTTTGACCTCCAAAGATTCAACTGAGGTTGCAAAAGGTTTTCAGACAATTTACAGGCGAAGTGCACTAAAATGGCCACAGATGCTTCAAGTTGACCCTGGTCGCGAATTCATGGGAGCTGTTACTAAAGAAATGGAAAATCACAAAACCTATATTAGACGCGGGCGTGTTAATTTCCACAGAGATCAAGCTATTGTTGAACGTTTTAATCAAACACTGGCAGGGCGCCTGTTTGGTTATCAGTACGGTGTCGAGATGAACCTGCCATCTGGCCAGCGGTCGACAGCGTGGGTAAAAAGGCTTCCCGAAGTTGTTACCGCTCTGAACAACGAAGTAACCAGTCTTACTGGCAAGAAACCTGCTGCTGCAATCAAAGAAAAGGCTGTTTCGTCCAAGCCGTCCTCAAAATATACAAGACCTGTTGGCTTGAAAGAAAAAAAACTCCCCTCTCTCGTTAATGTGCGCTATCTCTTCCAACCTGGCGAGCTAGAAGGCGGCGTAAAAAGGGCAACAGATCCGATTTGGTCATTAAAAGTCTACAGCATCGAAAGGTCTGTTACTAAACCTGATCAGCCAGTGCTTTATTACTTGCACGATGGCCCCAAGCGCGGCTTTGTGCGTGAAGAATTGCTTATTATTCCTCCAAATACACAGTTACCACCAAGCACTTAGTGCTTGAGCCCCTTGGGCTCAGAAAAGCTCTAAACGTTCTGTTTATGTCGGCTTATATCCGTAAGCATTTGTATGTATCCCATCATCCGCTATCCATCGCTTTGAGTCAAATGGCGACAGCGATTTTTTGTTGACCACTATAGAATACATCTCGTGGCCCTCGCTTCTTAGCATGTGCATTTCGTGAAAGCTCTCTTTGTTTTGAAAAAGTGTATCTTTGAAGTTTTTGTGATTTATCTTATTTTTTATCACACATTTTTTCACACCCTTCGCTTTTTTGATATTTTTTTCGGGTTTCACAGGCACCGTTTCACGGTCACTCTGCACTTTTTCTGTCATTATTGAGTACATTTTCGGCCTCAAACATACACATTCTGAAATAGTGTGAAGCACTGGAAAAAGTTCTTTTGTAATCTTGCACTCTTCTTCTATCGCGCACTCGTCTTTCATTTTGCCTAAAACTTTCTTGTTTTTAGATGAAAAAAGTGGATTTTTTTTCGGATATCCGCTTGTGTCATACTCGTCAATGTTTTTTGCCATGTCCGCGTAAAAGTCTTCTGTTTCTATCTCAAGCAAAAGACTGTCGGTGTCCGTGTAAAGCAACTCGCATTTCGACCCATACTCCTTTTTCAGGTGGTTGTAATAAAAGTCATACATGCATATCTTACTTACATCGAGGATAGTCATTCCTGTGTAGACCGGCTTGTTGAGAAAAAGCCTGCTTTTGTGCATGTCTATTCCAACCAAATCGTTTGAAAACATTACATGCCTTGAATACAATGGGCTGGCAACCAGTTTTCTTATTTTGTATTTTTCGTCGCTCCGAACTATTTTTATGTCTACTCGGTTTCTCAAGTTTTCCATTGTTTTCCCGAAAACAGAGTTATTCATGAGCTTGTAAAAGTTCTTTTCAAAGACACTTTTTGCTTTTTTCCTGAATTCTGTGTTCATTCGGATATACGGCTCCATCCACGCCTCTTGTTCAAACTCCAAAACCCTGTGCACCTTTTTGAGCTTCATTCCTTGTTTCAGATAAAACTGCAGGTTTCTGTAATGCACAACGTAATTGGTTTTGTTTTCGAGAGTCAATACGAGCTTTTTGCTGTCTGGCAGTTTCAAATCAAGATCTTTTATTATTTTTTTCTGGTAAGGTGAAAACTTTTCTTCGTTTATTTTCTTTTTCTCTGGTGCTAATGGATAGCTGTTGTGGGCTCTGTGCAGTTTGGCGGGGTATTCAAGGTCTACCTCCAAAATCCATCCAGCTTTTGCTTGCTCCTTTTTTGTCATTATTTCTTTTTCTGTTGGCATTACCTTTTTCCATCTAAAACCGCTTTTCGGCAGTGGTTTGCTCATTGCCCAGCCGTAAAGGTTATTCGCATCAAGGTACGTTATGTATTTTTTGGGCTGGCTCGGGTCAAAGCCCTCGACATATGGATTGTTCGCCTTTGCGTATCTCTTGCTGACCATTGAAATTCCGCCTCTTATTCCCCTTTCCACAAAGCTATGCATTTCATAGTCCGTGAGTAGCTCAAGCTCCACGCGTGTCTTTTTCAAGAGCGCGTCCCAAGAAAGGCCTGGCGACGTGTAATAGTGGGCTGGGTCGAGGCCATACTTCTCAAGACATAATTTTCGAAAGCTCTCAAAAACGTCAGCTAACAGAGTTACGTCTGTTTTAACATACAAATCGTGGTAGTCTCCAAGATTTCGGCAACCAAAGGTTTTCCACACTTTTTGAGCGTGTGCATACTCTTCGTCTGTTATGTGCTCGTCGTTCAGCTTGCTGTAAAACTTCTCTTTTTCTGGCAAACTTGTTTCTCTAAATCTTTCCCAAGAGTCTATGTACTCGTAAGGGTAGATTCCCTTTTTGAAAAGAAGTTTGTAATTTTCTTTAGAAATAGATTTTGTTATTTCTAATGCCTCTTTTGGCATGCCTTTTACAAGTGAATCAAGGCTTCCTTGTAGAAAGTTTAAGCTGTCAATAAACCTTAAGCCGCCCAGTGAAAATGTGATGTATTTTTCCATGTTGTTTGCAACACATTTTACCTCTTTCTGGGCCTCTTTTGAAATCTTTGACATCGCCTGCATTAAATGGTGCGCGTCATAGCCCCTCAGGTTGTGAAATACAACTGGTATTTGGATCGTCTTTGGGTTTATTCGCATCAACAGATTGCACAAGTTGTGCGCTGCTCCTCGGTACTTCCCTGTTATGTGGCAATGGTCCTTTACCACATCTTTGTAGCTTGGCTGGATAAGCGGCTTGCGGCAAGCCAGGCAATTTTCTTGGTTTTTTGCGGCCTCTTTGTGTTCTTTTTTTGTCAACTTTTTCAGCTCATAGTGATGGGCCACCCTGCAAGCCAGGCAATTTTCTTGGTTTTTTGCGGCCTCTTTTTGTTCTTTTTTTGTCAACTTTTTCAGCTCACAGCTATGGTCCTCCTTAAGGTTTCTCGCCTCTTTTTCCTTTTTGTAATAACATTTTTTGTGCATCTGCCCAAAGTAATCAAGAGTTTTTTTCTTTTCATTCCCAATCCAAACCGGCAACGAGTCTAAAAAGTTTTGTTTCATCAACGGGTCTTCGCAAATGTGGCAAACGGTTGCTTTTTTGAATTTTTCCCAGTCTTTCCAAGTCATAACAATTGGGCTTTGATTTGACAATTCATGCCTTATTTGTCGCTCTTCGCTTAAAAGGCAGTTCAAAAACACTTCCATGGGTTTTTCTCCTCTGTAAACAAAGGGCTTTTTTATTTTTCCGTCACTCCTCACAACAGTATAAGAAAAACTACACGCCTCGTGCTGTTCTGTCTTTTCCGTGTGGCTTTTTTGCTTCAAGTCTTCCAGTTCTTCTCCTTTATCTTTTATCTTCTGGCGGTCTTCTGACGTTTCGCGTTTACATCCTTGCATCTTTCTTAACAATGCCTCACAGTCTGCGTAAATCACAAAAGGCACTTTCATTTGCTTGTGGTAGTTTTTAAAATAAAGGGTGTTGTTCCCCTCTTCCGGCATCTCGATCCTTGTCGGCCTGCCATTAACTCCATTGCAATATTTTTCGTGGTTCTCGAGCAAATCTGCTCTTGAAAAACCGGTCAAGCACAACATGCAAAAGTGTTTTTTGTTGTGTGATTTGCTCTGATCGTAAAGCAGTGCGCTTACTCTTTTTACAAAACAGTAGTGCTGGGTTTCGCCCGACTCAATTAACATAAGACAAATACGGGAAATGCTTTTTTCTTTTTCGCTAATTCTGAGTGGAATCACACGGCCATCCACCCATCCAAAGACGTTCATTGCGAGTTTTGGGTTTTTCGCCTCAAGCCTGTCAAGCTGTTTTAGGGGTGTTGGAAAATCGATTCCGCTGTAGTCTATCCCGTCATCGGCTGGGTACTTGCTTGGCCTTTGGGCGTCTTTCCCATCTTTGGGAGGAAATAGCGCCGCCCTTAGTGCCCATTTTAGACACTGGTTGTCCTTGTTTCGGACGTTTATAATGGCTTTCTTTTTTGCCAATTTTGGGGGCAATGGCAAGTAAGTTCCACCTCGCAATGGCTGATAACGCGCAACGTTGATGTACGCCTCAGTTATTCTTTCAATAACCCAGCCTGAGCCTCTTTCCGACCAAGCCTCGATTTCTCCCTTTGCTTTTTCAATAAAATTGTCAAAATTTGGTTTTATTTCATCTTTTTTGTATTCTGTGAAAACGTGGGGTTCTCTTTCTCTGAAATAGTGGCTCATGTGCTGAGTAACACCGTTTGTTTCTTTTGAAAACTTTACTTCAAGCCCAAAGCTGGCTTTTATGCTTTTTAAGTCTTCAATTTCGCTTTCTAACAAATCGGAAAACTTTTTTTTGTTTTTTCTTGCAAATTTGTACAGATCTTTGTTGTTTTGGTCATTTTCGGGAATTGACATTTTCCATACACGGAGCCATTCGTTGAAATCTGTTTGGGCCAGTAAAAAAGTTAAATTTCTTTGGGGGTTTCTTTGAAATTCACGGATGTTTTCCTCCATCATAGCTTGCAAAACTTCTGACGAATATCTTGCGGCAGCCATCTGTTGTATATGCCAAAGAAAAATATTTGTTCAATTGGAAAATAAATCTAGCGCACTATGTTGCTGCGGGCCGTTAGAGGTGCCGCCGAAAGCCTTTTTTGTAACTCGTGGCGCAAGAGGGATAAAAAAGCGGCTTGCGATCCGCACTTTTGTCAATTAAAAGTTTGTATTTATAAGGTA